>NW_009647856.1:10433838-10490312 GCF_000708025.1 Charadrius vociferus | reverse complement strand
TCCCACCAACCCAATTTCCTCCTGTGACAATATAATGATCCTTGTGGGTCAGGGGAGCAGCAGCAGATGTAAGACAGCTTAACCCCACTAAAGCTCTTGACGTGCTCATGCAACATCCTCTCCATCAATAAATACCTTAGCTACTTGATCACCCTAAGCTGGCAATTGATCTGATCAAAAATCATCCAAATAATTTGGTTTAGTTGGCGAAGTTCCATTTGGGGGTCCCTGTCTACCACATTTCATCTTGCTGTGTCAGATATTTCAGGGACCTGCCAAGGGAGAGCAGGAAGACAGAGAGAGTGGGATAGAGCCAGTGAAGGAGCTGGAGACATGGCTGGACTCTGGAGCAGAGCCGGTGCTAGGAAGGACATTAGGGACATCACCTCAAACCAGCGGTCAGAAGCCCTAACCATACAAAGCTCATTTCCCCAGAGTGCTGGTGGTGAGATGCAGATGCTCAGGGAAGCCTCCAAAGCATCAAAAATGCCCCCCAAAACAGATTAATATTTGTTCTGACACCTGCAGGTCTTCCTGTTGAAGCTACAGGATGGAGCTGCAGACACTGGATGGGTCAAGGATAACAGGTAACAGAGAAGTGCTCAGGAGCTCGAAGCTGCATCCTGCTGGATATAGACCCTTGGTGGAAAGCAGAACTGATCCTGCCTTTCTGCGTAAATGGAAAAAGCAGGAAGACTCAAATCACTGATTAAAAATGCAATGCCGACTTCTGCAAGATTCTCCAACCCCACACATCAGCCTTAGGACTGATGGAGAAAATCACTGCTGGCTTGCAAAAAAAAAAAAAAATCACATCTGGCTTCAAGACACATTTAAAAATAAAATTTGAACCCCCAGACAGTGAGATTGAAGTAAAATACCAACTCCCTTCCCTCCTGCACTCAAATCGGGAGCTATTGATGGCTTAAAGACCTCGTCTTAATTTTCTCCATGACTAATCTATTCAGTTTTCACTTAAGGAACCCTCAATGGTATAATGAGACAGCTGTTGCCTTCTATCCCTCCTCCAACTCCCCCAGCTAGGAAATTAAATTTAAAACCACTGCTTTAAATAGGCCTGGCACTGTCTCATCTCCTCTTGAGTTGCTCTGGGAACACCTTACCCATAAGTGCAGGTGTCAGGTCAATCAGAATTCACCCAGCTCTTCGGGTCTGCCTGAGTTGGTAGTTTGTAGGGGCTGCTAACAATTGTTAATCAGCCACTTAGCACCACTTGCTGACATTAAATTTGATACCAGACAAAGAAAGTTAATCTCTTTGTAAGAGAGAGCTTCTCACTCAGTTAGCTGGGAAAATATTTATAAGCCATGAAAATATTGTGTTAAGATTTCAATATTGTTGGTAAGCATTATGGATGAGGAAATAACCCTTACCAGACATGTCAGGAAGTGATTTGCTCTCAGTAATGCAAAGGGATTACAGTGTACAAAGAAATAATGTGCTTTGAAACTTCAGTAGCAAAGATTTCTTTTTTTTCTTGAGGGAAAGATGTGTATATCCTTGTGAGTTAAATGAACTTCAGCACAGGGCAAAGAGGGTGGGAGGGAAATAGAGATGTAAAACTTCTAGATCTTACCACTTTGTGCTGTGGGTTGAGTTGGGGTTTCTTTGTTTGTGTGTTCATAAGTGGTAAATGGGCTTATGTTGGGATTTTAAGATAGATTGTGGGATATTGGAGTGTGAACCTGCCATTGGCTTCATGGGGGCAGGTTATTTAGAACCTGGCATGTTAAGTGGGATTTGAGGTGTGAACACCACGTACCATCCTGGAGAAAACTGAAGATTGAGACATGAGTGGGAACTAGGACAGACGCCGTCTCAGCTCTCTGAGCATTACGCTTTCTGGATCTGGCCCTAATATAGTGCCTGGGGGTCTTTTCTAAGCGAACACAACAGCATCCACATCCCCGTATGGTCAAACTTGTGGTCCTCTTTTCCCCTGTGTAAAGCTTGGATGTAAGTACCGGCATCCTTGATGGGGTGGCATGAGTCAAAATGCTCATAGGGTTTGAGTGCTGACCAATAAATACTGGAGAAAGAAACACATACAAAAGAAAAGCTTTGCTTTGTGAGAGACCCCACTCCTCACCCTGTCACCCCTATGGCCCTGGGTAGGCTGTTTCCCTGCTCCTGACCTCTTTCCTTTGCTGGACATGGAGACATGGCAACAAAGCCATGGTAATACCTACCAGCAGGAGATGGGCTTCATCTGTGAACCTGGGGTGAAGAAATAAGCTCTGAAAGTAAAAGGAAAGTCCAAAGCATTAACTGGGAGTCATGAAATTGCCTCTCCTTAGATACTCCAAGCTGCTGTGGACTAAAGGTTTGTGCTTTGCTGTTGTTTCGCAGGGCCTCCACAGTGGGTTCTGGTGGCTGAGAGTGGAGACCTGCTCTCCCATGGCCATCAGAGAGGGTGCAGAAGATGTCCTCACCCTGTCGTTTTTGAGAGCTGGCCTCAGAAAAGCAATTCAGTCAAATGTGCCTTGGCAATTGCTCCCCTAATGATTCTGAAATTAGTAGCTTCAGACAGAAAATGATAGGTATTTTAATGCAACATGGGGAAAATATTCCACTGCTTCTTGCTTCTACGCTCTGATTAGGAGAAAATAACTTGAACTATAACACAGTTTCTGCAGACTTCACCTTTTACATGAGCAACGTGTTTTCCACTCTTGCCCTGGCTCCCCCTTTCATGCTGCTCCTCTCTCTTCCCCATGCATTTCCCTTCTTTCACTTATTTTTAACTCCCTTTGATCTCTCTGCGCAGTGTCTTGCAGTCTGTTTAGCTCACTTTTCGGCTTCAGCCAAATCAGCTCCATTAAAAGAAATCTTGCTTAAAGGAAAGAAATACAGAGCATGGGGGAATTGTGCTGTCACAGTCTGTCCCCAGCTTTCTGAGGGGCTGACTGAGGAGCTTCTGGATCAGACTGCCAGGCAGAAGAGCAGCCACAACTAATTGCCCTGGTTGGGTTTGCCAAGGGTGTGAAATTGAGCATCGGGTGAATGCCAAGATCATGAAGGATCATTGATTTTGGGTGAGGAACGAGGGAGCTTCCCTTCATGGTTAAGCCAATTGAAGCACCCCTGAGCTGGTCTTACTCATTTGTCCCTTTTTTGTACATACTTCACACCCATTCACATCCCATATTCACTTACCCTTGCCCCAAGAAGTTCAGAGCATCACCTGTAGAGGAGGCAAACAAGCGTTTATTGCCACTTTCTCAGGAGGAGCTTATTCCCATTCATTCTCATCCCTGTGTGATTCTTTAAAATCAAAAGCAAATCCTCACCCTTATGCCTTTGTACCTCCAGTGCAAATTCACTCAGTAACTCAACTGTTCCCCAGATCCTCCCAATAGCTCTAGCAACACCAGGGGCTGCTTCAGAGACCCCAGGCAGCTGCATATTCAGCTGTCCCAAAACAAGAGATGATGGGGAAAAAAAAAAACCAAAAAACAACATATAGACTTTCCATTGACTTTATTGACTTCCCAATTAACTGTGTTATATCAAGAAAGGGCCCAGAGGGTCAGCTCAGCAGATGTCCCAGGCCCTTGGACAGCTCTATTTCAAAGGTGAAACAGACATTGCATTGCATATTTTATGTCATATCCTTACTGAACAACTTCCTTATGTCATATCTTTATGGCACATCCTTATGGCATAGGGAGGGAGTTGGTCAGTGTTACAGAATATCCTACATTGCCGTCATATAAATCACTACAGCCACGATTTACCTGGAAGGTCACCACATCTACAGACAGACACAGGAGAGGTTTCGGGGAAGAGTACAAAGGATTAACTTCCTGAGAAATATCTCCTGTACATAAAGCCTATGAAATTATATGTTGGCATATTAGAAAGGGCACAGACAAGAGGATGTACGTAAAATGAGGGAGGCAAGCTAAGAACGGTTCTCCTCTCTGTCTCGTACAACAAGAATGAGACCGAGATATTCGATGCAAAGGAAATCTCTTGTCATCCAAAGTGTAATTAGACTGAGGGCCTCATTTCCATAAGATGTCAATGAGGCCAGGAACTCAGCCAGACCCAAAGATGGCTTGGACATTTATAAGGATAACCCGAACATCTGAAGTTGTAACAGCTAATGTTAAAAAAACTCTCAAGAGGGATCTAACATCCTATGTTTCAGACTTTAAATTAATCTCTTAGGCATTAGGAGGATCCCTCATTGGGCGGGGGGGTGGGGGGGGGTGGGGGGAATTATTTTCCCTCTCTGTCTTGGAGCATACTGACATTTTTCTTTGAAACTTCTGCTAATGACCACAGCCAGAAATAGTGTCCTGCATGAACCAATCCAGATCACTGCGTAGTGGGAGCATCCCTGTGTGACAGGGGAGAAGATATCCCTAAACTATGTACTTTTGATGGTCTAGCTCAGAGGCAAAAGGAAGCAAGAGGCAAACCCTGCAAAGGATGGTAAAATCACGCAGCTCCCAACTCGTGTTTTTCTTTGTCATGGGAGTTGTTCACACCTGATTTCCCCATGTGATGAGGTCTTAGGGCTTGGCCAGGACACCAAGGAGGTATCTGTTCACCTCTGCCCACAAGGAACCTATAACTTCACCTTGATGGTCCTCTGGTCCGTCCCACTTTGGGTGCCCAGAAGCCCTCACTAACTCAGTCTTTCCAACCACAGGGAAACATCAACCATCTTTGCCCTTATTCTGCTTCTGCATTACCAGCCCCAGTGCTCTCATTCCAATTTTAAAGGTTTATGGCTTGAGACAGAGCATTACCTGATGTGGGCTCTGTGGATAAATCAGCCACCGTGTCATTACACTAAACAGGGATTTTACAGCTCAGGAATTTGAAGGCCAATGGCTCTCATTACAAAAATTTGCACTGTTGTGTGGAAATCAGCTTCATCATTTCAATGTGTTAATCAGTTACCTCCTTCGAGCCTGAAGCAGCTCTTTTACACTGTGATTGAGGTGATCGCTCAGGCTCCCAAAATAACAATGTCCATTTGTCTGTGGAATCCCTTCCTCGGCAGGAGGGAGCAGTGTGGGAATGGTCATGGGCTGAGGTTTGCTTGTGTTCCTCAGGTGATTTTGAACAGCAACATAATTCCCTGGAATACGAGCGGTCCGTGATGAGACTGGCTCTAGGCTCAAACATCTCTTGCTCCAGGTATCTGTATTCAGCAAGCCTTGGGACTTCATCCCCCACGTTTCCCCTTGGCAGTCAGCTGTCCAAGCACCGTCTCCTCTTCATGATGCATAAAGAGTCCCTGAGACAGCACCAAGGAGCAATTTTTAATGGACTGCCCATTTCCCAGTGGAAAAGGCCAGAAGCTCACAGCTTTGGTTAGATGATGGGAATCTTTACATGTATTCCAGTTACGGAAAAATGAAAATGTCCTTTATATCAGGGTAACTAATCCTGCTTAGGCTGTAAAGCTCCAGACAAACAGTCGATTCTACTTTCATGTCAGATCCTAATCTGACATGCTGATAATGAAGAAAGGGAGGAGAAATCAGAGGGAGGAAATCAGGAAGAAAGCTGTGTCATGGAGGGGATTTGCAGGGGAGGGGAAGAAGGCGAACAGGGGAAGAGGGAGGGAGCATGGACAGGCTTTAAGATGAAATTGAATATTAGGAGGTGGAAAATAAAATGGAGACAGTCTGTACTGAAAGCGATACAGGCTGGAGATGGAGAGAGACAAAGAATGACAGCGGATCAGTTTAAGCGTAAAAGAATAGAGAGGAAAAGAATAATAATGTTGGCTTGTGAAGCTGAAATCAGATTATAGTTTCCTCCAGTGAATTAACTCTCCTGTAATGTAGTGCAGGGGGGTTTACAGAGCTGGTGTGACTTCCCCGTTGGGTGACACTGGGACATTAAACTGAGATGTGTGTGTGCGTGTTTCATTACAACCCTGCATATGTGTATGTTAAATCTTTCAGAGAGCGCCCATGCATGAGATGTGGTCTGTGTATTTCTGTGTGGAGTGAGATGTTAAATGTGTTTGGAGGAGCCACATAGTGAAATGGGTGCATGCATGTGTGTTTGTGAGGGCGTGACGTTAAATTTCACTATGTGTTTGTGTCAGGCAGTAAAACACCGCGCGCACAGCCCCTCCAAAACCCCAGGGCTTCTCCCCACGTTAGGGCTGGTGGGGAGCCGCCTGCAGCTGGAGGTCCCAAGGACTCAAGAAGCTGCTGGCCCACTCCCCAGCAGGAGGGATGTCCCAGCACCAAGATGGAGGAGTCAGCTGGTGATAAGGTGGATCAGCTTCTTCTGTGTCCCCCACCCAATAGACTGAACAAGGGTGGACATGTGATAAGGGCACTGGGGAATCCAGCTTAAAATCACAACATTCCCTCCCTCATGGACATTTGGCTGGGATGTGAGCCAAAATCCTTTCCTTCTCAACCATAACTTTAAGTCCCAGAGCCAAACAAGTTCAGCCTTTTGATTCTGGTTCCTCCAGCTCTCTGGGATCCCAGACCAGGCTGAGAGTGAGATGTAGCCCACCTCAACAGGCAGCCCTGAGATCTGCTCTTCGTCCTCTACCTCCCTCCTGCCAAATCTTCTCACTTGCTATCTCATGTCCAAAAATGTATCCTGTTAACCCTGCCCAAGCAGGATGCAGGTCCCTGCCTTGAGATGATCAGTGCAAATACCTGAGTTGTATAACCCAGTGTTTATCTGTGACAAGGTTGACATGTAGAAGGCTTCACCTTCATGAGCTCTGCTAAAGTCCCTCCGCCTGATGTTCCCAGATCTGGGAAGCTGTAAATATCTGAAAGGGAGTCATGGAACTAAGGGTCAAATGAAGGCAAGAGTGCTCAAAGAGCTAGAATGATCTCTTCGTGAGGAATGAGAGTGCAATATCGGATGCTACAGAGATGACTAGGAAGACACATGATGGAGGCTATAAAATCATGAGTGTCAAGGTAAGGACAAGTGGATAATGATTGCTCACCGACTTTTCCAGCACAAGAACTTAGCAGTCCTAGAAAAGATGTAATCGAGATGTGGATATATAGTTGGTTCTTAAAGTTAACAAGGGTTCAAGAAAGAGCAGAGAAGTTAAAAGAGAAATCCAGTCACTGTTATTAAATCCATAGAGAATGTACTTAGTCCTGGAAGTCCCTGAGTCTCAAATTGTTGGAGGCACAAAAAGTACCAGGGAAGAAACACCACAAACCCTTGCCTTGTACTTATGCATAATGCATATGCCTTTAGCCACTTTTGGAAACAGTGAGATAGGACAAGCGACTGGTGCAGCTAGTCTGTGTTATCTCTAACAGGGCTGAATACTGCCCCTTTACTCTGTGCGATGCCATCTCCTGAGTATAGTGCACCTTGGAAACTGAGTCACACAGATTATGATTACCTGGCATGTCTAGGCAGGGCTACCTCCACATCTAATATGTTCCCCTCCTGCTTTGAGCAGACAGGACCTCACCTGTCCAAACACACCTGGGGATGTGTCTGCAAGCTACCCTAGAAGCATAACATGGTCAGAGAGCAGGAAAGGCTTGCAGCAAAGTAAATATAAAGTGAGAGGTAGAGACTGGTGTCTAAGTACTGCGTAACTTTGGGAGGTCTGAGAAGGATTAGAGCCATAGTTTTAATTTGTTAAAGCAAGACCGTGAAAGTGAAAATGGGGTTACCTCATTTGAAACCAGAGAGAGACTTGGGTCTTCCCTGCAGGAACCCAGTTTGTGGACAGCAAAGAGAAGATTTCACTCTTGCAGCATTTTGTGTGTGCCTTCTGTGTGGCCCCCATCTCTTCTGTATTCAGGACACAAAGCAATCTCCAGTGTGCTTTAGATAAGGGCAGACCCATCCATACTCTTTCGACACTGTGTTGTGCTACAATGACATGCCAAATCCAACTTTCTTCCGCAACTCTGCAGGACAGAGCGCCTGAGAAATGTATTGCTCTCTGCAGCAGCCGTTGGATAATTAACCCTGTCATTTGTGGTTATATGGAGTGCTTTGTTCCACCAGCCTGAGGCTCTGGGCTTTGGTATTGCTTCTTTTCGGTCATTTCCTCCCAGATCCCTCTATCTGCTAGGAAACAACGTGATAAATTACTCTCTGCTAACCACTCTCTGCATTTCTGCAGCACCTTGCGAAAAAGTTATCACTAAAGGAGCTGCAGATGATGCTGAACTTCAATTAGGCCTCACTCGCAAATTAGTTGTGCAGGGTGACATTTTCCAATCATGCAACATTAGCATCCTCCCTAATTATGAAAATGTAAAGCTAACTTCTGTTTCATAATAAATTAGGCTTGTTCTCTCAGTATCTAAAACACAGAAGCACACACAGAGTGCAATTTCAACTGGGTCTTCTCTTCCTCTTTTGCTGATGCTCAGGAACAGTCACAACCACAGTCACCTCCTTTTCCTCTAAAGGTCAGACATGGTGGGAGCGTCTGACAACACTGGGCAGAGGAAGGGAAATCAGCAAGGAAATGCAAAAAGACACTGAAGGAATAGGGCTTTTTTAACCCATTTGAGCTGGTGGGCACAGCCTTAGACTTTCTCACACCAAACAGCATCATTTTCCAGGGCAGAGGGGGAAGGAGCAGGAGAAAATACCCCCTCTTCTCCTTCCTCCATTGAGTTTTTCCACCTCAAGTCTACTCAGCTCACACGTCCAATCCTAAGAGAGGTATTGGAGCCTCCCTTCCATCACAGAATTGGCACGCCCATAACAATGTGAGATTGAAGATATACTACGACACACCTGACCATATATTTTTCCAACATACCCAGGCAGCAGAACATACAGGTAGAATAATATAAGCAAAAAAGAGAGACAAGAAGAACAAACTTTCCTATCAGAGAAGCGTTTCTGTAAACATCATAATTACTCAAGAAAATAAAAATAAGTGAGATATTTTTTCTACTATCAGAAGAATAAGAAGAAAGGTCCTTCCTAGAGCCTTTCCATTATCCTTGGGGAACGTCTCTCTCTATTTCAGAGATACCACTTAGAGATGCCTCATTATAGTTTACTGCTGGAAAAGGGATCAGCAACTACCTGGCTCTTGCCCCATAAGTTTTGCAACTCTGCTGTGTGTTTTGTGGAGACCAGGAGATGCTGTACCCTGAAGGCAAGTGTGATATCACCTTTCTGCCCATCTTAAAGCAGGGCCTCAGCCACAGATCCACCTCTTCAACCCTCCACAGTTCCCAAGCTATTCCACGTCACTAAAAATAACGGGGCGTCTATGAACGGCCTGGGAACAGATGGATTTTCACCTGGCTGAACTTGTGTTATTGAATCAGTAGGTCCAAGCAATGCTAAAGATGCCTGGAAAACAAGGCATCTAATTATTGCAACTCTGCATCAGAAGTAACGAGGAGCTGCAGAGAGTAGCTGACAAGCAGCTAAATAATAGACTAACAAGTAGGATGGCTGGAATCTGTCACAGCACTAATGAAGGTCAGGATAAGACACCTGCATATTTTAAAGAATGCGGTATGTGCATCTGAAAATGCCCAGATGTGACATTTAGAGACAGATATCATAAACTGAGTGCAATCACTGCCAAGCAGTGGAGCCTGGGAGTGCTCGGGATATATATTCATAAAAGAATTAAAAGCAATTAAAGAACTGAAAGTAGAAAAGGCTTGGGGTCACTGGAGACACTGGAGAACCAGTAGCCTCTGGAGTGCCAAAAGTAGTCCAAGTGGGAAGCCAATTCTGCTGTGTAGTAGCCCCCACGATGTGGTTGACATTTTCCAAAAACTGGAGGAAGACAGACTGCACTCCACTTGCCACCTATAGGAAGGGGGAAGAGCTGAAGTGAGAAAAGGGGATTTGCAGTCTACTTTTCTATAGAGTAACCTAATTCATCATGAGCACACTGCAGAGGCACTTAAATAGGGCACAGGAAAGCCCTGTGTAAGCAAGCTTGCTGCAAAGCTCAGGGAACAAAACGGTGGAAAGCACAGGCAGGGCTACACAGAGAGCAGGCTGCAACAGCAGCTCCCCTGCTTCCAGCTGCAGTTTACATCTGAAGGCTCATTTATTGCTGCAAAAGCAAAAAAAAAAAAAAAAATCAAGCTACTTTGGTTCAGTAATCAATTGAAAGCTAAGCCTTTAATTTAGGAGCCCATGACGTTAAAAGAGTAATGTCCTTCCCAAAACTGCCTGCATAAGTACAAGAAAGGGTATTGGGCAAACCCCATGGTCCTTCTGGTTTTGCTGGGCAATGGAAGTCCAAGTTGTGGGCTGTTCCCAGCACAGCCAAAGCTCTCAGTGCTCCTTCTCAATCCCACATGCTCAGTATATGCAAAAACCTAACAGTAACACAACAATGCAATAAGATATCTCTAACAGCTGCAAAAGCAGGAGAGCAAGAAATGGTAGCAGGGAGGGAGGGAAGACATGTTCCCCTCAGACAGCAGGATGTTTCCTCTGCCTGTTCCTTTCCCATGTTCTGAAATAATCCAATTTTTATCTGCCACAGCCTTTTTCCTTTTTTTTTTTTTTTCCGATCTATTAAATTGCAGCAGCAAGCCAACAAGCATTTTGAATAATGAGTTTGTTTTTCGGGGTCGACGGGTTTTGCTTGCTCATCCTGGCTTTGGAAAGAGCTGCCTTTGTGTTCGCAATGCCAAAAGGGAGCCAGAGCTGCAAAGCACACTAGGAAGGATCAATACTTTAAATGCATTAACACTGGTGAGTTGCAAATGAAGTTAGCGGCTGCTGAGCATCACTGATTTCACAGTAAGTCTCAGTTCAGTTGGTTAATTTCTCTGAAGGATCAATGCCACAGCTGATGGTTACTGAAGTTTCTTCCTTCACCAAGCACAAGGGGGGGTTGAAATGAACTCTACAGGGGATCACAAACCAACTCGTCCGTGTAAATAAGAGGAGCATGGGTGTGTAATTCTCTTAATCTGTCAAGACTAGCACAGCAAAGACATGAATCATAAAAGCTGAACTAAACCAGCTTCAAATTTTGGATCCAAATTTCACAGTTCCTCTCATTATATGGGGTCAATCAAAACTGCCAGACCCAACCTCGTCCTAGCTTTCAAGGAAATTGGACTTGAAAGCCATGACTTCTACCCAAGCAGAATGCAAATTTTGTATGAAGTGGGCAACTCTTGCAATATGGGCTCTTTAAGGTTGTAAAACTTCTCAGGCAACCTTATGGAGATCCTGTAAACTGTTGTCTTTATACATATTGGTCATTTTTTTTTCAATGGGGTTGAAGTCAAGTCACCCTTACAGAAGCAAACTGTCTGTAGGCAGAGCGTATGGGTCCCACTCCAAGCAAGATGGAAGGGGAATGGATATATGGGTGGGAGAATGCAGGCAATGATCTAAGAGGAGAAGGAGGAATGTATGTTGGGAGAAGCCGAGACCCAAAGATTGGAGGGAAGGAAACTTTGTCTGGAAGGACAACTTAGGGAAGTATCAGTAGGGAAAATGGAGGACAGAGGAATTAAATCCTCTAGGATATTGTATGGATATTAGCAATTTAAACTCACCGAGTGAGGCTCAGGGAACCCAGGAATTCAGTGTGATGAATTGCATTTTGATCTGTGTGATAATTAAGCTGGTCTTGACTTTCTGAAGGAGGGGCTAACTCTCAGTTTAGCCATGAGGTCTCCATCATAGCTCTGTATTTACAGTGGATTTCAGTCTCAGTCATTTATAGGACAAGAATGCTTAGCACAAGATTCCAGCTGAATTTAGGGCTCTAAAAACATAGGTCTGCAGCTCCCGTACCTCCCCTTTTACGAACCTGAAGAACTTTTCATCTTAGCTTTCAGGTGTGAACAGAAGGACGTCTACCTCGGAACAGAGCAATGGAAATGTTCATCCAAAGCAGACATAGATACAAGGCCGTCATTGTTCTGATTTTTTTTTTTTTAATTTTTTTGCTAATTGTCACAACTTCAAACAGACACAATTCCCAGCTTTGCCTGGAGGCAATTACTATCTTGCAGCAACCCTCACACCGCTACCCTGTCACAAGAAATACCTTTGCTTCTTTCTATTTGATTATTTCCACCTCCAAAGGATCTAAAAGTTATGGGGCAGACTCCTTCAAAAAAAAAAAAACAAACAACCCCATATTTAAACAATAACTGAGCTTTCCAAATCTTGGCCTGTTGGCAATGGTATTTCAAAGCTTTTGCTTCCCCACCTCATGAAGGCTTGAAACATACTTATTTCCTTTTTCAAACAGAAGACAAGAATCACAAGTAATCTTGTGATCCCTGTAAAGGTGGTGGATCTTTAAATAGTGTAGCTCGATGTACTTGAAATTTCTTGACTAAAACAAAAAGGGAAAAAAGCAGACACTTTTTCATGCATATTTTCACCAAAAAAAAAAAAACCATCTTGTATTTTGGGATAGGTGGCCTTAGCTTAAAAAAAAGTATAATAAGACTTGTGATAAAATTGGAGAGCTGTCAACACTGTGCATTCTTGCTGTGCGTTAAAAATCACTTAGAAAGGAGAAGTGGCTCAGGCTGCTTTCATGTATGAACGGAACAGGTGGGAAATTTGCAAATTGCTGACAACATTTTCAAATTTTGACCAAAAAAAAATAGCAACAGAAAAACTTTTGTCCCACCAAAGTTTGCATTTGCCATCCCCTTCTTTTGAAGTCCAAAACCTAGACATCATGTGCTACATTATTGTTCTCTCACGCTGATATTAGAAGATTTTCAGTCTAAAAGGGAAAATGCATTGGAATTACCATCAGAGTCAGTGGTGCTTAAGCCTTCACCTCAAATTTTACTCAACCATCAGCATAAGGAGTCCTATTCACCTCAAACGGGATCACCCATGTCTCACCTACATCTCCATATGTACAGGAGAACAAGGAGGGAACCCTACAGGGAAAGGGGTCTTTTGAGGGAACATGACCCAAACCTTTTTGGAATAACAAAAATAAGACTTTCTTGCCAAGGGCAAGTTAAGGGATTTGTTTACAGAAGAGCTATAGGATCTGCAAAGCCGCTGGTCCATCCTTTAGACTGGGTTGGGTTGTTTTTTTTTTTGCTAGACATGTATCCCTGAGAGACACTGTTGGTTGGATATTTCCATCTACATGACAGGAAGGCTTTGGAGTTGATGCTCATGAAACAGTTTTCCCAGAGAATAAAATTCTTCCTGAAGCTCATTAGCTGGAATTTGGCCGGCGTTTTGAGGACAGAGACTATGTCGGGTTTTCTAATCTCTTTTCTGGATGGCCTCGTTCCCCACAGAAATGTACAAGGCTTTGGAGAAACCCACAGAGGTTCAGGTCTCGATGCTGATACCTCCTGGAAACAACAGCCATGGACTAATTGTGTGGGGACATGTTTCCTTTCATCAGTTTGGAGTTTTAGCACCTGGACACCTCACTGATCATTTCCCTTTCACTTTTATATTCTTTCTGCAATTGATGCAGGGGAATGAAAAGAAGCAGGTTTGTACCAGCAACAGTTGCAAGAAGAAAGCATGCAGGTGGTTAGAAGATAAGCACTGCAGGGTTTGAAAGGCTTTTAGGTAGCTTAACACTTGCTTAACCAGCTGCTAATTAAACAAAGCACGCATATTTTTTACAAAAGTACCTCCAGTGCCCCCTAATGCTCTTCCCAACAATTGGTACCGGACTGAATGAGGGAACAGGATATTTTCAAAGTCCCCAGCAACAACTGCTTCATCCTCTGAGGTGTACCGGCCAAGTTCTCAACCTTGTCTGACCGCTCTAAATTAATGGTGTCCAACAATATCATTTGGACAGGTGATTTTTTTTTTCTCCAAGAAGAGATCCATCAGTTATTTTTTGAGAGGAAACCGGGTAGTCCTAATTTCTCTGGGGTAATTATTGCAGACAGGCTGAGGCAAAGAAGTTGAAGTGCATTTATTCCATCATAGGAACAATGCTAATTCAAAAGTCTATTAAAAATGACAGACACAGGAGTAGTTCAGCCTCCTTCATCCTTCACAGCTTTACACTTTCCTAAATTCTTTCCCGTGGGCGTTGTATCTTCTCTCTGAACTAGGTAGCACTTTGTATCAATCCAGTCTGACCAATGCTGAAAATTCATCCTTCACTCCTCATTTCCCTGGCCATCAGCAAGTGAACAGATGACCATCTATTTTCTGCTACATGACACCTTCCACGCTCCCCCCAGGGCCTCCCTCTAACTTGGTTTGAAGTCAACACTTGCTGAAATGAATAAGTGCCTCAAAGTTAAGAGGTGTAACTATTAGAGACATTAATTTCTGGAATATTCAGCACATATTGCACGGCCCTTTCTCAACTTCCCTGTCAAGAACAGCACTCCTGCTTCTGGGTTAGGAGTCCTCAACATGCAATATATTTATGCTGGTAAGTAAAACCAACTGATTCTACATAGAATCAGTGCCTGACAGCAAAACTAAATAGACCTCTTTAGCAACTGGATGGCCTTATATTTCAGTGGTATTGATCTAGTGAAGCTGAAGTGTTATTTTGGCCATATTTCTGCTTGCAAAAATCTTTGATGCCAAAATTACTCAGCAGACAGGCTGTGAATTACAGTCTATAGCCATTAGCAGACTCCAATGTTAAAAAAGATTTGTTTCAACCCTCTAAAAATGGCACATGCGGTCTCAGTTCTGTTCATATTAATATAAATCAGGAGAAATTATGCTCTTTGTAGAATTTGTTTCTTCATATGTAAGAAAAGACTAGAATCAGGCCTCCAGCAATAACTACACGTCATCTGGGATGGGCTTAAGAATGTCAGTTCAGCATATTGGGAGATGCAATCTGCATCCATGAGTAGACAGTCTTGGCTTACTGTTACTGCAAACACAGGGCAATTGTTAGAATACACAGTTTGGACAGAAGCAATATAGATTTGTATTTCCTATCCACCTCCAGGCATTGAAAAAAAAAGCATCATACCCTACAGTGCATGTTCAGTCCTATATGAAATTAATGATTTACAAACTGACTTCTTTGATCCCCATTAACAATGGATGTGACCACCTCCTACCCTCCTACACCACCAGACTCCCAGCATCCCCACTACCAGATAATGTTGAACAAGGCTATGCATTCACCTGCCAGGAGCGGCACGTTATCACAAAATCCAAGTTGGTGTAAGTGTTAAATCACCATTCAAAGCCAAGAAGTTCTTTGACTTCTCCAGTCCTACATCATGTTGCTTAATATGGAGCCTCCTAAACTCACTGCCATCCTTCACATATTTGTAATAACCTCTAATATCCATAGTAGCTGTAATCCCTATGATGATGTGCTCATATTCAGACCGTCTTTAGAAAACATTGTGTTCAAAAGCTTGTTTATGGGTAAAGAGGAACAACACCTTGTACATATAAGTAAAGCCAAGAGTTTATTGTTAGTGTAGCTGAAATGTTAATTATATAATCTTTATTAGCCCAGAACTAATTGTTACATTATATATATATATATATATAAATATATAAATGCAGTTAAAATTGTTATTCAACCACTTCAGAGTTTCTCCCATTCTTCTGGTGCTCTGCTCACCCGTTCACAGCTCCTCTGGCTTGGTGGTGTCAGTCTGGTAGTGGTGCAGTGTTACAGCATCTAAAGTCCTAGGAGGAATATGGTGCTCATGTTGATGGTTTCTTCTTCCCTCCAGGATTTGCTTGTGATCATTCTTATCTGTTTGCTAACTGGCTTTTACATTTTTGCATTTTCTCCACTGGAATGCTTCACTGGTCCTGCCTCTGCTTCTGAAACCCTCTGCTATTGTACCAGGCCTATGCTTCTTGACGCCTCATTATTGTTTCAGACTTGTAAACATCCCATTCCACATAGAGCAACTGCCTGTTATTGTTACCTATATACAGCTACGACTGTGGACTGTGCCGCACAAAGATAAATAGAATTAAAACAAATTGGCCATAGACAACCTGGTCAATTAAAGAAACTTATGTTGCAGCTAAACCAAGTAAAACAAAGCTACAGACAGGTCAAGAGAAGATCAGACAGCATCTGCCCGTGAATCTTGAGTCCTGAGGATTTGCAGGCTTGGTAGAGTTTATGGTCTGTTGTGAGCAATGTCAATACCCTATTACAGGGTTGCATGGTATTCCTTTGGTCTATGCACCTCCTGTTAATGCTATTATTTGGTGGGGGAGAGGGGGTATATTCAATTTCTGGTCTTACATTAGGAGCCTTTTCCTCAGCACAGTCAACGGAGGGAAGCAGCAGCCAAGAGAGACCTGGGCAATCAGAGCACTCGGAGGTGTAACACTGGCTCTGGCTGATGCCTGGAGTAAAGCACTGGGAATGCCATCTTCAGTGTGTGGGAAACACATGGGGCAATTCCCATCTTTACATCTGGTCATTTGTTCAACCAACGCAACTAACTGCTCTCCGACCTGGTGTACTGCTCTACCCGTTTTACAGAAAAACCGTGTGAGAAAGCCTTTCTGATGGTGGAAGCCTGAGCCAGCTACTTGCCAGAGTCTCTGCTCAGTATCTCCCCATGCTACTGCCCATCTCTCCCCACGTTACTGTGATCTAAACTCTTCTCCAGCTCCCTTCCTACCACAATTGTTAGTGTGGGAAGTGTGCCTGGCTAAGAGGGGAAAAGCCAGTTCAGTGTTATGATGCATAGAGGGCCACGTACTCTGTAGGCTGGGAAACAAGGGAGAAAAGTGGTTACAATTCAGAAATAAGAGAGCTTGAAAGAGATGTGGGTGCATGGCAACCTCCTCGTATCTTCCAGACAGCAACCGGGCAGAAGGAAGGGAATTAATCTGAGGCAACAGCAAAGCAAGAACCTGTAACCTGGAGCAAGGGATGGACAAACTGAGGCTGCAAAGGAAGAGAAAGCCAGAGATAGAGGAGGGGTAGACAGAGCTGGAGGATTAAAGCAAACACCTCCAAAAGAAACAAGAGAGCACAGCAGGGAGGGGATAAACCCAGGACAGCAGTTGGGAAGATGGTGGGTTTGGCCCTGTTGTCTGGTCATTACTTGGACTCACGTGTTGCCAGACAAAAGACAAGCAGTTTCAGTTAGATGCAATCTCAAAAAGGGGCTGAGGGACAGGAAAATCTTAATTTCATGAAGTCTCAACTTCATTTTATCTTTGCTCCATCCTCACTGTGGCAAAGCACTGCTGGAGTTCAGCTGGATGAAGAAGAAGAGGAAACCCAGCAAACATCAGGCAAATCTGGCCTCCAGGATGGGGTAACACCACGCTGCTCTCTTTAAAAGGAGGGAGGACAACAAGAAGACTTAAAGGTGGGAAGTCCCACAGAAACCTTCAGGACTACTTCAGCCCCTGGAAAAAAGGGGGATCTGGTGGCCTCATTAAACAGGGCCATGCTGTGTGGTGGCAACGCCTTTATAAAAAGCAGCAGCTCCTTTCCCACACCTGTGGACAGGGGCAATAGCACTGACCTTCCTTTGGAAAAGCACACAGGGATTTAAGGACAGAAAGTGCTGCTTCAGCACTCTTATTTTTATTCAGAGGGAGTGCTTCAGAGGAAGAAGGTTTTTTAGTACTTTTTTTTTTTTTTTTCTCTATGGCTGTTCATCCAAGTCCACTAAGAGCATTCCGCTCTCAGCCTTTCTGGGCTGTGTAAAGCAGTGCATGCCACACCTGTACCTCTGTGTTTCACCTGACAGTGCTTTTGATTTGTGCAAGAAACTACCGAGGAAGTGGGTAATTAATTAGAAAAGCCCTAGCAGACTTGATGTAGGCTTTCAGGATGGTGTAATGTTGTTTTCCTCTCTTGGAAGCGAGGAGGAAGCGTTTACAGAAAGGAGCTGCTTGGCTGGCCCTCGGCAAGGTCCTCCCTGAGTGCTGGCCACTTTTCGCTTGGAGATTTCTTGGTTCTGCCCTTTCTGCCAGGGGACAGGGACCAAAGCCGAGGGACTGAGACATCACAGGAGAGGATGCTCCCTTCAAGTTTCCAGCCCCGTTTTGCTGATTCAAAGATATGGGTATTCTGTTTGGATAATTAGCTGCAGCTTTTATCTGAACTGAGCCTCAGGCACTCCAGAACTTTTCCCATTACTGGCTCCTGTGCTCCCGCTATGGAGTCATGGGATTTATTTCTCCTGTGGCCTGTTACAAATTCAGATCAGACAGATGGACTTTATCTTGGACTGACCGGAGTTCAGCATGATTTTGCCCCCTCCCTGGAGCCAGGTGGATCAGGAAAGCATCACAGATAGAGACTGCTCAAGCTAAATATTCAAGGTCCATTCTGCAGAGACCGGGAAGGCAATCCACTCCTTTAGGCTGCAACTGCTTTCTTCTCCACACCTTATGTGATAACCAAAGCCTTGATTGTTCTTTAAGACATTTAGCTGGGGGAAACCATTTGTTTCCCCCGATCTGTTTACAGACAGAAGAGAATATTTTTTAAAAGCAGAGAAAGCAGCATATTTTGCCCTGCAGCAACTACAGCGCGCTTTACATTAGAGAGAGATTGATAACTTTATAGCACAGCACTCTCAGCCCATCTCTGAAACACTAAACGCCCACTCACTCCAGAGCCAGTCCCTCTGCACGCTCCCTACATAACAAGGGAAGATTTACAAGGCTGGGGATGGCCAAGCAATACTTTTGGCTATAGCCACTGCAGGGTTTGCCTTCTCTCATTTAGAATCATAGAATGGTTAGAGTCGGAAGAGACCTTGAAGATCACATAATTCCACCCCCCCTGCCATGGACAGGGACATATCCCACCAGCCCAGGTTGCTTCAAGCCCTGTCCAGCCTGGCCTTGAACACCTCCAGGGATGGGGCAGCCACAGCTTCTCTGGGCAACCTGCGCCAGTGTCTCACCACCCTCACAGTAAAGAATTTCTTCCTAATAGCTAATCTAAATCTCTCCTCTTTCAGTTTAAAACCGTTACCCTTTATCCTGTCACTACACTCCCTGATAAAGAGTCCCTCCCCATCTTTCCTGGAGCCCCTTTAGGTACTGGAAGGGGCTATAAGATCTCCCCAGAACCTTCTCTTCTCCAGGCTGAACAACTCCAACTCTCTCAGCTTGTCTTCATATCAGAGGTGCTAAATCCCTCTGATCATCTTTGTGGCCTCCTCTGGACCTGCTCCACTAGGTCCGTGTCTTTCCTGCACTGAGGACCCCAGAGCTGGATGCAGCACTGCAGGGGGGTCTCCCCAGAGTGGAGTAGAGGGGGAGAATCCCCTCCCTCACCCTGCTGGCCATGCTTCTTTTGATGCAGCCCAGGATGTGGTTGCCTTTCTGGGCTACGAGCGCACATTGCTGGCTCATGTTGAGCTTTTCATCCACCAACACCCCAAGCCCTTCTCCTCAGGGCTGCTCTCCATCCATTTTCCTTGCAACCTGTATTTGTGTTTGGGATTGCCCCAGCCCACATACAGGACCTTGCATTTGGCCTTGTTGAACTTGTAAGAGAGTGGAAGAGATGGGTCGTGGAGGTTTACTGGAGGGATGCATAAAAGGTCATCAAGTTTCAGGGAGATTTCTGGTAACAGTGAGGATGACCTTTGGGAGTATGTCTTAATCCATTCAAACAGTCCTGAAATCTCAAGTCCTACCTAAGTACACAGTCCTTCAAGCTAGAATCAAGAACGCTCCTCCAGTTTCACCCCACTGGAAGAGGCTGTGTGCCCAGCCCTCGGGCCAGGGGAGGAGCTGCTTGGGGCAGGATTTGAGGTCCCGGGCAATTTTATGTTCCTCTTGCATTGGGGTTCATCAACCAACTCAAATGCATCAAGGATGTTGCTGGGAGTGTGAGTCCAAGGGGAAGGGGAGACCAGGGTGAACTGATGACTGTTAAGGTCCTATAGGTCTGAGTAGGAATTAAAATGCTCTGCAAAACATGCAGATTCGGGGAATCCCTGAAAAAAGGGAGGGAATGCAATGCTAGGCTGGAAGCCTCTCAGCATGAGAATGGGCACTGCTAGGACTGTCCATGTACTTGTGGAGAATAAATGGGTGGCCGAGGAGAAAGCAGGAGGGATCTTTGTGTGCAGAGCTGGTAAACCCAACTCATTCTCTAGCATATGGGTTCAGAGCATCTCCACACCAGGGTTTCTGTACCACACCTCCAATACTGCAGTGCTACCGAGGAGTGGGGAGGAGGGGAAAGAGAGAGAAACACTGTTACCGGAGCTGGCATTTTAATATTGAAAGGTTGTGAAATCTAATAAGAGCTACAAGGGAGGTTGATGTATTTTTTCCTCATGCTACGACGAAATTGGGATTCAATAAGTAAATGTGACAGAATATGCAATTTCCAATAGATTTCGTACAGCGGGGCGCTTCCTGCGTAATAACTTTAAACCAGTATTTTTCTCCTTACCCCAGCTAAGATCTCTTGCCTCCATCTTATCTGAATAATAGCTCATCCCCTTAAAGTGCAGCCTGCCACTTTAGCTGCACCTTATCACTGCCTGATGGTACATGGCGAACAAAAGTAAATATTTTTTTCCCCTTTTTTTCCCCATAATGATATCTTCCTGCTTCTTCTTGTAAGAAATAAGTCTGAGCTGTGAATGCATGGAGGAAGAGTAATTCTTAGTTGCCTTAGGTCTCTTTTATGGTGCTCAGGTGTAAAGGGCCTTTGAAGTGTGGTTCATTAAGACCTCTTGGAGATGCATTTTGCTTTTGAGGCCATATTGACCATTGTAGAGATGATGGAAAAACTGCAGCAAACCTGCTCCCATCCCCAGGAAAGAACACCTCACCTTGATGTATTTTTCTAAGTGGCATCACATGTTGGGCATAGCCTCATGACCTTGATCCGCACAGTCTAACTTTGGAGTTGTATCTAATTTTGAGGTTGGCCTTGCTTTGAAGGGGGGGTGTTGGACCAGATGACCTTCAGAGTTCACTTGCCACCTCAATTATTTTATGGCTTTGTGCATAGTTAGGCTTTAAAACCCCTGGTGTGAAGGGTGAACTGGAGGTGCGTGCAGATAAAGGGCACGGGGACATAATCACAAGAATTCGAATGCCTGCATTTTCACCCATTATTGCTTGTCAGCAGTAATGGCTTGTCCCTGTAACCCTCCCCTTCCCCAATTTTGCAGAGTGAGCTTCTCCCACAAGCTGTTCGTATGCCCTTAACTCCCCCTTCACTGCGAAAGAAAAAATGGTCTCGCTTAACCTAATAACTGAGCTTTATTTTTACATGTGCCCCTGCCAGGACCTGAAACATGTTAGCTCAGATTGCTGCCCATTCCTAATCATCTGAAGCAGTGAAGTTAAAAAGGATTATTAATCAATAAACAATCTCACTTTAAGCAAACACGTTTCACTTTGCAGCTGAGGGGAGGTAGGAGCACACAGACAGGCGGTCCCAGCAGTCCACCTTAACTTCTTGAGCTGCCCAACACTTTGATGGCTCAGCATGGTGAGAGCACCCTTCCTCCTGCCAACCCCAAGAGGCTCTGATTGCCAGCTTCAGCAGCACATCCAGAACCAAGGGATACCCAGGGTAGCTAAAAACTGCCTCCTTCCTTCTGTGCTCCAGGTACAGTGCCAGTGTAGCAGAGAATTAAATCCCCATCACTACCAGGTTTGAAAACCGCAGTAATAAAATGTGCATAATAACACCCTCCCTCCTTCCTTGCCATCAAAAGACTCGGTCTTTGTTATTGCAGGCAGTTTGATTTTGTCTTATCGCTTTCAAGCTGAGTATATGATGATTTTATTGGTGCGTGGTGTTATTCTGCCTGCCCTTGGGAGGCAGAGGTTTAGATGACGGCGCTGGAGAGGCAGGGAAATTGTGTTTTTCAGCTGTCCTCCAGCCACTCTCAATTAAAAAAGAAAACCCACAAAACAGAGTAGCTAATACGCAGCACAAAAGGAAACCCTGCGTAATTAAAACAACTGGTAGCACCGTCCAACATGAGAAGGGTCAGACTGGGATCTGGCACCGCAGGCAACGGTGTCTCTCTCCTGCTAACGCTTGGCTTGAATTTCAGCTCAGGATTTGAGTGTCTGAATTTAATGGCCCATCTGATTCAATGGAACTTATTGTCATTGCCAGTTAACTTGAGTTGATATCAAGATAACAGCTTATGAGCAGTTTCTGTGTGGTCCTGATCACCGGTATTGATTTCAATAAGGTATGGGCTGGATCCCTGACACTCTAATTCTGAAATCAATGGAGCTGGGACGGTTCACTCCTCCTGAACGCCAGGGAAATCAGGTACATGCCTTTAACAATAAACCAGCCATTTAAATTATTTGTGCAGTTCTTTAAGGAGCCCTGGCAGGCAAAGTAGAGATCCTGCAGATGTAGATAATATGCTCACTTAGTGAAAATTCAGATGTCTTGAGCAGAGGGAAGAAAGGAAGGGAATTTACTGACTCTCACTGAAAGCACTGTCCAGCGCGTTTATTGAAGGGCAATGAGACAGAGCCAGGCAATCCCAGCCTGGGGGATGTGATCAAATAGGACAGCACTCAGATCCATTTGGGATGAAGGTATTAGGTATAGGGGCAAAGACAAAGTGCCTTTGAGTTGTGAGTTCTGCGTGATTATTCACAGCGTATTGGACCTAACATCCATAATGGTTCCTGTTCCTGGCGTGCCATCACCAGGCCCAGCTTCCCCCAAATATAGCAAAGCAGAGAAGAAGACGTTAAAAAGAGAAGAGAGCAGGTAAGGAAGGAGCTGGAGATCCACTTTCCATTCCTGGTGGAGCACCTTGGAGTGGTGCATACTGCAGCCGTGATAAAAATACATGACTCCTAATTGAAGCAGAGCCCTGGATGAGTGGCACCGAAGAAGGGTTCTCTCCATAAAGACTAAAAATGCTCTTTTCCCTTTCATCTGACTCAATAGAAATCATGATGCCTCCAAATGTGAGTTCTGAGACCCCGCCCCACAGACAAGATGGAAGTTAACCTAGTTGTGGTGTGGGGCCTGGTGTAAGGCTGGCACTTGTTACCAGAGCAAAAGCACTTCTGGAGGACAGCTAGCCAGTGCTTCCCAGAAAATTACCCTTTAGTGAAGGCTGCAGTACAATAAAGAGAAAAACCTCTTGCACTGAGGCCTCTGAGATGCTTCTTTTCTGACACCCCAGCAGACAGGAATTGTTACACACCGAGGAAATACCTTGCCACAATCAAAACCACTCTATTGTACCCTCTAAAGAGGCGTTAGCTCAGAGGTCACCTTTAATGCTTTTTTCCCACATTTTTAAGAGGATGGACAGAAGACTGGCACACTGATTGCTGAGAGTCTTGGATGCTCTAAAGAAGCTCAACCTCCAGCAAGCCCAAAGGCGTCAAGCAACACCTCCAACCTCATTCCTCCTTCCATTTAAGCACTGGCCATTTTCTGCAAGCAGGGAAACCACACACAGATCCTGTAGGCAGTGATGCTTCTTCACCCTGCCTAATTCCTTCTGGACTTGCTGAGTACCAGACACGAGCCACCCCAATGCACAGTTCCTCAAAGGGGGTGCTGTAAGTGTTATCACTGTAAGCGTTACCTCACCACAGCTCTCCTTATCGTAATACTCATTTTATGCTGCCACTCTTCCTCAATATCAAGATTTTTATTAGATTATTTTGGGAGCTGAATTAAAAAATAAAGGACATCAGACTTTTCACTGGTATTCTGGTAATCACAAGGCTTCCTCAAAGTTTGGTCCATCGCTCTGAGGTCTGGACGTGGGTTTCCTCAGATGGAGGTTTCACTCCCATGCCTGTTGCAGTGCTGTAGCCTAATAAATAAAGCTGGATTTTCCTGCTGTTTGCTTCTATCCTCCCTCTCTCTAGGAAACTTGAAATAACTCAGACAATGTGGTCCCCACTGGTGCTGAGGCCGGTATTGATTTATGCAGGTGGGAGATGACAGTTATTTTTAAGGTAATGGCACTAGTCCAATAGCAGCAAGCATCTGGGAATGACGGACAGTCATGCTCCATATTTAGTGTCTTTCAGCAGCTTCCAGATCATCTCAGCTCCATTTAGAAAGTGAAAGAAGGGGTTGCTTTTCCCTTGCTCTGAATGGCACCTGGCATGTGAATAATCCATCTATCCATCATTCAGCATCCACCAAGGGAAGAGATTCTGCAGCAGGGACTTCAGCTGCAGTTTGGAGGATGATGTAGCAGTAGTATCATGGGTTATGGTTCTCTCCTGCCTTCCCAGCTGCATAGAGTACTTGGGAATGCAAGGAAAGATGGAGGATTGGAGGATGAAGGATGAATAAATTCCTGATCGCCTGAGTGTGCCCGGATCACTGGATCATCTTTCCCCCGAGTCTGCACATCAGAAATGTTTACTGAGCTTTCTACCTGTGATCTATGGCTGGACACAAGTGCTGCAATCTCTCTCTTTCTCTCGGTGATTGAATGTGGCTCCTTTATAAACTCTCAGTTTGTTTGTCTGTGCCTGTGCTTGCTCTGATAAATGTTCTCCTTTTCTGAGGAACCTAAAACACTCAGCCCATTCTGTTTCCAGCCCCCTTGAAGCTTTACACATTGTTTGCAAACAGAATTTCCCCTGCCGCTGCTGAAGTGGTGTCTTTTTCCCAAAGCATCAGAGAAGGCGATGTGCAGGGAGAGGTGAAGTGACACAGCTAACCACCTTGCCTAGCTCTGTCTGTTCCCTATGGATATGGGAAGTGACACATTTCCACTAGGTAATTACATGTTGTCATTTCACTGTACACCATGTGATGCTCTGAATTCCCTTCTTCAGAGAGAACTAAGCTGAGGTGATAGCTGTGAAGGCAGATTATTCCCCTGTAACCTGGGGGTAGCCTTCAGAAGTGTTACTCGAGCAATCCATGGAGTTTTCTTCAAGGTGCCTCAGAAGATGCAATCTAGGAAAGCAGAGCTAGAAGCAAAACCCTGGTGTATTTAAAATTAAACCTGACCCAACAGTTGGACCCTAAGCCCCATGTTTCATGGGACGCTATACAAATCCAGATGTTGGCCATGACTCCCAAGTGGTCCAGGCTGTGCCTGGGTTGGACCTTGGCTCCAGATGTTCATCCTCACATCCAAAACTGAGGTTTGTTACCAGATCCCCACACCCTCCTCCAAATTCCCCAGTGAGAGGAAACAAAGAGTGGAGGTGAATGGCTGCTCTTTACAGGAGGAGCAGGAGATGAATTGCAGGAAAGCTGAAGCATTTGCGATGGCACTTGCAGTTTTCACACACGCTCCTCTGAATCCCACACAGCTGTTCTGGGTGACAATGTCCATGTCCCTTGTCATTTGCTATCCAGGAATATTTCCACAAAAGGATGCTTGGTCACACTAGCATTCAAGTAATACCCATTTTTCCAGCAAACATACACATATGCTTAAGAACAAGGGTGGCAGTGTAAAAAAAATGATAATTCCCTGTTTCTCCTTCTCTTCCCATCTCTCATCTTCCTTCTCTGAACTTTCAGCCACCCATTTGGTAGCAAAAGCACTTGCCACCACCAACCCTGAGGTGGGGAACAGCAAGGAACCATCCGGAAACAGCCCGCTGGTTTGAAGCTGTTTACCCAAACTAGCCGGAGAATAGTTATGAATAACAATAAGCATTCATTGAGATCAGAATCCGTTCAGGGACAGATGAAAAGAGCTACGTTCATCCCTCTGTAATGAATAATTCAGCCCTCCTGAACTTGGAAAATAAGCTGTTTAGTGTACTTTACAGAAGAGGAAGAGGATGGAGATCAGAGGGACTGAGGAGTTTGTAGATACCACTAGGATGGTTTAGGCAGCCATGTTAAGGCAATTGGGAGATGGTTTGGAGGGGTGATAAATGCAAGACCTTAATGTTCTGAGGATGCAGTTAGCCTATTCCAGCATGAACAAGTGTGATAAAGTAGAAAGCCCCGGCTGAAGTAATCTGAACTGGTTTGCACATGACGAATCAGAGGGGAAAGGTTTTAGAGCTGGAGTCATCATAACTGCAATCAGTCCAAGAGTGTGCCAGAGAAGACAAGGGATTTTTTTTTTTTCTGTCTTTTAAGTTAAGGGTAAAGCACAGATCTACAGAAGACACGTAAGACACGTTTCTGAAGACAGAAAACAGAACGTTTTCAGTAGCTTTCTTGCTCACATCATTCAGCACAGACTTTCAGCTGTCCCTTTTTTCATTAAGCAGGTGAGCATTATTTCCAGTGGTGACAGCTTCAGATTCCCTAATTTTCTTTTGGACATGGAATTCCCTTCTCTGCCCGAGCTCGATGCTGTTTCACAACGCCAGACTCATCACCTCAATTCTCCTGAGCTTTGACAGATGGAATTAGGATATAGCAGCACTGCAGCAAGACTGCAAATGGTGGGTTTCAGACAACTGACTTCAGCACCAAAATGCTTGTAATGCTTGTAAACAGAGGCGGTTTCCCTGGGGAAAGTGCCGGGCTCTCCTAGATGTTGCAATGAGCTGCTAGAGGGAGACAGGCTAACAGCCCAGCACAATGCTTATAAATGGCATCAGTAGCAACTTGCCTTTTCTGTTGGAGTGAAGCCACGATGGGGGAGAGAAAATGGCATGAGGTTTCTTTGCCTGCAAATTTCACCAAACTGCACCCAAACTGTTGGCTGTTTCCAGAGGCAGAAGTATCCTTATATGCGTTTTTGCAGAAAATAGAGCTGTCATAAATTTCCTTCCTTAAAGCCAGGAAGGAATAGTGGCAATAATAACACTAATAGCGAAATAGAAGCAGCAATTGTGTCAGCAATAATAATGCAATTGGTTGGCCTCAAAGTAGAGTCTTTGTTCAGGGAACAGATACAGGTTGCAGGGGGAAGGGGTGCGACCTTTTTTTAAGCTGGATTCATTATTGATCAAATTCTCTGTGGCTGCATGAACATTTATCCTCACACAAGCAAGGGGCCAGGGCATTAGTGGGAGCATTCTGGCAAGAAGGTGAGAACTGCCTCCTTGAGCACCAGTGTATTATAAACTGAATTGAAACCTGTTGTAGTAATGCTTCATTTAAAAAGACATAAAGATATATAAGTTAAATATAATAAGGGAACATGGACAGTAAGGAAAATCCCCCAAAGTTTCCCAAAAAAGACAGCATAAGCCCTTAGAACCAGCCGATGGGTTCATGACTCAGAAAAAGTATTTTGAGAAACTTTTTTTTTTTTTATTCTGTGATTCTGTCATAAGTTTCACACACAGTTAAGGGGAATGGTGAGGAGGTCCCTTTGTGGCTGCGGGGAGCTTCCAGCTGCCTGTAGGACCATGGTGGGGTACAGACTAGAGCTGTGTGCGTTTCCTTACCCTCAGGGCAATGTCCTTGCAGAAAGCTGCTGCCTGCTGTGACATGACCATGATATTACCAGGGCTGGTGCACTTCTGTGACACAGCTATTCTCTTCCACCTTTCAAGCAAGAAGAAACAATTAAATAGAAATAAAATTAATAATAAACAACTGAAAATGCATGAGGGGTGGAAATTAAGTAGCTGTAGCAGCAGCTTAAGGAACAGAAGCTCAGAAAGGTCAAAAGAGAATTAAAAGCCGCAGGTTCTACCCACCGCCCAATTTTAAAGATTTGTGATGCTGTGTGCTGCAGATATTTGTGGGTTTCAAGGCTAAATTCTGAAAGAAAAATGCTTGCCAAGTTGACCCAAAGCAATATTTCACATCTTTGGAATTAAAGACATGTCCAGTGCAAAACCCAGCATCCACAAGCAGCTAACAGTGCTGAGGACATTTCAGCATGAACTGGAAGACCTGTGTCTGTCTTTTCCTGAAATAGCACAGGTTGCCCAGAGAGGTTGTGGAGTCTCCATCCTTGGAGATACTCAAAAGACATCTGGACATGGCCCTGGACACCTGACTCTGGGTGGCCCTGTAAGAACAGGGGGATTGGACCAGATGACCTCCAGAGGTCCCTTCCAACCTCAGCCAGACTGTGATTTGGTAAAGCTGGGTGGGAAACCATCTCATATCCTGCAAGAATTCAAAAGCAGTTCTGTTTTATGTAGGGATGAATTCAAACTCTTTAAGTTTTGTTCCTGAAACACACGTGAGAGAAAGAGAAAAACTTTCTCTCTTCCCTCCATCGGTGTTCAGGTGTTCTCCTGGCATTTGCAATGCCAAATGTCACGTCCCTGCCATGCCAGATACAGAAAAAGGAGATTTTCCCATCCTAGGCATGGGCTGGGGATTGATGTCTCCAGCTGGAGCCATTCACTGTTGTAGGAATTAGCAAAGTTATCTGCTGGTTCATGACCTGAATCTCCATCATCACAGGTGAATGGGTGTATGACAGTGTTGTCTTTCCTGGATTGTGGGAAACACGCTGTCTCTGTGAGCAAAACCTCCCTGTTGGTGCAGTGGTGGGTCCTTCCTTGCAAAAGAGAGCCTAGATAAACTGGCTGTTTTTAAAGCAAAATGATTTCCCTGAAACATCCTTGTGCAGCTCCTGTGCTCTGTGGAGGCTGCAGCAGAGTAGGAGGAGGTGTCCAGGGAGGAAAGGAGAAGGCTCTTAGCCTGGGTGGGAACAGCATTGCCAGACTCTGGGAAAGGCAGTGCTTTCCTGGGCAATAAACTGAGGAAAATGTGCAGAGAATAGATGTACAGAAAAGTACGCCCCTGCTCCAGGGGGTTTGGGACAGGCACCCTGATAATTCCTGATGCATCCTGATGATGCCACCCTGCTACCTTTGACTGCTCCCTGTGCTCTTTCCCGCACCTCCAAACCCACAGCTGGCTCTGTGTCTCCTGCTATCAGTGCTGATATCAGACCAGAGAGGTGATTTTATAAGTAAAATCTACACGGGCACCCCTCGCTGGGACACAAGATGCATGCCACTGATGGCGGGTGCTGCACTGGCAGCAAATAACTTGGGCACAGTGAATAACAACCCTCAGACATAAGAACCCTCTTGACTTCTCCTGGAGGCTGAGGAGGTCTGACTTGCCGCAGCAGCTTCAAACAGCGTAAAACTCAAGCGTCCGGAGCAGATGCTGTGTGAAGATACCAAAGTTATTGAGGCCACAAGACAGACCAATAAATCACAGTGCGTTACGGGAATGATTTTGTTATCTTTATGACGTAAAATCCCTCCCCCGCCATCCCCCCTCCTGTCCACATGACTTGCGGCAGAAGCAACCCACTGCGTTTTTGCAAATGAAATCATCAGGGACAGCAGCGATTCAGATCTCAAGGCAGATGGAAGGGAGAATCGGATATCTAGAGCATACGCCCGGATTGTTTTTGCAGGCACAAGGTGTTGTGATGCACCCTTTCCTCCCTCTTCTGGGATTCGGCACATGCAGGGAAAAAAAAAAAAAAGCTTTGGGTTAAATTCAGTTAGCCCTTTTCCCTGCCAAGAGCTCTCCCTCATGGGTCTGAAATGGATGTGAGCAAGGCTTAGAAGATCTAGGCACTCCCCAAAGCAGCTTCTGTCCTACAAACCGCTTCCTAGAGCACTTTGAAGACTCAGTACCTGCTCCAACATCCATTAAGACCCACAGAAATCTTCCCATCATTTCCAGTGAGTTTTAGAACAGGGTTGAAAATAGGTAATCACCAAGGAAGAAGTTCACGGGGAGAAGGCAAATCACCCTAGAGGATGGTTTGCCAGAGCACATGTTACAGGCGGGACCACAGGCGAGTTAGAGAGGGAAAGGGCGAACACGGGAATTGCATTCATTACAGCTGAATGAAATTTGGGCAATAAAACTAGATATTCTTGAAATGTGAAGTACTGTTTTATTTTTTTTTCCACACTCTGTGGTGAAACTGCCTTATGTTTGCAAATGTTCTTCAGAAGAAAGAGGCCGTTTTCAGCAGGGTAGGAGGGTTTCAGCAGCAACATGGCAAAATTTGAATGGGAATAAAGGCAAGAACAGGACCACCAGCAGACTTCTTCCTGCTTATTTAGACATTTGCAGCAGGAAAAGGTGAAAATATGAACAGTTTTCCCAGGCAAAATCATTCCTTTTCACACCGTTTCAATATTGCCCCTAGCAAGCAGGACAGCCCAGTTGAGCGAGATTTGCGGTGGTTAACCTCTCCAGCTGCCACAACCATCGTTCTCTGTTTCTCCTTCTTCCAAAAACAGCCACAGCTCAGCAGGGAGATATCTTCCAGCTCCTTCAGGCCCCAGCTGTAGGCACAGATGGGACAAAACACTGCAAGATGCTAAATCTGCCTCCACAGCCCATGTGAGAGCACTGTGCTCGAGGCTGTGCTGGCTCCCAGTACCCTCAAGCCTTCATCAGCAGATCCCTCCCTGCCTGCCAGAGCATCCCAGGGTAGGAACTGGAGATGCCAGGAGGTGAAGTGGTTTTGCCAAAGCAGCCTGGCAAACCAGTGGCAGCTCTGGGAATGAATTCTGGTTTCATCTCTTGGCTTTTGAGAAGCGACAGCCCCTTGAATATGCGGTGCCCTGTACTCTCACCGACAGATTCGTCTCCCAAAACACAGGCACAACATTTAGACCTTCACAGGCAAAAGTGCCTCAAAAAGGCAGTGGTTTGGCTCTCAGCCAAACCAGAGACTTGCAGAACATGCAAGAACAGAAAAGCAAAAAAAGCCCAGTTGTCGCAACCTTCCTTTGTGGGGAACAATAAATTTATGTAGTGAATGGGCTGAGGAGCAGATATTGGGGCAGGGACGGAGCTGTTGGAAGGAAGCAGTTTCCTTTGCAAATTCCAAGCAGAAGGTTTCAAGCTTGCTTCAGAACAAGGGCTCTGGTGAAATGGACTTTTTACAGCTACCAAAGCAGTTTTACTGTGCCCCTAATTTAGTTCCCAAAATTAAAAAAAAAAAAATTAAAAAGATGTAGGCGCCATTGGGGAGTGTGTGTTTTCTGTGTGTGTTTAATATTGGTCCAGAGAAACCCCAAAGAGTCCAGCGAACCTTGGGGCTACCACCGTGAGAGAATGAATCCGACAGCTGTACATATCACACACTTACCACCATGCACATGCGCGCGCACACGCACACACTCACACAGCACTTGATGGATGAGATGATTTGAAGTTTTTGACAACAGCATTTTGTTGTGGGGGAAAAATGTTTTTTTAGCAAGTTGCAGATAAATGAGCAGAGTTTACCGGATTGCAGGGAATGTGGAAAGCAACGAAAGTCTATGATTTGTGAGGTGAATGGCAAATGCAAGTGGCCGTTTTTAAAATTAAGCCAGGAAGCCACAGAGCAAATCTGATCTTCACCTCCTTTACCATTAGTCAGAAGGGAACGGATGGGACAGGATGAGATGGATAGGATAGGATAGGATAGGATAGGATAGGATAGGATAGGATAGGATAGGATAGGATAGGACCGAACCGCACCGGACCGCACCGGATCAGACCATAGAATCGTAGAATCATAGAATGGTTTGGATTGGAAGGGATCTTGAAGATCATCAAGTTCCACCCCCCCTGCCCTGGGCAGGGACACCTCCCACCAGACCAGGTTGCTCCAAGCCCCATCCAGCCTGGCCTTGAACACCCCCAGGGATGGGACAGCCACAGCTTCTCTGGGCAACCTGTTCCAGTGCCTTACCACCCTCAAAGTGAAAAATTTCTTCCTGATATCTAATCTAAATCTACCTTCTTCCAGTTTGAAGTCATTCCCCCTCTTCCTATCACTCCATGTGCTTGTAAAAAGTCCTTCCCCAGCTCTCCTGTAGGCCCCTTTAGGTACTGGAAAGCCGCAATAAGGTCTCCCTGGAGCCTTCTCTTCTCCAGGCTGAACAATCCCAACTCTCTCAGCCTGTCAAGGATAGGATAGGATAGGACAGGATAGGATAGGATAACATAGCATAGCATAGCATATCATAGGATAGGATAAAATGACAAGGCAAGGCAAGGTAAGAGGATTGAAGAAGGAGTGAGCTTGTTGGCATGAGATGTCTTCAGAAAACATTGGTTCTGTCCCAGTCTCAGCATCTCCTTCTGGAGCTTTTCTCCTAACTGTTTGGCCTCATACTTTCCTTCTTGCTGTCCCCCGCTGGCAGGGATGGTTTTTGGCTTGTGGACATCCTAAGCAGGGCAGTGTGGACCATTTGGAAGAGGGCTGAGAGGGAGACAGGACTCCTTGGCAGGGGTAGCGGGAGATCACCACTTGACCTCCTTCCCTTGGGGCATTTTGTCCAAACCAGAACTGGAAGGGACTCAGCTTCCTTTGGTCCAAAGACAATGATCATGTGGTAGTCACATCTCCAGGCTGTTGTACAGCACTGCACAGCATTTTATTAGTATTATTTGTCATATTCACAAACATTGGAGTCCATGTGTCCTACAGATGCAGAGCAAATATATATAAGCTAGACCTTACAAGCTAGCAGTATGGGCTAAAAACATCCTATTTCTGAACATGGGAGGAGCAGACACACAGGGTCTGTCTGCACTAGCAAATAAAACTGATTTTGGCCTCCTTGCTGGCCCTGAGGCAAGCAGCACAGCTCAGCTGTGGTGGTTCCAGCCATGATACAGAATCACAGAACCACAGAATCTCCTAGACTGGAAAAGACCTGTAAGACCATCCAGTCCAATCATTAACCCAACACTGACCAGCCCACCACTAAACCATGTCCCTGAGCACTATATCTACACAATCCTTAAATACCTCCAGGGATAGGGAGTCCACCACTGCCCTGGGTAACACAACCTATACTTCAATACCTATTGGGCATATTCCCCAGTCTGGGCTAGTCCCTGAACAATGAACAAGAGCTGCTGGGGAAGCACTGGCTGGAGTGAACCAAAGCAGTTTCATGGTCCATGCCAATAGCTCAACAACGCGGACCATTGCTGGGCAGTGCTTGGCCTCGCGCCTATGTCCTGTGTATCAGCAGCATCGTGCTTGCTGATAGCTCGGAAGGAAGACCCTGGGATGCTTCATTAAGAAAATTTGTCTCGGCAGAGCCATGTAGGTGTGTTACATGGGCATCATAAAGCATTCTCCAGAGGGGCTTGTGTAGGGGGGCTGGCGAAATCATCATCTTTGAATGATCCCTAGAATAAAGAGGACTATAATGACTGTAGAACTGCCCACATCTACAGCTGCAAGCTAGCCCCACAGCAGCAGGAATTTTCCCCTGTTCCCCTTGTCACCAGTGCCGTGTGATGCTGCGTGTGGGCACTGAGGGTGGCAGCATGCTGTCCATCCACTAGCACTGGAACAGAGCATGGTCCTACCAGCCCAAAATCCCTGTCAAATGAAGCTTCACCCACTCAGATGGACTGCAGCCACCTGCAGCAGTGAAATCAAGCTGTTTGTAAGTGAAATGCAAAGGTCCACCAAAGGCTGTGTGGATCCTGGTTGGGTGATGTTCAGCACCACTGTCAGGGCAGGAAAGTTGGCAAGAGAAACCAGCATCTTTACACAGGGCAAGGTGGAGCCAGGAGTTTCTCTTGAAGGCGGTAGGGTTTCTCTTCCAGAGGTGTGACCTTTCCGGTATGTCCAAGATTGACATTTAAGGTAGAAGCAGCCCATCATTAAAAACTCCAGTCCAAGAATTGTTATGCATAAAAGGAGGAAGATGAAGAAAGGACACAAAGAACAACTGAAAAAGGAATGGTGGCGTCAGATACTTATTCCAGGGGTGATGCAAGGAAGGTATTAATGTCATCATTATATTGACACTGGGTTGAAAATCTAAAAACCAACGTAGGACATTTTATGGTCTGTTAAATCACACGATGAAAAGCATTTTGCACAGAAATAATTTTATATGAATGATCATTGTTCTCCAAGAAAACAGACCAATACCAAATGGAATTAATACAACAGAATGGAAAATTACTATTAATGATAATAATAATAAATCCTGCAGTTAGACTTTCACAGACTAATTATTCAGAGTGTTAGTCACTAATGGCCTGAGACATCCCCATCACAGATAATGCAAGTAGTCAGTAGAAATGTGATTGGAGATAAGTGGCCTGAATTACTCGCAAGTAGGAATAATGATAAATAAGAAATATATTTTACAGTTCTTTCATACCTCCAATCTGTGACTCTCAAAGAACTTAATGAATCAATATAACCCTTTTGTGCTGGTAGAAGGCTTTGATAACCCGAAAACACTGCACTTGTGAATGAATTAGGCAGAATGTGCAAAGGTCCTGCAATTTCTGTCTATTAAGCACCTTGCCCTCCATAATCTCCAGATAAAAATGTCACTATTCTCTGACCTTGCACTTGAAACTCCTTGAAGGATCTGACAAATCTTCAGGTACTAGCAGGTTTTCAGCGCAATGGTTCAAACATTTTCATTTTGTTGACCATAATTCAGCAAACTGACCCTGGTTTCCATCCTACCCACTCCTACACACATATAGACATCTCTTGGTCTGTCAGTGAACCTCTCTTTACCAGTTGTCATTGAGGAGACTATCTCTCCGCTAGTTTGCATTGCCATTTCCACTCTGATTATGCAATGCCTCTCAGAGTCCTGTGTGGTTCTTACAAAGGAGTATTACATCACTCATTTTAGTCTACAAGGTTTAAGTTAAAAGAGCTTCAGATCTCCAGAAGTTAGCCCAAGTTCTTACTAGCATCAACTGAGAGAGTTAAGTTTCTCCAGAGAATGATTAACAATATTTAAGACACTTAACAGTGTGGACACACCCTTCACTATCACCTACATTATTCTCTTCTTTTTGTACTGACACCAAGCAATGGGGAGAAAGAGGAGGCCCTCGCTCTATGCAGCCAGCCACTTCTCCAGGAGTGCTACTGCTGGTGCTACTCAGAGCATGGCTTGAGGACGCTCTCTGTTGTATATTCACAGTAACTGAATTCCCTGCACATGGATAGAGTGGTAGCATATGGCACAGCAGTTCAACACACAGTGTTGAACCTATTGCACTCTAACTCAGGAGCTCTTCTTAGACTGGAACACAACCACGCCTCTTCTGCTCTTTCAGCACTAACCTTTCCAGGGTACTGGTGCAGAAACCCCACTAGAATACACAAGTACGTGTGGTCTGTAGGGTGCTTCAGGATTTTGTTCTCTTATTGTTAATTGTGAGTTGGTACTAAATCACATATGTTGGAGTCCATCAGAGTGATTATCCCTTGTCCCCGTGCAAAGGGATGGTGACATCCCAGTGAAGCACAGCCCTTGTGCTGGGCATCCCCACATGAAATGTTCCCTAAAGACTCCCTAAACTTATGTGAGTCTGTGAAGTTGTTTAGTATATGACCACTCAGACTGGTAGGGGGTCGTCTTCTGCTTTACTCACAAAAGGCATGAATGAGAAGTGTGTCACCATCCTGGAAGGTCAAGGTTCAGATCCCTAGAACAAACTCAAGCGCAGCCAGCTCTTCTATACTTCCCTTTTTGGAAGCTGGACAACTATTGTCTTTACTATTTCATGTTTTGCAATATGTATTCTTCTCTTGTTGTGGAGTCTCAGAAACAGCTGATCAATCAAAATGTTGATTGATTTGAGTTATTAATTTACTTGATAACCCAGGTGTTTGCCATGGGAAGGTAAAAAATGATCTCTGACCTACAGTAATAAGCTAATAGTGTTTGTGTTCCAACTTTAAAGAAAGAGACGCTGGGGGAAAGAGATGAGAAATTCATAAATATATTCATGCCTTCAATCCACTCCAAATGATTAAACACCCCCAGGTTTGTAAAAAGAGAGTGCAAAGGAATTCTTGGAGTTCCTGGTAAGCAAATCATTCATTAATAAAGAACACTTCATTGTAGATAGAAACACCTTCTGTTTGATTCTTTACAACACAGAAGCATCATCAACTGCCTGGCATGGAACTTTGGAAAGGTCAAGATTAGCATTAATCATATTTTGGAATGCTGATAAAAGGTATTTTTGCTGCTAGCCAAAAAAAAAAAAAAAAAAAAAAAAAAAGACTTCATTTTACATATTCCCAGCACATTATTCAAAGCGAGAGAAAAACAATTTCCAACTGATTTAGAAACTGAAAACTTGATTCTCTGCTGATTGGCAACCAGTTATTACTGCTCTTTATTATTTGTATGCCGGTAGCCTGAGGATGCACTGACGTGATAAACACTGTGTGCACATACTTGAATGGAAAGTTTCTTGCCTAAATAGTCAAAGCAAATGCTGGGAGGAGAGAGAAGGAGCGGAGGGGTGGAGTGATTTGCTCAAGGTTACTTCACAGGTCGGCAGCAGATGTGACAACACAGTCCCAATCTGTACAATACATATCCAATGGTCACGTTCTTGGATTGTAGGTGAAGGTGTTGACCTCTGCCTCTGGAGCACACCCCTCATTTGATACTATATTATATTATTTGTATATTCATTTCTATACTATATCATCCTGCTTTGTCCCTGACCAAGAGACCACACGGGGTCAGCAGTAGAAGCAGCTAGAACTTTGTCATAGCCATCCATATGTGAGGCAGATGTTAATGAAGACAGCACCATTTTCAGACCTCAACACTCAGCCTTCTACAGAGTTTGAGTTCCAGCTTTCTCTGCATCATTTATCAGTGAGCTTGTCTTGCTCAGGACAGTTTTCTGGCCCAGACCAAAGCACAATGGTTCCACAGTGCACTGTGATAGTGAAGTTTGAACTTGGAACTTCATTCACAGGGTGATCAGATGAGAGCTTACCTGTGAGAAGAAGAGAAAGAGGGAACAGAGTATCAGGAAAGACAGGTTGAGCACAGGGAAAGATTAGGAGATGGCTGATAGTTGTCCCAGGTGTTCCACTGTCCACATAGCCATTCCAGCACAGCAACTATCACATCTAGGGGTGCCTTGGAGGTCAGTAGCAAACCTTCAGCCACAGCACCTGATCATCACCCGTGTATGTCATCATTGAATCTCTGCCTTTCCTCATCACTGCCTGGTTGGGATGGCTGTTTTATCCATACCAAAAATCATTCCTGGGTGACTAAAGCATATTTTTAGCTCTGGCACCATTAGCAATGATGATAGTACAGTAGATTTTCAGCAAGGGTCCCAGCTTCTGGCTCACTGATAAATAAGGCAGTATAGAAAAATTTGATATGGCAAGAGGTCTCATTGAGACGAAGCTAAAAGCAAGCTGTCTAGACTGTACTTCAATCACTAATGGAAGGTCATACATTCACCAGAGTTCTGCTTATCCCTCTGTCCAGTCTCCTAAGTCATGGCTTTTCTACAACGCCCTCCATAAGAGGCCACTCTGCAAGAGCAACAACAGTTGTGCAAGCATGGAAACTGTGGTTCCTCACCTGTAAAGGAAGATTGGTGCAAAAGCAACTACTGTCACTGGAAAGTGGTGTTTCCTCCTGTCTCACCTGACTGAAGCTGGAAAATCCTCAGGAGGGGACAATGACATGGTGCTGAATTGTTCCATGTCTGGGCTTGTGACAAAAGGGGAGAAGATGGATCTTGGGAGACTTGGAAAAGGATCTTAACTGTAAAACCCACAGCCCATCAACATCTTGGCATTCTGCAAGGCCGCTTTCTCCAGATACTCATTCCTTGAAGCAGAATTGCAGAAATAAAGCCTGTGGGTAGACAGAGAGATACACTGGTGGATTCTTAATACAGACATCGTTCTTTCTGTGCACCAGGACTCTGGAGTGGAGGAGACCTCTGTAAGTCCCCCTGTTATCACTGTATAATGCTGAACTAAAGAAAAGTAAGGTGTAAGATAAAATTAGCACTCTCACCTTCCACCTTTAGCCCCAGCAAGCTGTGTCCGCTCCAAAAACGTGGCCACTCTGCACAGCCCGCAGAGCCGGGTGTTGAGGAGAGCTCTCACCTTGTGACTGCAGGGACCTGCAGGGCATGTTCCCCCTCGCACGTGATGAAGACAGCCAGGCAGTATGTTTTCCTCTTATTTTAATGCTAACTTACCCGGGGAGCATGATAACCAGATGTTTTAATTCTGGATAAATTACTTCTTCCTGCAAGAACTGCTGTAAAAAAAAAAAAAAGCCTGGAGGGGGAAAAACATAGCACAGCTTGTTCGGTGCTACTTTGAGGAAAGGAGGCATTCTGGGTAATAACTTTCAGAGGAGGAGTGCAGGCATGGGGGGGCTGGAGGGGGAGACCCTAAAAAAACTGATCTGCTTTGATGAACAGAAGGAGAATCGGAGAGAGCAGCAACCAAGATGCCAAAGAGATGATAATATATACAACGGCTGTGCAAGAGGAGAGGGCTGCGGCTCATGTAGCGTCAAGGTAAACACAGAAGTTGCTCTGTGTGTGTGTGAGTTGCCTGTGGGGCTCTTTTACAAAGGAAATTAGGCAGCTCTGTGGCTGAAATCACGATCATGGTGGGTGGGTGTCCAGATTTGATGTACTGACAGGTCGTTGGGGCGAATGCAGAGCTTGCTCAGTTTTGCTCCCCATCTCAATTTTTCAGAGGGGGGAGTGTTACCTGGGTCATCATGATCAGATCTGTCTGAGCAGTGAGACCGCCCCTGCTCCTGAAACAGCCGATGTATGTGAAAATCACCGAGTGGCTCTGGTTGCCGCTCTATGAATATGTTAATTAACACCCCGCTGTGCCTGACCTACACAGGATGAGGGTTTTGCTATTGGTCCCAAGAAGACTACTGAGCCATTTCATTTGGAACCGTGGGAGCTAATGCTCTTGCTCCTCAAAGTCTGGGGTTCGCTTCCCAGCAGAGTAAGAAAGATGGTGATGCTTGCAAAATGAAAAATATCTCTAGGACTCAAACTGTGGGAGGCATCAGCCCTCAGGCAAAGCCTTAACTTTGCCACGTGGCTGAAGTGCCTGAATTAGCAACACTGATGTCCTGTTACTCATAATGTTCAATGGAGGCGGGGGGAATTTAAGAGATGGGTTGAAACATCTTCTCATAACACATTCCTCTCTTCAATGTCACCGTAGACATCCGAGGACAGGGTTTCTGTTAATGTCAGTCTGAAAAACTGGGCCTTAGAGCAGTTCAGAAAATGTTTTGTGACCTCCATCCTGGAACCCCAGGAAACAAGGCTGTTAGGCTGTCCATACCGGCATCACTCGTTGGAAAGAATGCAATTTGCCACAGAGCAGTAATGGGAAACAGATGAGCTATATAACCCAATAGGCCGTTTATGCTACTTTTCTGCAAATGCGGGCTTGAACATACGGTTGTATTTATGTTTTGGGTGTGCAGAAGGAGAAAAAAAAAAAAAAAACAAAAAAGCCTAAACCCCTGTTCTTTATCATTTGATTGGCTGGGACACTTGGAATATAAACATTACACTGCGGAGACAAGAGGGCAAAATTTCTTAATGTCCTGCAGTGTCTAGACCAAAAGCAATAAATGCACATGCTGTCCTGTGCACCTCATTGTAATGACATTATCCAGGGGAGAACCTGTCAGATGGGTTGAAAAATGGAAGTTTCACCTTTTTAAAACTAATTTGATAACTTCATTATCCCATGAGATGGGGAAGTGATTGGAGCCAAGGCATACACTAATGTTTTGTTGAATGCTCTCTGGGTTTTTTTACAGCCACTGGAATCAGTCAGGAGTTCTGCATTATCTCGTTATAATTGTCCCGGGAGAGGTACTTCAATAATTTTTATTACCATAGGGAATGAAAATGTATGTTTTATTTGGTAATTTCATAGTAATGGCTCCAACTATGTAACAAACTCTCAATGAGCTGAACGGTGGCCCATCATTATGCACTCTCTTCAAAAACACGTGTTGCACAGCATGCAGGAATCAGTCAGCAAAAGCACTCACTCACACTGGGGACAGGAGCTGGCAACTCCCTTTCCATGCATTTTAAACAGCATCAGGGGCAAAAAGACTGAGAGGAATAATCATGGCAGTGGCAGCGGCCTATTCTTCAGCAGTGAAGTCACGTCCAGCCTCCAAGACCTCTTCCACCCTGGCATTCCCTGATTTTTCCTCCATGGGGGATGGTACCTTAGTCGCAGAAGGGCTGATGTCAGCCCAAATTTTAGCACCCCTTGACAGTTCATTTTCACTTGTTCCCTTTGTGATTTGAAATTTATCTCAGCTCCTAGGCTATGTCATAGCTAGAAACTTGTTGAGATGACCTCCTGGTCTCCTGGCTGTGCTCACAAGCAAACCTCAAATGAACCTTCCTGCCCTTTCTGTTCCTGTATCTGCAATAGGTAGCCCCTCGTAGCACCCCACACATCCCTATCTTCTGACCAGAACAACATCCAAATGCAGTTGCTTCTGAGTACCATTTCCAAATGTCCCTTTAGGCAACACCAGCACTGGGTCAATACCAACACTGGAGAGCACAGAAACCAAAAATAACAAAAAGAATGAAAAGAAGTGTTAATAATTGTTAGGTAGGAAATAATCACTTCAAATCAAGCACTGGAGCAAACCCAGTCTGGCCAGTGCCACAATGGATATGCTGAGGAAGAAATGATGTAAAGCTCTGGGACTTGTGTAAGAACCACCAAAGGAGGGTCCTGGAGTGTTGTAGACAGAGCAGAAGAATAAATACAGGATGAAAATGAGCAGTTTCTGAGCATTGGAGAAGCGAGAGCCTGGAACAGCCATTCCACCAGAGATAACAGAGCAACAATTCGTGAAGGAGCTAATACACGGCACAGCTGTCAGCTTTGACTGACCTCAAGGGATAAATTTTGGAATATCCTGCATTAATCCATTGGCTTTAGAATGCATTGGCTTTTTATATCTAGCTTCAGGTTATATATCTCCAGTTTAGTACTTGTGCTCGGATCAAAGTCCAGTCAATACAATCTCCTGAGTATTGCTGGACCAGCATGAAGAAGATGAAGAGAAGGTTCATGAGCTCGCATAATACTCTTAGCCTGGAGAAGAGAAGACTGAGGCGAGACCTTATTATTACTTACTTACAAATATCTAAAGGGTAGGTTGAAGGAGGATGGAGCCACACTCTTCTCGGTGGTTCCCAGTGACAGGACGAGGGGCAAAGGGGGCAAGTTGGACTATAGGAAGTTCCGTTCAAATACACGGAAAAACTTCTTTACAGTTCGGGTGACGGAGCACTGGCACAGGCTGCCCAGGGAGGTTGTGGAGTCCCCTTCTATGGAGATTTTCAAGACCCGCCTGGATGCAGTCCTGAGTAATGTGCTCCAGGCAATCCTGCTTTAGCAGGGGAGTTGGAGTAGATGATCTCTGAAGGTCCCTTCCAACTCTGAAAATTCTGTGATTCTGTGATTCTGTGATAATACCAAAACCAGGGGGGTTCCAGTGACAGTATCAGGCTGACCAGAAGCAAAGGGCATCCATATAGCATGTAACTAAACTGAGGTATTCCTAGGAACTGTAAAGTACAATTCACAGAGGAAAATTCAATCAAGGGCTTCTAAACACAAACAACACCTATTGCTCAACCCCGTTATCCTTCAGCTGAGGCTGGAAGAACATATTGGAGAAGTATCACTGTATGCTGCCACGTGCTCACAGCATTCCCCAGGCATCTGCTGTTAGCCACTTTTGGAGGCAGAAGGCTTTGTCTGACCCTCTACAGCCCATCTTATGCTCATATCGTTCATGGAGCAACACAGTTTTAAATATGATAGCTAAATGTCTGTCTGCTTCTTCTGCAATGGCAGGCTGCTGCAAGCTTTGAGACTTTGCTTAAAGTCTGGGAGCCATGTACTCAAAATCTCCCTGCCTTCAGTCATTGCCTTTATTACCATTCTATGTGTTTTCTATGGCAGATATTATATGGTATGGTTGCCCCCAAAGCAATTCATATGCTATGATTCAAAAAGAGCCCCAGGCAGTATCTGGCCTGCTTTAAGAGAGTGAGAAAAAATTAAATATCTGAGTCTGTTGAGAACAGTCGTCTTCTAGATCCAGAGATTATTTCCCCCAGATTTTCTTTATTCACACTCTGCTGGAGGTTACCACCTCTCAAGAAAGAATTCACTTTCTCATTTCTTGGCTTGTTGCAGCCAAAAAATACACTTTATTAGTAAAGATCTACTGGTTAGACCATATAAACTAAGTCCATTCAATTTCACTGACACAGGTTAGGTCAACCTCACTGGAGAGCTCCATCAGCTGATAAAAGGAAAAGTCTGTCTTTATGAGAGGACAGTCCGCTTTATAGAATAATAAGATATAATAGCGGGGTGGAAAAGAGCCCATGCTCAAGCATGGCCAAATAGATCGGGTTGCTCAGAGCTTGTCTGCTCAAGTTTTTAATATCTCCAAGGAGGGAGAGCCCACAACCTCTCTGGGCAGCACTTTCTAGTGTTTAAACAGTCGCATGGTGATTTTATTTTGCTGTTATATCTAATAAGAACTTCCCATATTCTAACATGCGATCATTGCCCCTAATCCTTCTGCTGTGCACCTCTGAGAAGACAGGCTCCACCTTCTCAACAGGGTCCCACTAGGTATCTGTAGATGGCCAAGCCTTCTCTTCATCAGGCTGAGCAGACCCAGCTCTCAGCCTCTCCTCCTATGTCATGTGCTCCAGGATCTTGAACACCTTGGTGACCCTTCACAGGACTTGCTCCAGTATGCTCATGTCTTTCTTGTTCTGGGAAGCCCAGAACTGGATGCAGTATTCCAGAAGTGGTCTCATAAGTGCTGGTCAGAGGAGGAGAATCAAGTCCCTTGACCTATTTGCTAGTAATACCCTGTATGCAATTTGCCACAAGAATGCGCTACTGACACGTGTACAACCTGCTGTCTGCCAAAAACCCCAGCTCCTTTTCTGTAAAGCTACTTTTCTTCAAAGCTACTACCAACTCACATCATTGCATGGGGTTATTGAGTCCTAGATACAGGATTTTAATCATGGCTTGAGTGGTAAGAGCAGTTAAGAGCCCTTTAAGTTCTCTTAATTAAGAGCTAATTTAACTTTCAAAGCTTTGCACCATCTCTTGAGATTACCTAGTGAGCAGTGTGTCTTAAAGCACAGTGGTGCCACTGGACCCTACTTCATACCCACAGTGCTCACATTGAGTGCTGAAGAAACTCCTAAATGCACCTCAGTGGGAGGCTTCCCCACCAAACTGCAAGAGGCGTCGTGAGGGTATACGTTCAGGTAATGAGGTCCCTGAGATAGAACACAATTTTCCTTCAGCACAATAAACCCCATTCCAACTCATTAAGAGGTGCAGACGTTCTCCCACATTATCTTTCAACAAGTAGCAATTTTTCACACAGATCCTATCAAGCAGACCGGTTTCTAGCAAGCAGATGTATTGCTTGCTCAAACAGCCGTAAGTGTCAGGGCTAGAGTTAATTGCAAATTGATTGAATGGGGGTTACATTAAAAAAGATGCCAGAAGTTACAAATTCATTAGCTGGGTTGAGAAAATGTTTTGTGCTTATTCAGCCCCTCCCACTCAAGCTCTCGGTAAATATTCACAAACCATCAACGGATGCTGTCTGTGTGTTGAGGCATACCACATTCCCCCTATTTACCAAGGGGAAAATGCTAAGCCACAGGAAAAAGTAAAACCATAATGTTTCCCGAGAAATGTAAAGATATAGTATCTTGTTCCATCTGAGTACCAGGTACTCACCTACCTGCATAAAGATGTCCTCTGGCATAACTTACAGAGCTGCCTTTCTTTAATGATATATTCATGCAACTATGTGAAGAATCAAGATCCATGTTTGTGGATTTTGCTGGATAACAGGCAAACTAGAAAATTTAGAGGACTGTTATCCTTAGTATGTATGAGGTCGAGTTGACGAGTAACTCACTGCTTACATCTTCTGCCCTTTGCCTGATGTGGCACGTCTCCCAAATAATCTCAGTTTCAAATTATGTCCTGAGTTTATTCACCATGACATCAGAGTGAAAACTATCCTCTACCATCCTTCTTCTTCCTAAGGCTAAAGATTTCCACCAAGTCATCTCAAACTCTTTTCTATTAAGAATAAGCTCTAATGCATTAACTTTACTCCATTAACCTTTCCTCTTGGTGAAAGGTTTCTAAACCACTCCAGGGGCTGATATTTCCTCTTGTTTCATCCTGCATCTATTGTGGAGTGGGAAACTGAAACAAGAGCATAGGACAGGGAATGACAGGTTTTTCAAAGTGTATCAGGAAATGCAAAATTTTACAACCTCTTATGCAAATTCTCAGAGCTAGACCATGAGTCTTAAACTTCTTATCGAGAGTAGGACTTGAACCTGTGCTAGAAGAATGCAATAAATGGTAATAAAGGTCAGCAGCCACCAGCTAGACCATCACAGAGCTGCAGATCAACAAGGGTCAACCCCAGATGCCCACTGTGTTAGCACTGAGGTTCAGCTCCAACAAGTGATGTTCATGCCAGTCTCATACATCTCCTATAACTCCATTCCAGCATAAGCCTTTTCTCAGTTGAAGGGCAAAAGCTTGTTATTGTTCTTTGGGGGTAATGGAGCTTTAATGCTGTGTCTGACTTTAGGGTTAGTTTTAGCACATGGTGTAGAAAGAGCAGCTGATGTTCTCTGGATGGATTCGATGCCTTACCAAGCCTTTAATTACAGAACATGCCATTTCCAGCCCAGATCTGGCCTGATAGGTGTACCTGGAAAATTACCAGATGCTAAGGGAGGCTTGTAATTTATAGCTTTGCAATAGGCTGATGGATTTAATGGTGTTGAATTAGCAACACAGATCCCTGTGTGCAGTTCTGACACTACTTGATGATGACAGTGGTATAGATCATAACATCCTCCTTTGGTTTACAGACAGAGCTACAGAAGGAAAAGGATTCATAAGATCTGATGCCATACAAATATCATTGTCCTTGAACAAATCACCTCAAGGAAAATTTTACAAATAATTCCATATTTACAACTGAGAAAGCTTGGCTCAGTGTGGTGGGGATTGAGCTGCTTTGAGCAACCTCAGGTTTCACCAAGGGCTTAGAAAGCTGGACCTCAGCTCTTCATCAGTAAAAAGAAGAAAATGATATTCCTTTCCTCTTCATCCCTAAACTTTTTGCCTGATCAATTTAACTCAGTCTTATAGGTGTACTCCTCTTTTGCTATGTGTCTGAAAAGCAGCTACCACAGTCTCAGCCAGGACTTTTCTCACACACGTTTGGTCCAGTAAGTTTGTACACACCTGCATCACACATGAGAACTTGTCAGAACATCTCATACATGCAACATCTGAGATACCTCCCATGATTTCACAGCAGGATGTGAAATAACTTTCCGTTTTGACCACTGAACACAAAAGGACACCATTGTACCTCCCTTTGTGCAAAGTAGAAAGAGAAACCTTTAATTTCTTGTCTGATATGCAAGACTTCTGACAAAGAAGTGCTGCCACACACAAATACTTAGCTTTGCTTTATAGTGTTGCAGCAGGGCTCAAAGTAATTACCATGCAATGTCTTGCTGCATCGTTAATAGGTGCTCACTGTGAGACCGGCTGTACCAACCCAGGAGACAAATATCCCCATGCTGCCCTGCTCCTGGTGGCTCTTTAAATGTCTTCCTGGTGATTAAGTCATTCCCCTGCGCTCTACAGCTGCAGCCCTGCTGACAGAGCTCCGCAATGAAAACTCGTTTTGGAAACATTATTGAGGTTTAAGATCAAGACCCAGCAGTTTGCTGTCCAAAACCATTGAGAGATTTCATTTGATTTAATGGTAATTTGTTATATTCATTGAAATAGCATGGACTCCCTAAAGTGGTGACCTCTGTTTTGCCAACAAAAAGGAAGACGTCAATAGACATTTGGGTCAAAAGCTATCCTTAGACTCAAAGAAAGTTCTGCTGGAAGGGTAATCTTATTTTCAGTTCTTTGGGAAACGAAAGTAACATGTTTTGACTTGCAGTGTGATTGATTTTTTTTTTTCCTCATTAGTTCCTGATCTGTTTGTTAAGTGCTGGGATTCTTCTATGATAACTCTCGCAGAAATCAATGGCTTGTGGGTTTGGGTCATAGAATCCTTCTCTCTTGCTTTTAAGTTTGTGGCCTGAGAGCATCTCTCCCTGGTAATGACTGGAAGATAACTTCAGTTTCAGGGATTCTCTAGAAAATGAAACAGCGACTAGGATGGGTAGGAATTTGTACCAATAAAAGGCATCAGCAGAGGCAGCTTTTTAAACAGCACAACAGAAAGGCCTACGGACCATGGCCCATGATGGTTAAATTTTCTTCTCTCCATCCTGAATCAGGAGCCACGTCAGGATAAAGGGTGCAGTGTCTTTGAAGCTTCTTCTCTTCCCTTAAGTTCCTGGGTGAAATATTTTGGTTACATCAAATCCAGAGACCAAATCCCTCCCAACTAGCCTGAAGGAATGTGTTTCACCTCTTCATCCAGTGCTGTTTGCTGGTGTTACTTTTTTCCATTAAAGAAATGAACAGCTGGGAAACAAAAAAAAATCTTTCCAGTTTGTTAGCAGAAGACCGACCTAAATAGGCATTTGAGTATACAGCAATGAATTCTCATGTAAGAGCCCTTCAGAAACCAGACCCTGTGATAAGTGGCCAGGACACAGGCAACCATACAGAACATGCAGCATCCTCATTTCACTGGGAAAAAAAGTGATACTTCAGATGTTTCTTATCATCACTGTTGAAAAGCATCGGTCCATGCCATGACATTCATGTTATTGCCAGTGATTAGCTAAAGTTGGAAGATCCTCAGCAAGACATCCACTTTTAAGGTCAACTGCTGTGAAGATGGTTCCTGCCTCCAGTAGAAGCATTAAGGATGGTGCTTTCAGACATGACTTGTAAAGTTCATCAGCCTGTGGTTGGTTTCCAGTCCATCACTCACCGGAATGGCATCTCTTGATTCAGTGTAAAAAGTCAACAATCCTACAAATTTAGATGGCTAAATTTTATGCAATTGCCCAGGTAGCGTTAAAGCAACTCAATTGTCTGGAAATGTGATTAATGATGGTAATGTGCCCTGGTCACAAACCTATGCCTGCTTCCCATACTGTTCGAAGGGTGGAGGTCTAAAGCTAGGGGGACTAAACTGCTCTTCTTTTCAGAAAATAAAATCAAAGGTTGAATGTTATGTCCTGGACTTTCCATGCACACCTGCACTCCAAGCCAACTGCATGCTCCCCTGTGTAGTGGTCAACTGCTGCTGAAGATGCTGTACACTCCCTACCTCTAACCTGGACTTGCTCCCTACCCAGCTTGGTCTTTGACACAAACTGAAGGAGGCAAAGGTTTGCATCTTGAGACCAAATGTGCAAGTTTGTGCAAGAATGTGCAGATTTTGAACTTTTGTTGCCTTTTGGAAAGAAAAGTTTCAAGTCTCAAACAGTCTAACATACACTGAACGGACAACGCGCTCACAGCTACGTAGCACTGGTGAGCTGTATTTCACGCTGCTGGTATCTTCTTCAAACAACAGACTCACTCATTTTCTGCATTCTACAACTAATTATTTCATTTTGTATTCAGCTATTTTCTCTCCTTCTCGCTTACAACAACATTTCTAGAATCATGTCAAATTCACAAAATTCTGTAAATTATAAATTACAGTGTGGTAGCAGTACACATGTCCATCAATGTCAGCTGCCTCTTTTCTTTTACTTTGGTTTCTTAATTTTTCTTAGAGATTGCTTACCACCTTTGCAGGCACATTCACAGGAAGATTGGGAAATATAAGGACGAAGGTCTTACCCAGGTGAACGTAAGCAGGCTCCACACTCACAGTCAGTCTTTGCAGTATCTGGATCACAAGCTTTCCCTTCTCAGCTTCAATAACTTTTCCCTTTCTTCTCTCAAAGCTTGTAAAAAAGCAAGAGAAAGAACATCCAGTGCGTGGCTAACTACCACAGGCCCTCCAGATGTGTATCCAGAAGGTTTGGGTGAATTTGGACCGCTTGCTTGAGTATCGTATTTCCCATTATAGAGCAGATATTGGCAGGAGCTCCCAGAATATTTATTCAGTGCCCCACATTGAAGATAAGACTGCAATTACCAGAAGAAAAGTTCAGACATGTTTCCATTGTTTTCAGAGTTGATAGTGGAAACATTTCATTTTTGAAAATACTTCAAACAGTTTAAGCATCTTGTTTGTTTGCTTTAATTTTTCTTTATGTTTTCTCTTTCATTTTATCTTTTGCAACACCTTCTAAAATTTTTAATCATCTCCATCTTTGGAAAAGTTTTAGATTACCGGCCTTTCCATTTCACTTTCTTGTTTGTTTGTTCATTTGTTTATTTAGCTATTTCCAACATGAGAAACTGTTTAGGGAAAAAAACACGGAAAAGAAAAGCCTATTACAATAAAAATTTTAAACTGATGTGGAAAGTCAAGACAACATTGTTTTTTGTTCTAAGCAGGAAGCAGAAGATCGAGGAACGAAAAAAGTCTTTATTATGAAGCTGAAATAATTTTGAAATATGAAGGTTTGCTGTAATAGGTTTCAGAAGTGTTTTGGGGTTTTTTGAAAGGTCATTTTTTGCTTCACCAAAAACAGTGGAAAAGAAAAATGTTAATGGGATAGATAGACAGACACACACACACATATAGAGTTGATTTAGGTATTATATATACAGTATCACACTAATTTTGCTGAGGTAAGTCAGTCTCTGCCCCTGGGAGAACCAGCTTTTGCATTATAAGACAGAAAAAAAACAAGGAATCACAATTAACCAAACTCTCCTGTTGGGTTTCCTTACTGATTTGTTTTACAATTATCTGCCTTCTGACTCTGGTATTTTATTAGACAAAACAACAGGTCAGCACCAACTTTTCTGAGCCTGAAATCCCAGATTATATCAGACAAATGTGCTGACATGTCACTTTAGCCCGTGCTGTATGATCCCCAGGAGACTCAGCCTCTCTTCCTAAAGACCAGCCTCACAAAGCCAAGCAAGATACAACTGAGACCCACCTACTGCTGCAAACACACTTCTTCTGGATTTGAGGGCTCCAGGAGGCTGAATAAAGGAGCTATTCTTGTTCTCCGTTCTGCAACGTCTCTGAAAATCACACTATATAGATAACAGAAAGTCCTCCAGATCTGGTCCTCATCTGCCACACAGGGCGATGCTAGAGCTCCAGAGGAAACGAGGAAATGCCTAGTGCCTTAATGTGAGATACCTGGGTTTAAGGGTGTTGCCTGTTTTCATCCTACCTGGAAGGCAACTGGTGTTCCTGGGTGCAGGACAGTGGGCAGAACATCGTACAAGAGCACAAGAGCCAGCATGTGGAGTCAGAGCCGAGGGCCTTCTTGCCTACTGCCTTCTCTCTGATGCTGATAAGCAACGCGTGCCTCAGGAAGTATGTTAAGGGCACAACCCCATAATAGTAGTCTTAAAAGCAGAGCTCCGTTACTCTATTTGGGGAAAAAAAAAAATAAAAAATTGTGTGTTTTGAGACTAGGAGGTCACTCTTACAGGGGGGGAAAAGGGAGGGGGGGTGAAAAAGAGGCAGCCCTGATTCTCTGATTTCTTGAGGAAGAAGAGGTCAGTTGTCTCTGAATCTTCCTTTTAAATAGTTGTGAAACACACTGGCTGATTTTAACCAAATATCAGTGAGACACGAAGCATTTTAAAGATAAGATTTAAGGAGAAGGAGCAATCAGGGAGAGAAGAGACTGACAAAAAGTGTTTGGTTCACCCCAAATAAAGTCATGCCGTTCTGCTGGAAACCAAACTCCTTTCGCTCTGGTGTCATGGGACTACTTGTTTTTGATGAGAAAAGTGTGATTCATCCGCACGATACTGCTCACACTTTTGTGTTAGCCAAATACCCACCCCTCCTCCCACCTTACTTTTGTTTTCCAAGCTCTTCTCTTCACTGTAAGTACCATGGTAGATCTCTGGATGAATATTATTGCAATACAATGCTGCTGCTGCTTATCTATTCATCATCCCTTTGCTGAGACTTATCTGGGGATTTAAAGTCTCCTTGATTGTAATGATCTTCAGGAATTAAGGGTATAAAGGAGATCTTACAGTCCCCTATGCCTTCTAGGCATTTTTGTATCTCAAACTAAAAAAGGAGTAAACATCAATTATGCCAAAGAAAAATATACCGTTAACTCTTCAAATGTCTGCCCAGACTTTATTAACGGGGAGTAGGAATCATTTATAATACTGGGAGCTGGGAGAAAATTTTGGTGACATGTGATTCAGATAATCCAGGATAAAACAGGGAGGGTTTGAACCTTTGCCAAAGGCCAAAATCCTGAAGTGACTTGAAGACGTTTGGCCACACATCTGTGGGACGTGTCTTCTAGAAGAAAGTCCACAGTCGTGAATGCTGGCGAAGCCTTTCTGTGCTGACAGCCATAACCACAGCTCTGCACATCCCCCTGACAGCTGCAACGTGCCCTGTGATCTGGATTTCAGACAGCCACTTTTACCATCATCATCCAAGCATCTGGGCTGGGACAGGAAGAGTATGTCTTACACTCACTGTCCTGACAAAAAGGCATTGGGGAAAATGATCTGCTTGATCAGGTTTGACATTGACTGGGTTTATGGTGAACCATATGGGGATCCCAGTGAAGGAGCAAGGATTAGTGATCATTCACATTTCTCCCTCATCCTAAATGGGGTTTCACTCACCTTTTTAGAGTTTACTACTCTATTGCTGTGTGGGATCTGGTAAAACAGAAACTGTGAGTGATTCTGGATCCCTTGAGTCCTTCAGCTCCTAACTCAAACCCACAAAGGTGCCCCTTGCTCCACGTATATGACAGAATCTCAGCATCTAGGACAACCAAGTAACAACAACATTTTTCCTCCCTCACTCCGGGACAGATCTTCTGCATGCAGAACAAGGGCACATCTGGGATGCACCTGCAGAAAAAGAAGCAAGCAGACCCACAGCTACATGAGGCTGGTTTTGGAGATGAGGGTAGGAGGGTAGAAGGGCCTATTTCTCTGATTAAATCAGTGGGGAAGATCCGTCTGAGAAAAGCCTGAGTTGAAATGGAAATGTTAAACATCTGGTTATCGCTTCTTTTAGATGTATCCCTGCTCCTTTCTTCGCCCTAGGGAAAAACAAATAATAACAAAACCAAAACAACCAATAACCTCAGGTTTAACACAAGAAGATAGAGAGTTCATAACTCCTGCCAGATGCTTCGGTGACAGGGTCAGATATGAGCAGACTTGCTCTCTGACTAGACAGAGTGGAAAGATTTGCTTTCTGAGTTGACGAAGCCTGGAGTCCCATAAAAGACCATATGCTCAGACAGCCACAGTACAAGGCACACAACTGCTGTCTGGGGGTGTCTCTAATTCCTCTCTCTCACTTTTTTTTTTTTCCTATTGCTCAATCCAGAAAAATAGTATCACTAAAGATTTGTTCCCTATTAGCAGACTGAGCCGTGGCACGATGACTCAGCCAGTTTACATTAAGATAATAATTAGTAAACACTGGGCATTAGTCATGCATGTCTAGGTGTGCTAGAAGGGTTTTCTCTTGAAGAGCTCTCTAAAAATACTGGGTATACAAACTCTTTAATGGGAAGAAGAGGTCTTTTGACAGACCCATATGCAAAAGGAAGGCTTTATGGAAGAGTACAGGTTGATGGCTGTCCAAAGAGGAGACCTGGTTTCAGGGAGTGACTCACAGTGTTATTCTGCAAGTGTTAGGGATGAGCAAGGGGCAAGTTTGGCACATACCAAGGTAACTGGCTGCATTGTAGGAGCTCAGGTCCCAGCCCTAATTTCATGAGAGGTGCCAGTCTAGGAGGTTAATTTTTGGGAGGGTAAAGGTAGGTCCTCTTGTGCTTTCCAGCCCTTACAAGATCACATTTGGGAGGACATAAGCCACAGTGCAGCTTTCTCAGAAACAAACCACCACAATTTAAACAAACATTTCCACATACTTTTCCCTTCTGTCTCCTATAACTGTGAAGAAGCCCACAACTCCTTCAAAAACCTGAAGACACAGTCCATTAGTTTGATCTCCAGGCTATGAAGCCCCCACCAGGAAATCCTTTCCATCTCCTGATTGTGAGCCCTCATAAAATGACCAGCAATGGATCAGACTGTGAAGGTGCAGGAGATCTGTGTCCACTTCCCTGCGTGGCCCCCAATTTCTCAGTGTAATCTTGGATAGGTTGGAAAAAGGAGGATAAAAGTCCCCCTGCACCTGCCTTATTTATTTAGGCAGTTGTCTCCAGCTATCTCTTCCCACAGGGACAAACACCACCTATCACACCATGCACCCAGACAAGGTCTCAATCCACCACTGTGACACTAAGGTAAACAGGAGTGAATGACGAGACTAGCTCCAGAGTGGATTGTGATATTCCAGCTCACCACACCTAATCCTTAACACTCCTTTATAAAAGCTTCCAAGTTTCCCTTTAGGGTGCATTTTTCTTCCTCCCCAGGAGCACCTCCTTACAATTTTTCATTTTTTTTTTCCCTCCCCACACTGCAAGGGTTTCTTTGCAATAAGGTCAGGAGAGAACAGGCATTTTAGCTATTGCTTACTTTACAGACCATTTCTCATTCTTCCTAGTGCTCCTGGTAATACTTGCCGAAAGACAAAGCTATTCATCTTAGCACATTCCCAGCCAAGTGTGGTTTGAAGCAGTTCACTAGCACTGTCAGAAGAGATATTACTCGCTATAAAAAGCTGCCTTATTCCCTCAAGTTGCCGTACTCAACGCGTGACCCTTTTTTGCTGAAAGATTGGCATAATGATTGCTTACTTCTAGTCACCTGGAACTTTTCTGGCTTGAAGACATTTTATTGAAAATCACATTGTACCAGTCAATCACCCTCCCACCACCATATGTTGTTATAGCAGGAGGAAGCCTAGCGAGTCTGTTCATTGTGCTTGTTAAACTGCAGGGTGGGTGACCTTACGAGAAACACCACCATCACGCTCTCCAGAGCGGTGGTGGGAGCAGCTGGGACAACTTGTGTTTGTCTTGAATACTTTTCCTCTGAAACTTCAGAATTGTTCCTCTTTGCCTTGTCCCCAGGCAGATCCCTTCTGGCTCACACTTGTTGTCTGACAAAGCAGAAACCTTTTGTGGTCATCTCCAATGGGGTGGCCCTTGGGAGATAGTGAGACAACAGAGAAAACAGCCTGGAGGTATTGGTTCCAAAGCTAGGTGAGCACTCACTTTGGAGCCAGCAAACAGAAACGATGAAGCAGGGGAAGATGAGCCCTGTGAGTGCTTCAACCCACTTTGGAGCAGCACAGAGAATTGCAGAAGGTGGGACAATCACAAGCTGCCAACTGAACATCTTCCACCCAACTGGGATAAGGCTCTTGCTGAAGCACTGGGAAGACCTGTGGCAGCCTTAAGGTCCCAGAGAGAAGAGTTGCCACAAGTTATATGTGTCTGTTCTTCAGAGAGGAGAGACACTTTCTGAAGTACTTTTGTCACCCAGGAGTTTTATGATAAACCCACTCAGTTTATCTCCAGGACAGCTTGAATATGACAGCAATTTTCCTTGCTTTGATGCAGATTGCAAAGACATTGGTGGTGCCTTCCTGCTTCAAATAAGTAGTCTCCAGCCTAGAAACCAAGACAGCTTCCCGATCCACACCCTGCAATGATGGGGGTCCTGCAGGGCTGTGTGTAGTGAAGGGTTTTGATTTGCAGGAGTCACTACAAATACAATTTGTAAGATCCACCATGATCTTTACAAGTGAAAAGTCATAATTTTTTGTATATGGCAACATCTTGGCATGTAGTTTGGGTAAAATGGCACACCTTTATTTATTTCCGTTTAGTCTAGCTTGGGTCTAAGGAAGATTCAGGGAAGAAACTGCAAATGTCCATTAACCAGGGTCCTACATACAGCTACATGTGAGAGTCCTGCCTGAATCCTGCCACAGCCTCTGTTGAATGAGTCTTGTTCCCCATGCTTCATCCCTGTCTTTCTCTGCCCTGTCTCTCTTCCCATCTGTCCTCTGAGATCCCCCCTTCCATGTAAATTCCTGCAGATATTTTTACCTATTGGCTGGGGATCACCAGCTCAGTCCTGCCCTCTTGCATTCATCACCTCTTGCCCTGAGGCTGTTTCTGAGCCTTGAGAGAGAAGCTGCCTCTGGAAAAGTAGGAAGCCAGCCTGGAGACAGCCACAGCCGGTGCTTCCTTGCTGGTTTCACACACACAGTCACAGAGAAATCCGACAGCTTTTGCTACATGCAAATCACATCTGCACATGCATGTACGAGGAGTCTGAGCAGGCAAGTAACTACTTGCAGAAGGGAATGGGGATTTATTTCTGTGCCTCTAGAAGATGTATCTGAGCACTCATGGGCTTTGGAAGGATTTAATAACTCCTTCTAGGTATAGGAATACACTCCCAGTGATGCCAGCGGTCATCTGAGCTGAGCAGTCACGCAGGCAGTGTGACTTGATTACTATGTGCCCTGACTTCCCAGGGCTGGTGCACAGACATCATTGGACTATGTCTCTGCTACTGATAAAGCAGGCCAAAGACCGTCTCCTGGACCAGGGGCACAGCTCTCTTCCACACAACTAAACTTTCTTCCCCACGCCAGAACCAGGAAGCCTTGCCCACCCTGACTCTTAGGATGCCCTTGGCCTGTCTTATCCCTTGAACCACACTTGGACCTTCACTGTGACCTTGGTCAAAACAGTGCCAATGAGCATGCTAGCAAACAAAGCTTGTGGATGATCACAAATTGGATGGACCACAAGTTGGACCAGTGCTCCAGCCTTGTTTATTTGTCTAGTATAGGAATAGCTTTGGTGTACTTAAGTTCTGTCCTGTTGTCCTGCCTTGTGACACCAGCCTTGGGCTTTCCTCAGCTACAGAGCTCCAGTTGTGTCCCCAGATGGGCTTGAACACCCATCTGCACCTCTCAGTACAACACCACTGTCTATGGGGCAGTGAGCACACTTGCTCCACACCAGCCCTGAATTGGAGCAGCCAGTACGTTTTACTGACCTCCAGACTCAGGTCGGATCTCTAAAATGCCTTTGGACAACAGGGAGTCAGCAGCCATAAGGGCCAGTTATAGTGCAGTCAAAAGCTGTGACCCTTTCCCGCCTTGTAAGAGCAACAGGCTCCCCAAAAACCTTTCCACAGATCGATTTAGGATGTAGTCATATAGCACCTTTACCAGGGGAAAGGAGCCATGTCCTTCCCTTTGAATTCCACTGAACCTGTTACTTGGAAGGTCCAAAGAGTTGAGTAACCGGCCACCACTCCTTCCTGCTCCCCAGGTAGGTGAGTCTTGCACACGGCTGCCAGCAGGAAGCACTGTTCACGTCTCAGTTCTGCTATTGACTTTCCAGCAAAGCTTGGGAAAACAAATCCTTTCCCCGGGCTTTGCCGAGCTTGCTTGCTAAGATAACCTTTTCCCGAATGCACTCATGGTCTTTGGTTACTCTTCAAATAGCACTTAGCACCCAGCTTTGGTGCCTAGAGATTCCTCCACTAGGTTTTGCGCCCAAGGTTCCTCTACCTTTCTGCTGTCAGAACAGGTCAGTTTCTCCTGATTGATGCTATTTGGGAATTGATTAGTTTCCATTTGTTCTTGTTTCTTCATATCTTTAGGGTGAATTTTATTTCCTGGCTCTAAAACCCATATGGCACTTCTAATTCTTATTATCCAGGACCTTGTGTGTCTATCCCTCTCATTCTGGTTTTGTTCATATTTCCAGACTTTCCAAAAGCGACTGAAAGAAGAAAAGTATTTGCCTGGTACTAAAAGCAACTGCATCATCCTCACATTTGTTGATAGGAAACTACAAACAGACTCGAGCAACAATGCTCTGAGGCAATTCTGGATCTGGAGTCCCTCAAGGACAGGAGAAGCTGTCTCAGGTGTCTTCACTCACATCTGCTGCATGGAAATTGAGCCAAAGCACGAGTCTGGCCATTAGCTTCATTAACTGCTCGAATGCTGGGTGATGTAAATGCACAAATAGGTTCATCATGTGGGTTTGGTACTCAGAGCCTGAATCTGTGCTATTTGGGAAAGACCCTTTAACAGGTTATAGATCAGCTTTGGGGCTGGACTGAGGAAGGTCAGTGAAGGGAGAGAGTGACATTATCTGAATGTGGCAGCTCAAAGAGCCTCTAAACAACGGGCATGAATCCAGCCCTCCTCACTGACCTTCCTGCCCGAGAGAGGCAGGGAGCTTGGCCCCGAGCAAAGCAGGAACTGTGGAGGCACGTTTATTATTTTATTGCTTTCACAAGAAATGAAAATATTATTAATGAGTGTAATTTATAAGCAGGGGAGCAGACAAAACCACGCTTTTCACGAGCTGCTGTGCACTGCCTTGGCAGGGCAAGGGAGGAAGCGATGGGTAGATACCGGCTATTGTGTCTGGTTTGCAAGGTTACTTGTTCTGATAGAGCTTCATTTCACATCTATCTTGGAAAACAAATTCCCTTTCAGGCCTTTTCATAATGAAGAATAAAGAGGCTATTGTTACAGAAAGCTAATTGTGCTTTTAAGCCATTTTCTGCAGCCAAGCTACGCGCCTCTCTGGAGAAGCCTCTGAGCTCAGGCTGCTGCAGAAGAAGCAATGAAAGTCTCCAGCATACACTCGCGACTACCAAAGGAGAGATCTATTTGCCCAGGACTGACAAATCACTGTCTGTGACAACTCTTAATTTTGTTTCAGAAAGCTGTCTTGATTTTTCCCATGGGAGTGTGGGTGGAGTTTCTATTATTGTCACAGTGAAGAGGTTTATACTGGTTGTAGAGGAGAGAGAGTGCAGGGA
>NW_009647856.1:10430410-10433804 GCF_000708025.1 Charadrius vociferus | reverse complement strand
AGGGAAACCACCTGCTGCTGCAGACAGGTGAACTTCCAGTCTGTCCCGCACGTCCTTTTTGTCTCCCTTGTTTACACAAATTCATGCACCATTTGGCCTGCTCTGAACGACATGTAATGGTTTAAAAACCTACCGCCCTTGATTTCCTTTCCTGAAATTCCATTATATTCTTTAATGTTAGTTGAGCTGAATTATATTTAGAAATGTTTCAGCCCTATTAGAGTGGTTTTAAGACAATTTAGAGTCAGGAAATGTTACCCAGAGGGAATACAGGAAGAGCAATCATTAAGGATGCTTGTCATTAGACTTTTAACCTTCGTGCTTTCCCTGTCTCTCCCTACCAGGCAGCTCCAGAGAGGATCATTCTTTCTACAGCTTGTTCATTTATCTCTATCTTTCTGGTCTGACTAAAGTCAAACACCAATTAGTGCTATTAAAGCAGAGGTTTTATGTAGGTGTCTTCAACAGAAGCATCTTCTCCCTGCTGTCTTTATCCTTTTTCTCTGTCTCTTGAAATCCCACCGGTGTTCTCCAGACAAACTGCTTTTTCTTGAGCTACGTCAGGCAGCCTGGCCGTGTTTTGCTCTTCCTGGTGACCCAGTGTGACAGGTCAGTCTGCTGCCAACTGAGCAAACAGGCCAGCTGCCAACTCCTCCACCTTCAGTAGCCTGGCCAACTTCCTAAACTAAGGGTCAGGTTCCTCACATCAAAAGACTGGCTTAAAATTGACTAAATAAAGATTCAAAGTGATAACATAGTCTTGTTTTATTTGCCTCTGGAGATTTCACCGTTAGGCTACACTGGGATAAATATTTTCTGGCTTCTAGAAACTGGGCAGGACAGATCCTGAATCATGAAGATATCCTTAAAATCTCTGAATATTTTTCGGTTTGGTTTGTTTTTTTTTTTCCTTCTTATGCAAGGATTATCCTTGAACCACAGGGACCTTTGGAATAAAAAAGCAATTGTTGTGATACTCACAAGAAAGTCACAGTGACAACAACCAACATGTACTGAAAGAGACGTGTTGGAATCTTATTCCTTCAGTTTCCTCTCCTACACCAGTGCCACCAGCAAGCTGTTAGATAGGTAGATATGGGCACTCCCCACATCATCCCATAGCAGCACTGTGTGAGACTCATCTCCCTGGGGAGCAGAACCAGCATCTCAGGTGCACCCCTGTGAACCAGGACCAGTCCCACTGTCCCCTTCGCTAGGCATTTGCACCTCCATTTGCATAGAGGCATGGTAGAAGAGCAGCCCTCCACTAGAAGTAGCCCTTGATTACAAACGACAGGATAAAGACAGGGTTGTTAGCACTGCCCTGATGATTTCTCCAAGGATTTCTGCCACACTGTGGTTCCTATTCTTCTTCCCTTTCATGCATGATCCAAAAGATGCTTTGGCTTCCAAGATGTGTATTTCAAGAGTGGCTGGTCAGGTCAAATGGGTGCCAATCCATCTGATGATAAAGCTACGGTTCTCCTTGAGTTTTGGAAAAACCTATCGGGCTCTTTCAGGCCTTTTCAATCCCTGCTGGTCTCTCTGAGTGGTGGCCAAACCAATAAACATGACTGCTGGAGCCACCTCTGTCTCATCTCAAAACTGGAGTCTTACAAATCTCCGGGGCCAAGATTTGTGCTCACATCAGAGATGCTACTTAGTGACTCACTCAGGACTGGATCCAGTCAGGACTCAGACTTAGCATCCTGCTGCAATTGAACTGCTGCCAGGGGCAGGTCCCAACTTCCCCAGCTTGACTAAGGCTACAGCCGGATGCCTATTTCACCATGACGTAAGCACTCCATAAAAGCACCGTTAGTAACAGTATTCTTTCCCTCTGCTAAGGGTCTGTATGACACAGTGACAATCAAAGGGCTTTAACCATTAAAGATGTCCAAATGAGGTCTCAAAGAAAGTGTATGCTACAAGTTCCTGTGGCAAGAATTGCTTTAGGTGGAAAATGCAGTTACTCTCATGTCATGATCCCCCTCCATAATCCATTTAATGCTCAAAGTTTTCTTAATATGTTCCGGTTCCTCCCTCATGTCCAGACAATATCAAGTCTTAGGAGCTATGCTGACATCTCTGCAGGCTGGTGCTGTCCCACATCTACGCTAGCCTGCCCTCATACCTTCCAGACACGGACATGTCTCAAAGGAGCTGCAAAATGTAGCAGTGGGAAAAATCATGGACTGGGAACAAGTTTCTTGGAGAATGCCTTTAATCCTGGGACAGTCTCTAAGAAACCTTCTGCATTTAGAGTGGGGTGGTGAGAGAGGCTTTCAGGATCAGAGAAGTTGAGACCTTTGTGGAGAATGGCATTGACATTGCTGGAGGAGGAGACACACCAGCAATGAAAGGATTTTTTTCAGAGAATCATATTTCCAGTCCAATCCTCCAGGCCAAAGGGAGACTTGACATCAGTTGTAGCAGGACAAATTATATGTTTCAAAACCTAACATGGACGTGCTGGCTTTCAACTTCGTTTCACTGCAGTAGGGTGCCTTCATAAGCAACCAATTAATTAAAGAAGTGAGTATGGCTTTAGACAAGTGTATCCAAATGAGACACAATAACTGTATGCAGGCACAACTCCATGACGTGGCTTTAACCACCATCAGGAGTGGACAACAGTTCTCCAGCGGCTGCAATGATCCTGTTTTGTTTCTCATAGCCACAGACTGAGGCCAAGTACATGGTTTCATCTTACCTGAGAGGCAGCTGCTTCCAACAGTGGGTACTATGTCTTCTTAAATGCCTCTAGCTTGTCCTTGTGAGATCCACTCTGTCTGAGGTTCATCAAAGTCAAGAGAATTGTCTTCCCTTTGCTGAAGATGAGCCATTCTGCACGAGCCACCACACAGACACAAGAGACAGTGACACAGGAATTAGGGTGAACTGGAACCTTCCTTGCTCTAGGCAATATAGTCGCCAAGCATCACCCTCAAGCCACAAATCCCAGGACATCTTTGTGCTAGGCTGTTCATCCCAACAGATATTTAGCTCCACCAAGCCCTTGCCCCAACAGCTTTCCATTCCTCTTCCCAAATCCCATTTGCAGAGAGGTGAACAGCCAGGGCCCATATGTCTTCAAGGTTTTTCTTTAATTTTGGACCTGCCGCAGCAACCACAGGAAGAGAAACAAAAATTGGCAAACTTTTCCCAGCTGAGGTTTGGTTTGAAATTTAAACAGCTTTGCTAGAGGAACGTCTCCATTATATAAGGGGAAGGATCTGTCTCCAGATGGAAGAAAAACTTATGTTACAGGATAAGTTTATCCCCTGCCATTCTGCAGATGGATGATTTTGGGGCTAAGGCATGGGCCTTGTACTATTCCCATCTCTTCTGTCAATACAGACAAAATCTTTATGGCTTTTTCCAGCTCCCACCA
>NW_009647856.1:10312559-10430396 GCF_000708025.1 Charadrius vociferus | reverse complement strand
ACTTCATTTCTTCATCAATACAGCTAAGCTCACAGAGGACCTTCATTCCTTATTCCAGGCAAGCAATATTATATCATCAGAGAGATGGCATGAGCAAAGGCCAAAGTCATCATGCTCATACAGGTGTCATTAACAAGCACAGACACGAAAATCAATGCTGTGCACTTCATGCCTTTCAGCTCTGTGTCCACGCTGACCCCTGTTATCTGACACACCCTTTACAATCCGCTCTGCAAATAGAGACACCTCCCAGTAAACTGGGCACCCCTTCCCATAGCCCTATTCCTGTGACACAGACAGCTCTAAAAGAAAAGAAAACAAGTTTGTAAACACCAATATGTCTGTAAAACAAGAAGGAAAGAGTCAGAGGCTTATTTGAAATTAATGTCAGCCCCGAAGGATGTTTCTCCTGTCTCTGCAGTTCAGATTTATTGCAGTGATGCTGTGGTTCCCATGGCCTCCTGGAGTCAAAGGGGACAGAACTACTAGTAGGACTTTATTGTCTTCCTACGGCTGAACATAGGGGTTGTAATTAGAGCAGCCACTCATGCTAATTTGACTGCAAAGGGTGTCTGGGCTGCAAGCTGATCTTCACCTCAAGTGCTGCCACAGCTTGGTACATGAGATTTGCAGCAGCGCTGGAAGGGGGTGAATCCATAAGATGCAGCTGGTATGGGGGTTTCAGTATTCCCCATTGTGGTTGGACAGCTTTCAGTCATTGGACCAGTATAAGTCCTCCCGTGGCCTGGGTGACCTCTGTGGTATGACAGCCTGAATTGGGTGAATTGGAATTTGGTGAACTCCAGGATCAATATGTTGCCAACAGCACTGTTGGTCACAGAAACCAGCAGGCGTAAAAAGACCTGGCACTGGCACCAGTGGCTGAGACAGCCTATTATGTAAAAGAAAGTGATGATTTCAGGGTTTGCCAAACCTCGCAAGCAAAGGTGGGTGGGAGGTGGTCACCAATCATCCTTCCACACATGCGTGCATCTTAAGCACTCCACTACGTGTTTTCACAGGCACTACTGCTTGTACAAAACTAGGGGTTTATTGACTGTTTTGATTTGAGCTGTTTGATCTTGAGTCTGATGGTCTGTTTCATGCTGTCTGGTCTCAGAGACACTTAAATCAACTACTGACTCCATTTTGGACCATGAAAATCCCTTTTGCTCAGTGAGTTCTGGCTGCTTTGTCAGGGGTGATTCTGGATCTCTCAGGAGGCTCTTCGTAGGGGTTTTTTTAGTCCCAGATCCCCGTGCAATATATTTCTATTGTTTAATTGTTATCATCCCCAAAACAGCTGTTCATCTTTAAAGCATATCACTGTCTTTTCCCCATTTTCTTTTTCTACTTTGTCACTTCTCATGGCAGGAAAAATAGATGATGCTTCATCTTTCCCTCCTAGGTTTCATTTTTGCAAAGAGTGAAGTGCTCTTCAGACTTCTCTCTCAATATTTTGTAGTTAGCCTCTTCTGACGGAGCTAACTGGAGACCATTAAAAGTATCAAGTGATTCACAACTAGCGACTGACAGAAATAAAGCCACCTCCTGACTGCCTTCCATTTTCTGCTGGCATCCATGGTTTGCAGGTGCAGGCAAAGTGCTGCTTAACACGCCTCTCTTTCTCTCCCCAACATCTTCCAAGAGTTTTGATTCTGATGGGTCTCTCAAATGACCCACTCTTCACCTACAAAGTTTTTATTTCTTTTGCTTTGCTCTAAGTATCACGAGTTGCTCAGAAATCTCTTAAACGTGAATAGTTTGACAGAGGTCAGACTTTTCTTTTAGTGTCCAAACTCTCAGTGTTGCAAAGCAAAGGGGACAACATGATTTAACAAACGCATCCCAGACCTGTGTGAGGGTACAAGTCCCCACAGCTGATGAGGAGGCAGGCATAGAGACAGTGAAGCCTGCTGGGGGAGAAGTCATGAGTGTTTGTTTCGGGAAGTGAAGTTTCAGCAGGGATACGAAAGCAGATGGTCCTGCCCTCTTCATTTAAGGAATACTTCTAAAAGGCGATACTGTCCTGAAGGGTCACAGCTTCTTTCCTGCTCCAGGACCCTGTGCACCAGGTTTGGCTGGCCAGTGCACCCCTCAGATATGCTGGCATGGAGGTTCTGGAGCGAGTAAGCTGCAGGTAAATGCAACTTCCCTGGCCACAGGTACTTCAGAGGTAGACCCTCACTCAGAGAAGGAGATATGACAGATTCTGTTGATTTGGCATTGACACTGTCTCTGGAGATGTTCCTCAATGATGGCTTAGGAGAAGAAATTTAGATGCATCAGGGAAATAGGCAGACAGAGGCACTGGTTCCATCAAAACTCATGGTGAGGCAACAGCCCACCATGTGTTCTGCAAACCACTGTCTGTCATCATCAGGTCACAGGTCTGGGAAGGTCCTGGGACCACCAGGTATCACCTTTTGCCTAAACCCCTGTTTGGGAATTTTCTCTGAGCCTGGACCTTGGAAGAATCACATGATTGACTGCAGGCTATGGCCCTCCATCCAGACACTTTTTCTGACTCCTCCAGCAGTAAAAACAAATATCTCAGCAGGAGTGCTGGTAGAGAGAAGGGAACAGCTTCAGGGGTAGAGGAAGGAGCTCCTACTAGGAGGGAGAGAGGAAAGTCAGAGAGGAGGACTAAGAAGCAAAGCTGGAAGGGATGAATGGGGTTTTGGGGGGATTATGTATGGAGAATAAAGAATAGGAAGCATTGAGGGGGTTTGGCAGAATAAAGCAGGCCAATGGGCATTCAACGTATAGTGAGCAGTCTATCCTCACCTTTTTTGCCCCAAAAGGGTGCTTGACACATCCCCGTTGTCTCTCCCATGGCAGCAGAAATAGGAAGCTGTTGTAGAGCCTAAACCAACTAACTCCAGGTTCCCCGGCACAGCTATGCAGGCAGGCTGAGGCTCCCTCCTCATCATGCTGAGACACCCTTTAGCCTGCTGTTCTACCAAGTAGATTAGCATTGGTTACAACAAAGCCCCAGAACTGGATGTTGATTCAGAAATTTGTCAGCCATTTTCAATCATTTCTATTTCTCATCTTTGTTCTTCCCCACTGGGCCCTCACACCGGACTCCACCAGAGGCTGCAGTCCTTAAGGTTTTGTGTTCACATAGGGACTTTTAAAATTATTGGCTCAAATCAGGGCTGTGCTTCACATGAAAGACTGACACATTTCATTATCCCATTTCCCCATCAAATACTCAATGACTATGTCATAGCTTAGGGGAGCTAAGCCACAATGAGCTCCGTGATCTTTTTCAGCTTGCCCAGAGGCTCACAGCACCCACAATTTGCTTAGGAAGAGCTGTGGGTTCCCCTTTCCTCAGCCTAACTCAGGCTAGATCTGCCCACACACCGTGAATGGGGCCTACCTTAAGACATCGTGGGAAGGGTCTCGCGCACCTCCGTTTGGAATTTGTGTGACTCAGGCTGTGTGCTTGAGATGTAGTGTATACAGGAGCACATCCACAGGTGGGTACATAGATGAGGCGATTTTGTTGATGTCTTCAGAGCACCCCCATGCCTCCCTAGAGCTGCTGTTCCAATGAACTCACCATTCACCCCATTCATGCTGAGTATAGGCACTCAAAGCAATACCTGATATCCTCTAAAGGCAGGACAGGACTATAAACCCTGTGCCCTGGCTGAAGAAGCAGAAGGGATTTGGGTTCCTCCATAACATTTTATCAGGCAATGCAGTCTAGAGGGGTCTCTGATAGACCTTCAAAGGAGATGGTGGCACGGGCAAACAGAAGTTACACAGTGGTGGGACAGAGCATAGGGTAGCTTTCTAGGGGTGACTTCAGACAAGCCACTGGAATTGGGATTACCACTAGAGCCTTGGTAGTAAAAAGGCTGCAGGCAGAAAGTGGTCACTGCCCACCCATGCAGACAAACCAACTCCAGTAACTCCCTAGGGTCAAAACCATAAGTGGTAAAAACCATGGGCATCACACTGGGAGTACCAACCAGCTTCATGCCAACACCTGGTAACTTCCTGGGGAAGCTAAATCAAATCACAGCTCTACCCAAAAGAAAAATAAGTAGAAATTTCCCTCTGTCTCACCTCAGCCTGAAGGTGTGAATAAGCACTTGACGGTCAGCAAGTCTAGGACAGGAGTATAGGAGAATGACTCAGCAGGGCATCTGCTGTCATTCCCTACATAAGGTCCCCAGCCCACCCCTCAGTCTGCTGCCTCCATGCCTCTCTGCTTCCCAAACCCATCTTTTGTAATGCTAGATAATAACAGGCCTTGTTCCCTGCCTTGCCTGCTTTTCATCTAAATTAAAACTCGGCTAATCTCATTAACGAGCTCACCCTGGTGCCACCGTGTTCTTTGGATGCCCCTTAACATCATTAGGAACTTATCCAGGGGAACAAAAGGGCATTACTCCATGCAGGGAATGAAGAATTAGTGCAGGGGTGGGGTGTGCTTTGCAATTGTCCCCATAATCACTTGTTTGTGTGCAATTAGTGGCTTTAATCTCCATCTCATTGCCACTGTAGCAGTGAGCAAGTGTGGGTATGGGTGTCTGCATAGACAAAGAGATATGCAGGAGACAGCAGTACATAGGTCAGAAGTGCAGCAAAGGAGGTGAAGTGTGTTCAGATGATGAGAGAGTGGAGTGAAGAGGTCTTGGAGTGGGTACAAAACAAGAGATTTAAGTATATCATCAGTTAGGGTGTCAATCAGTGACACAGCATTGCTGACAAGGAGATTGTTGGTGTAGAAAGAGACCAAACATGCTTCTTGGAAGGTACAACAGAGCTTCAGACCATCCTCCTGAGAAACACGCCTGGGTACGGGTGTATAGGGCCACTTGGCGTTAAAAGACAGGAGATGGGATTTATTTGCAGTCCTGACCTCTTAACACAAAAGCAAGGCGATATTGAATCATAGAATTGTCTAGGCTGGAAGGGTCCTTTAAAATCATCAAGTCAAACCATTAACCTAACACTGCCAAGTCCACCACTAAACCATGTCCCTCAGCACCACATCTACCTGTATTTTAAATACCTCCAGAGACGGTGATTCAACCACTTCCCTGGGCAGCATGTTCCAATGTTTGACAACCCTTTCGGTGAAGAAATTTTTCCTAATATCCAATCTAAACCTCCCCTGGCACAACTTGAGTCCATTTTCTCTTGTCCTGTTTCTTGATACTTGGGAGAAGAGACTGACCTCCCCCTTGCTACCTCCTCCTTTCAGGGAGTTGTAGAAAGAGAAGGGAAAACCAAGGGAAAGACAGAAAAATACAGCCGAAGGAGGAAAGGACTTTTTTTATACCACTTTTCCAAATTCACCTGGGTAAATCACTATCCTGATACGTTGTTGAGCTTCCAATCTTAATAAAGTTTGACAAGCACTTCTGTGAGCAGAAGTCATAAAGTTTGGTTTCCAACAGGGCTTAGTCCCATGGCTGCATTATCTTATGTCTGATAGTGTCTGAATGATACTTTTCCTGTAGCCACCAGTACCACTGTATACATCATTACCAGCTTTAATTCCTTTTCAGCTACTAATTTTGTCAGGAGGGAAATCCCTGTGCAATGTTGTGTGACAGTCACCCTTTGCAATGCCCAGCACCTTTAGGATTATTACTGGAGACGGGATGGTGGTTTGCCTATGGATCATGGAGGTGTCCTACAGGAATGGGAGGGTGTTGGGATATAAATGAGTGGACCAGAGGGCTTCTGAGAGTTTGGGAGGGGGAAGTTTGGAGTTCAGGCCACTCTATGGGTTGCCCAAGAATACCTATCAGGGAAAGACACAATACAATTTGATCAGTCTGATGTCCTTTTGGGAAAGCTTGTCTAAAGTCACATAACCAAACATGGGTACGCAGATGCCCACCCACCCCTACAACTCCCTCCTAATTCAGTGACAAAACTTCCAGTCTTGAATTCATCTATTTCTACCACTGACAACTGTGCAAAAAAAAATGCTCTTTTTCTCCTTCTCTTTTTTATCTGGAGATTATTTGTTCCCTCTTATTCTTTCAGATAATTTGAGAAAGGAGCTTTCTTCATATCTTACTAGATTTGGAACAATGCAGAGGAAAATATTTTTCTCTTTCAGGCTCTCCTCCTGAGAGACGGACCATTACAGTCATTCATCTCCAAGTTTCTGGTTGTGTGTCCTTGGGGCGAAGACGAAGGAAGAGGTCATGTTTTTTCACTGCTGAGATAAAGCCTGCAGAAGTGAGGCATCCGAGCACTGATCCATTACAACCCAACTTCTTGTTTCCAATCTGATCTTCTCAGCACCCCGTATATTGGATTTTTATTATTATTTTTAGGGCCTGCTCCCAGGACGCAAGCGTATTTGCTGCTCAGTGGGGCTGCCAGCATCAAGCACTTCAGTATCGATGTTGCTTCATCTCAGAAGTGCAGCTACACAGGAGTGGAGTGTGTTTTTTATTGAATTTCTGGGTTTGATCTCACAGGCCTTTGTGATGAGGGGAGTGTGTGTTGCTTTGACTGAGATCAGAACTGCAGCAGCACTTTGTATATTGATTAGCTGAGGGAATTGCTCTGGCTTGGCTTTGTAACCCATTGTGGAAGAGTTTCTGCACGACGGCCTCATGCAGGTTTGCAATTCTGGGGGAGCAGGGATAGAGGTAAGCTCAGTTTAGCTAGAATTTAAAATGGGACATCCCCAAAACCTCTGTCCTTGAAATAAAACTTATGGCTTTATCATTTTAGGAAGTCTTAATCCCTGTAACTAATTTCTCTGGCGTCCTTGATGGCAAAAAAAAGTGTAGTCATTTATGTATGTGCATCTTGCAATAGTTTGTTAGTCAATGCTCAACTCTTCAGGTGGTTTCATTTCTTTTCTAAAACAGTATTAGGATGTAAACTTGTCCTGAGTTCACTATAAACCTTAGTCTAGTAAAATGTTAGTTTGCGAGTTTTTTTCTGAGAGTTCAGTTTTGGTATCTTCCAAAGTTGCCTGTGTGGCTACTCTGGCATAGTAAGTTTTAATTGAAGTTTGGTGTTCTGTGACTGTGATCTTTGAGGAACAGCACAGATGGTCCATGGCTGAGGGATAACCAAACTGCATCCCTGAACTGCCACCAATATGGTCAAGTCATGCAGGACAAGAACTGGGAGAAACAAAATCCATTTCTGTACTGTGTAAGATGACAGAAAAAGGGGCTTGAAATCATCTAGGTCATCCCTGAGACAAGGGTAAGAAACACGTCTGTGTAGGGCATCTGCATTGCTCTTTGTGTATGTGCTCATACATGTGCTGTACATGATCTCATGCACAGCCATCACCAGGAACATTTGGGTGGAGAGATACAGAAACATGCACATATATGGAGACAGAAAAAAGGTATATTTCAAGCCCTGGTGTGTGTATGTGTTTTTACACATATATGTATATATAGAGAGAGGAGTTAAGAGAGGACCAAGCGTGCCTGTGTGTTGACCAAGAGAAATTTAGCAGGGGAAGTTAATGCTGCCTCGTGAACCCAACTGAGAACAGATTTGAAAAAAAAATAATAAAACCCATAATATCACCACCTTCTTTCTGAGTTTTTTATGCCATCCAGAGGGACCTGGACAGGCTGGAGAGGTGGGCCCAAGCCAACTTCATGAAGTTCAACAAGGCCAAGTGCAAGGTCCTACATCTGGGACAGGGCAATCCCAAGCACAAATACAGGCTGGGGGGGAATGGCTGGAGAACAACCCTGAGGAGAAGGACCTGAAGGTGCTGATTGACCAGAAGCTCAGCATGAGCCAGCAATGCGCAATCGCAGCTCAGAAGGCCAACCAGATCCTGGGCTGCATCAGAAGAAGTGTGGCCAGCAGGTCAAGGGAGGTGATTCTGCCCCTCTACTCCACTCTCGTGAGACCTCACCTGGAGTACTCTATCCAGCTCTGGAGCCCTCAACATAAGAAAGACATGGACCTGCTGGACCGTGTCCAGAGGAGAGTCACGAGGATGATCCGAGGGCTGGAGCACCTCTCCTATGAGGAGAGGCTGAGAGAGCTGGGGCTGTTCAGCCTGGAGAAGAGAAGGCTCTGGGGAGATCTTACTGCCACCTTCCAGTACCTAAAGGGGGCCTACAGGAGAGATGGGGAAGGACTTTTTACTAGGTCACATAGTGACAGGACAAGGGGGAATGGCTTTAAACTGGAAGAGGGCAGGTTTAGATTAAACATTAGGAAGAAGTTTTTCACTGTGAGGGTGGTGAGGCACTGGAACAGGTTGCCCAGAGAGGTTGTTGAGGCCCCATCCCTGGAGGTGTTCAAGGCCAGGCTGGAAGTGGCCTTGGGCAACCTGGGCTGGTGGGAGGTGTCCCTGCCCATGGCAGGGGGGTTGGAACTCGATGATCTTCAAGGTCCTTTCCAACCTAAACCATTCTATGATTCTATGAGTTTTCCACTCAGGCAGGCAGCTCCACAAAGAATCAATACAGAATTTGGCACAAAAGACTTGGCAGAAACTTTGGAGGTGGAAAGGTAGGAGGGAAGAGAGGAGGAACGGAGAGAAAGACAGGTCTGTCTGCAGCAGGGTAGGATGGGTGCAAGCAGTGTCTGAGTAACCAGTGACTAGTCAAGCTGTCAAAACAAGGCTGTAAATTGGAGTAAGGTCTATTGATGTCCAACCACATCCACGCGGAGAGGTGTGATGCATACCTGGGAACGTACGAAATGTGAGGGACTACTTTGGGATGTGTTTACAGGGCTGAGGATCGGTAGGGTATGGGCACATCCGAGGGCATGTGACTGTGGCTGTATAAAGAGGGCACAGCTCAGACACAGCACTTGGACAAGTTGAAGAATATGCCTTTTTTTTGCAACCCACAATTATGCTGCCAATTTCCAGATCCTCTCCAAGTTCCCCCTCCCTTCTGAGACAATGCATTAAAGCATGGGGAAAGTGATACTTAACATTGAAATTCATCATTAATTCCTCCGTCTTTTATTGTCGTAACATTAGCCATAATGAACTCTTCTTGCACTGATGTCGATTTGGTGTGTCACTTTCTCTAGAAGTGCTTCATAACTTAGCATTAATTAATGGTGACTTATTGCAAATTGTGTTACAGAGCTGATAGCACTTCTGGGTAACTAAGTGTCACCAACTGCAGCCATCAAACTTGCTGCAGTAGCCAGGCGTCGTACAGGATTAATTGCTGTATCACACAAAGACATCACCTTTGGATCTGCATGGGAAAGGAAGGAAAGTCCATGCCTTGGGATTTTAACTTGGTTCGATTCTCAGCTCTGCAATCAACCTCCAGCTTAGCCTTGGGCAAATCAATTAAGATGTTTGTACCCTTTCCATACTGCTTCAGCTGTGGCTGCATGAGGACTGGGGCAGGATGAAGCCCTGGGCAATAGGTAATTTGGCCCTGTTCAAGAGCCACCCTGCTCCTTCCCAGAGCTGGCTGCACTTCCATGAGGTCTGGCAAGGTTCTTCCCAGTTTGAAAGGTTCTGTAGATGTGAAGGTGTCTCCATTTCATGGAGCTTTGGCTTCCAAAGGATCTGCCTACCTTTGCTCACCTACACTTTGATGTGTCACCACCCACTCCCAAATCCAGCTGGGTGCAAACCCTCCACTGGCAATTCAGTCCACAGGGAAGTCTGGGCTGAAGTTACACATGTGTACAGCTCCTCAGGGACAGACTGTAGCCAAATCGATGCTGACCACCCTGCTAACGGTAGGAAAGTTAGTTCTGACCTCTCCTCCTATGCCTCTGTGACTACCGTGGTGACAAACCCACAGCTTTCTGCTAACTGAACGCTTCTGGGACTATGTTTATACTGCTGCTCTCCTAGCTTCCAAAACAGGGTGTCCCAATCCAAATTGGCTGTCACAAATGGTGTTTAGCCCATGCCAACTGTTGACATCTCCTAGTGCTGAGACCCACGGACCAGAGCTGTTTGATTTATTAGAACAGAGGTACTGTGTGTCACAGCTGCCCATGCAGACAGTAGCTTTTACCTACTTGAAAGAACAGCCAAGATGTTAAATACTTTGGGAGACGGGCAAAGACAGAGGGATGGGAAGACGGCAAGACACAAAGCAAAGCAAAAGGAGACAGGATGAACCAGGTGTGCTGGTTTTGCTGGGGCAGAGTTAATTTTCTTCATAATAACTAGTATAGGTATATGTTTTGGATTTGTGCTGAAAACAGTGTTGATAATACAGAGATGTTTTCTTTATTGCTGAGCAGCGCTTACAGTTTCAAGACTTTTTCTGCTCCTCACACCGCCCCACCAACAAGTAGGCGGGGTATGCACAAGAAGTTGGCAATGCACCCAGACGGGACAGCTGACCCCTACTGCCCACAGGGATATCCCATATCATATGACATCATGGTCAGTATATAAAGTTGGGGGAAGAAGAAGGAAGGGGGCGAGGGGGGGATTTTTAAAGTTATGGCATTTGTCTTTCCCAAGTGACCATTATGCGTGACGGAGCCCTGCTTTCCTGGAGATGGCCTGACGATGGGAAGCAGTGAATGAATCCCTTGTTTTGATTTTGCTTCACATTTTAAATTGTCTTTATCTCAACCCACAAGTTTTTTTCTCACTTTTACTCTTCCTATTCTTCCCCCACCCCACCATGGAGGGAGTGAGTGAGCAGCTGCGTGGTGCCTAGTTGCCAGCTGGGGTTAAACCATGACACCAGGAGTTAGTCACAGAAGGGTAGAAAAATGAATGAATGGGCAGATATCCACCACATATAGCTGCCAAATATCCTCTACTTTGACAACCTGGGGATGGGATGAGTCACAGAGGAGAATTTAACACAAATTGTGTCTAGGAGAAAATGGCAACCAAGATACTACACCCAGACATGCAAGACCAGACCAAACACTTGGTCTGAAGTGAAATACTTCAGTGGCTGGCTGGAAACTCTTTGAGTGCACCACTCTTCTCCAGGAGCTAAAAGCATGCAGGAAAGTAAAAGCAGTCCCACAAACAATCTGGCTGTCTGGATACAGCATCAAAACCCTACTCATATCAGGTCTCGGTGCTTTCCTGAGCTGTCTGCACCACTGACAAGGAAGCCACAAGAGACTAGGTTCACAGATCTGCTTCCTTCAGACCTCTTTATCATCAACACCAAATCCATCAACACCATCCAATCAACAATAGGAATTTACTTCAAAAACCAATAGGAATTTACTCCAAAAACCAATAGGAATTTACTCCAAAAGGCAGAAAGTCACATCTAACTGGTAATCAAAGGAGCCTGAGAGGAAAAGCTTATTTGTAAGCATCTGAAGTTTTTATATCTAGGGCTAAAAACTGGGCTTCAAGATGGAGACACCCACATTTAGGTGTCTCTCTGTAGGTGTCTGTGTGAGTTGCCTGTTTGAGCTCTTGGGGTAGCCAGTGGAGATCTGGTTGATGCAGTCAGTGGAGTTTGACTGTGATGGTATTAATTGTAGCAGGAGCTCTGACACCATCTCCCAAGGAAAGACCCCTGTGTAGATATTCAGATGAAGGCATGGCAGGCCCACAATGGTTCAGATGACTTGTCCTCCCCTGTGAATTCAGCAATTTTAGAAAATAGCCTGAGACTCAATAACTCCTTACATACAATAACTTGCCTGAGACTAAAAGATAAAATACGAGATAGCAACTTTCATCAGCAATGGGAAAGACCCTTAGAGAAAAGAGTATAGTTCGTTATAAGTGACAGCATCGTTTAGCACACCGAACTGTGCCTTTTGGCTTAACAGGTCTGGGGCTCCAGTCCCATTTTTATCACTGCGGCGTGCCTTAAATGTAATATAATTCTAAACAGATCTGCTCTCCTCAGAGAAGAGACTCAACCACCCTCTTCGTAGATATTAAAAATGCAGGCAGAAGCTGGTGTTTAATGAGTTGACTTGCAAGGTAGTAAAGCCGGCTACCACCTGTCAGTGTCTTCAGATGTGCTCCTAGGCCTTAATTAAGAGCTGCCCTTTGTTTAATTTCATTCCTCCTCTCCCCAGCCCCACCAACCTCCTTCCTCCCTTTTCGGTTTGGGTTGTTTCAGAAGACAGAAACCAGCCCCAGGGACATGCCTTCCAAAGTCAATCAGAAATTCATTTCAGGAGGGAGCCCAGTCACAACTTCTCATTTATTCGTCACCGGCTAGTGACTTCTAAACTAATCGGCGGGACAAAAGCAGCCAGCCAAGCATGCAAATCAGATTAACAATTTGCACCTTTGTGAAAGGGATTAGCTGCTCTGCCTGGTGTGGATGCTCTAAGAAATCAATCTGCATCTGTCAAAAACTGTAACCTTACTTGTGTCCCTGACTCCATACTTGGGTTGGTTAAGATAATAATAATTAATTAACAGCCTGCTTTAGATTGCATCTTCTCCCGTATGGGATTAATCTTGTATTTCCTTAGGGAGCTGATTTTCCAGGCTGGTTGCGAATTTATTCTTTGCTGCTGTAATACATGATGGTGTTTGCACGCTTTCAGGGTCACAGCTACAGCAGGGAAAGCATAGTGGTTAAAGCAGTGGAGCCGTTTTAGGATTGTGTCCAAATCCCATAAATGCCACATGTGACTTCAGATAAGTCACTTAATCACCCTTTCTCACACCCTATATTTACCAGATCAGTCAAGGCAAGCGGATTTACAAGGATGATTCATCCCAAAAAGGGCTAAGGGACATCGCTTCTATTCCTGACTCCACTCTGAAACTTGGGTAAAGTCACTTTACTTGAACATCCCGGCTTCCCAGCTGCAGAGGGAAGGTGGCATCTGCTCGTCGCTAAAACCTGAGTGGCAGCCCTCAACTGAGGCACTCGCTCGCAGGCATGACCAGCTTTCAGCAACCTTAGGAGAGGAGGTGAGTTTTGTGGATGGAGGGTTTTCAGTAGGGCGTCATGCTTCTCTATCCACAGGGGGAGGTGTCACCTGCAAGGTGACAGCTCTAAATTACAGTTCCCCAAAGCGATATTTAGGTAGCGACCAGGTACAAGGTAAACCCTAAGTACTAAAAGTAGGGATCTGCCCAAACTGATGTAAAGTGGAAATAAGCTCTTCTCTGTGAAATTGTCCGCCGTACATGTGGGGGAGGAAGGGGTGAAGATACCCAATAAAACTCAGAGTAATACTTGTGATGCACGGGCTGGTGATGGTGCAGAAAGTAGCTTCTCCAAGACCTGTTTCCAAATAAAAGAAGAAAGGATGTTGTAGAGAAGTGGGGGCTGACCTCTTCTCCCTCGTGACAAGTGATAGGATGAGAGGAAATGGGTTCAAGTTATGCCAGGTGAGGTTTAGATTGGATATTAGGAAACATTTTTTCACTGAAAGGGTTATTAAGCATTGGAATAGGCTGCCCAGGGAAGTGGTAGATTCGCCATGCCTGGAGGTGTTTAAAAAAAGGGTAGATGTGGTACTTGGGGACATGGTTTAGAAGTGGTTTTGTCAGGTTAGGTAAATGGTTGGACTTGATGATCTTAAAGGTCCCTTCGAACCTCAAAAATTCTATGATTCTATGATTCTAAGACCTTCCCACTCATTAACTGAAGTCTTTGGGCAAAGCAACCAAGTTTTCAGAACCAATAAACTATCCCCCTTTCTGCTTCCATGTTCACCTTCTCAGACTAATCCCCCAGAAAGGACACCTTGCAAGCTGCTGAAGAGAGCAGCCCTGCTTGGAAAGAGCAGGCTCCTTTCTCCCATGTCCTGTTGATGTCACAACCTGCTTAAGGTCAGCAAGTGTCATTTTCCACAGCACGGCATCCCATACCTGGCAAAGCTTTTCCCCATGGAAAGAGAGGGAAAGGGGAGAGGAGGGGGAGAGGCAGGGGAAGGAGCTGTCAGAAGAAGCGTGCTGTGCCCAGTGTGTCCCTTCAGGTGTGAAAGGAACATCTCCACTCTCCTCCTCCACCCATCTCCAGTGTGCAGCCAGGCAGAACCAGGCAGCTGCTGCTCATTACCGGCGTGGAGACCTGTCAGAAACACTCAAGAGCCAGGACCACATCTTAATAGAGGGGATGCTGAAGGGGTTTGCATCTTTTGCCAGAGCAGCTCAGTGACCACGGTAGCTAAGGCTGTGGTGGGACAGCAGCATTTGGATGGCTTTCTTGAAAGTGGCACATCCTAGATCCTGTAGAAAGGAGCCAAATATCCCTACATCCTCCCATTTTTCCTTCTCTTTCCTTTCCAATTATTCCAGCATGGTTCACTTCTCTTCCCAGTATAGCCAGCCCCAATAACACCCAGCATATGTCGATGGTTCTTGCATACTGTAGTCAACAGACATCTCAAAGGCATTGGCCCTTGTCCCATTAGAGACCCTTAGGGTCTGATCCTTCTTTAGCAGAAATCCCTAATAACATTGCAATAACAGAATTTGTGTACAGTACATAGAGACTTCATAGAAAGTTCCACCATTTCAAACCTTTTCCCTGCAATGGTAGGGCTATGACAGTTGTGGGCTCAAAATAGACCCCAGACCTCCAGTCGTCCCTTCCCTCTGACATGTTCAGACATCCTTCCTTTTGCATAGTGCTTGGATAAAAGGTCAGACAGTGTCTGTACAGGGTGTGGACTGGACTCCTAGCCAGGGTGTTCACAGTCCCTGGAGAGAACAATTTTTTGGGTCCCTTCTGCGTGTTGCTGTGCAGTTCAGACATTGCTGACTTCAGGTTTGGGCAGATCCCTCTCACCCAGCCACAAACCTGTGATCTCAACCTCACATCTCTATTGAGCTCTCTCTGGTTCTGCAGCCACTCAGTGCAAAACCTCCAAGATCTCCTGCACTCACCGTGGTGATCAAAATACAGTAGTACAGGGTGGTGAGCTACACCAGCCTTTGAGATATCTGTCCTAGTATTTCTACAGTACGTACCCCACAGGTTTCCAGGTAAGACCCTCTGCATTGCTATTCCACCTGGTGCAGAGTAGTGTGGCAGAGAGATGCTAAGCAGCTTGTTTGGAGATATTTGGGGCCTATGGAATGGTCTTTTCAGGGGAGTAGAGCTCATCTCCATCAAATTTACCCCATGTCTGCTTTAGAGCTGCTTTGGATGAGGGAAGTCTACATTCCACTGCACCACACAGGGTGGGCACATCCTTGGCTACGGCAGCAAGCTTTCCTTTCCAATTTGTACATAACACTTTCATTAGAATTAATTTTCTATTTATTTAACCTTTCAGCCTCTCCAAGCAAGCTCTCACCTGCAGTGCTGAACTCCTGAAATTACTCGAATGCTCCCAAATCCTTGATTTCTTCCTTTTCCATGACAGCCTCTCCCAAAGGAAGAGTTGTTTCCTCGCACCAGGCAGGGTAGACAGGGAAGTTCAGCTCCATGCTGCCGTTTTGCCATGCAAGCAACACCCACCACCTCCTGTCTCAGTCAGGATACTAGTGCCTTTTTGTCCTCTATTTCCTCTCAGCAGAAGGATCCAGGCAGTGCTGCAATTCAAACAACACCCCATCATCACAAGCCTGACTTGTCTGGCCTTGGACCTGTCTGCCTCACAAGGACAAGAACATCTCCTTCCTCATATCACGGTCTGGTCATGTCAGCCTGGGGTCAGCAAGTGTCTCCTGCTCAGCACACATGCGCAGCACCCAGCATTCACGTTCACCTTCTTTTGTGGATGTAGAGTGAACATGCAAGAAGGAGCAGCAAGACAGGGTTGGGATGGGGCGGAAGTGTTGGAGGAAAAGAAGCAGAACAGGATTTGTGATGAGCATGTCAGACAAAAATTGTAAGTTGGGTCAGACATCAGGAAAGAGCAGACAAAGGCCCGTGGGAAGTCCTGGGCATACTTGCACATCAGGACCAGCAGCCCCCGTGACTACTTAGATCTTGTCAAGCCAGGAATGATATCTCCCTTTGAGCCAAAGTCTTTCTTTCTCTGGAGCTCCAGTGACGGCCCATCAGTGTATATCTATTAAGCAGTTTGTTATTGTGACAGCTGACACGGTGATTGCTCGGTATGAATTGCAATTACCGTCCAAGCACAATGCATTTAAACTTATCAAATAGGCAGCTTAACTAACCAACAATTCTGCTCAGACGGCCAGACTTCCTCCTGGGAGAAAGAGGCTCCTGAGAAGCTAATAGCTCCTCTTCCAAAAGGGACGCGTGCCCAGACAACAGCAGGGCTGGGCTTTTGTGGGGAAGGATGCTCAGGTGTTAAACAGAGAGGATATTCTTACTTGTTCATTTGCCAAGCATTAAGAGAAATGGGAGTACTCCTGGATCAGAGCCATCCCACTCAAAAATCCCACAGGTTAACAGGGAAGGTCTACCCCATACCCTTTCCCTTTTGTCCCTACACTGAGGGAATCAGATGCTAAAATCTGATGAAAGCTGGAAGGAATTTGTATAAAAATAAAAATAAAAATAAAAATAAAAATAAAAATAAAAATGGTGCGTGAAATCTCTGATTTTGGTGATGCATGTTTGGGGTTTTAATCCTATGAGTTCTCAGTCTTAAACATACACGCTGCTCTTCCTGCGAGCTTTCACTGCAGGCCACAGGATGAAAGGAATTGCAGTCCTCTGAAGCCAAAAGTCCAAGGATGTCCCCCAGAGACACCTCAGAAAGATCCCATATGTTCAAATAAGCTGCTGGAGCCAATTTCCTGGCAGCAGCCATGGTACGCAGTTGGAACAAACCTGTCCCAAAACATCTCCCCTCCCTCCTGAATGCCAAGCACAGCTGAGCCGTGGTCCTGCCACACAGCAGCCCAAGAGGGGTGGATGCTGGCACCAGAGCTCATCGGTAGACTTGGAGGTGAACGGCAAACTGGTTTGGTTGTACACAAGTCAGTGCTCCAGCAAATAGGAAGGCTTCTCATGTGGAGAAGACTCTCAGGAGCACAGGGAGAGTATGGACACTGTAGGCCTTCTGGTGGCCCCCCTTCCTCCAGTAAAGCTGTAAAAAGGAGATGCATTCAAGCACTCGGTCCTGTGTACTTACAGAGAGAACCAGCACGGGCAGTACTTTTTGCTGCCCCAGACCTCAAGGCCTGAATTTGCATCCCTAGGAGGAGTGGTGAGTCTACTGACTAAACAGAACAAGAACAGCAGTCATTGATCCCTCCTTTCTTGCATCCTGGTGTAGCCCCATATCACCCATAGGCTGGTATTGAAGGACAACAGAAGCACTGAACACAGAGAATGAGGCTGGATTTGCAATCTCTGACTACTTTCATCCTACTTACCCCTCACCTCGCCAGGTTACAGCAGGCTAAACGTCTATCTGTGTCTTCTCAAAGGGCCATTTGCAATTCAGTCCCTGCCTTCGTACATGTTTAATAATCACAGAATCATGGAGTGACAGAATCACAGAATGGCTGGGGTTGGAAGGAACCTTTGGAGATCACCTAGTCCAAGCCCCCTGATGAAATCACAGAATGGCTGGGGTTGGAAGGAACCTTTGGAGATCACCTAGTCCAAGCCCCCTGATGAAGCAGGGTCACCTAGAGCAGGTTGGGCAGGATCATGTCCACGCAGGTTTTGAGTATCTCCAGAGAAGGAGACTCCACAACCTCTCTGGGCAGCCTGTGTCAGTGCTCTGCCACCCTCAAAGTAAAGAAGTTTTTCCTTATACTGAGATGGAATTTCCCATGTTCCAGTTTGTGCCTGCTGCCCCTTGTCCTGTCACTGGGCACCACTGAAAAGAGTCTGGATCCATCCTCTTGCCATCCGCCCTTTAGATATTGATAAGCATTGATGAGATCCCCTCTCAGTCTTCTATTCTCCAGGCTGAACAGCCACATATCTGTCAACCTTTCCTCATAAGAGAGCTGCTCCAGTCCCCTGATCATCTTTGTAGCCCTCTGCTGCACTCTATCCAGTAGTTCCCTGTCTTTCTTGAACTGGGGAGCCCAGAACACAGTCCAGGTGGAGATGGAAAGTGCCTGACCTCTTTAGAGCCCTCTGCATGGCCTCCAGCATGGCTGACTCTACTTCACCCTCTTCCTCAGTTTTCCTTCTTTCTTTGCTGAAAATACAATTCCTGGGACAATAATTGCCAGACAACATGTACACAAGATGACTTTGTTCTTTGGCCTGATACCACAGCTCTTTAAATTCACCTCAACAACTCTTTTCAGTGGCTTTGACTGGCCAGACATTTTTAACCTCTTTCTTGCAGCGTGCAAAGTCCACTGCTTTGATTTGTCTCACGGGATGGGATTCATCTTACCTAATGTTAGATGTCTACCACGTTGATCGTCTGCAGCTAAGCTAGTCACCTTCGGCTCCCTTTATAGTCTGCAGAGAGAAATAAGCACTGCCAGGACATGAGTCATCTGACCTATTTGAGATATCTACTTTAGAATGAGATTAATCACGCTCTGGAAGCACCTGTTTTTCTCCAACTAAAGCAGGAGTCTAGACAACCAGCTCAGATGAATTCAACCTCAGTGTCTTTTTAGGAGCTCGTCTCCCTAGGATCATTGGCTGTAATGAACCCTCCAGCAATTTTCTCAGGCCTGCTGTAGCTGATCTGTACTTTGGCCCATGCTGTGTTTCAGACAGCTAATGATGATAACTATGACCTAATGAGGCCAAAGGCTGCTGTTGTCTCCTGCAAAAGCAAATCTCATTTCTGCCCTTCAGAGGAGGTGGGAGAAGGAGCATAGACGTATCAGGCCAGGCAGCTACACTTGGGTACTGGACACGGGTAGCTTTGGGGGTCTTTTTGTACTGCCCAAATGGTGAGAATCCTGCTCAAACGGTGCAGAAGAGATGTCAGAGACTATAAGTAACCTAAATGCAGGTTCACACTGCAAAATATTGAGGATCCTGCTTGTGCTCTGTCTGCTTTTTGTGATAGTGCTGGTTCTTAGCCTTGGCAAAATCAGGGCTCAAACTGGGAAGCAGGAGGAAATCCAGAGTCCCAGAGCTGTGTGTGCTGGGGAACATCTCCTTAGAGCACGCAGTGTCCCAGCCATGCAGCATCGTGCTGACCATAAACACCTGCACAGCCTTTGGAAGGAGCTCTAGGTGTGCAAGGGGACTCAAGTGTTGGAAGCAAACTGCCACGTGCCCTGGTCAGGTCCTCTGTCTGGATGGTGCAGAGAACAAGACACCACAGCACGCAGCTACTGGGCTTCCCAGACATGCCACTGAAGAGCTGCATCCAGCATGTGTGTGGAGTGAGAGCTGCCCACCATGCCCACCTCTGATACATCCAGGGCACGAGACGAAGAGCTTGGACCCACACAAATGCTTACACATTCATGTGTCTCAAGAGGTGAGGTGGCATCCGTGTCTAAATGCATGCTCCTCCATAACAGTATTGAGCCTGAGCTTGCAAAAGGGGCTCTGACCTGTACTTAATTAATAGAGAAGACATATTCTTGAAGTCCCGCCTTGCTGTTAGCATTCCTGGTTGGGTACAAATGAATTTAAAGGGAGAGTGAAGTACAGCAGGATCTGTGCTGCAAGCAGGATCATGGGATTTGGTTCTGAGAGCAATTCCAGGTTCCATTACACATTGGTTAACCACTACCCCAGCTTTCCCCAGTGCAAAACCACAGGGAGAATCTGAGCAGAGCTGAGTCTGTACTTGGTGGTTCCCACAGTCAAAGACCTGCAGGTATTCACATCTCCTCTGCTCTCTGTCTGTCGCACTTCCACTTTCCAGGTGCCTTTGTCACAAAGATGAGTTTGTTATCCCATCAGTGAAAAACAGGATCGGCACGAAGTCTATCTTTTCCCCATCTCTAGGAGCAACGTGGAGGCAAACATCTAAACGGTAGCGTTCAACCCCTTCTTGCTTCTGCTCAGAGATGCCCTTGTTGAGCAGGCATTCTCTCTGCTAAGTATACATCATTTATTGCTCTCGCAACCAGCCATGAATAAGACGATACAGGAAACATAGTTGAAAAACACACACATGCACAGAGGACCAAGCTGCTTCTCGCCTGGCACTCGTGGCCGTTGCTTCCTGGAGAGGAAAGGAATTTCCCTGAAGTGCCTCACAGAGGTTTGTTCTCCACTTGCAAAAGCAAAGCGGCATTTAACATCAGATGAAATCAGTGAATAGGAGCATAGGAGTGGGGCCAAGGGTGAGATGGTGTTTTGTGATATAGTTAAGGCTTGCAGCAATCGCCGTGTGTTGGGAACAGATAGCACAAGGAAAGAGGTCTCACGTACACTTATTTTTTTTTAAGCATTGCTATTGTTATAGGAGTCACTCATTCTTTTGGACAAAAAAATTATTTACACAGCAGGAGCTGAAGAAGGGCTCTAGTCCCTTTGTCCCAGAACTTGGCTGAAGTTTCAAGACAGCCCTCAACAAAAGCAAAACAATGCTGGTGACTGGTTGAATCTTTCTCAGGTGCAAAAAAATCCTAGCTAAATCAGCCACCTTGCAGCTATGCTAGTCCCTTATTTTATTTTGCCTCTCTTGTTTCAGGCAGAAAGAGGGACACAAATGTGAAATGGCAGAGAAAAAATTTGGAAGGAAAGGAGGAGGAGGGTTCAGATGAAAGGAGAGCCTGGAAATACCATGGCCAAGGGCAAGGTCTGAACCAGGAAACTCTGTACGGGGCAGGAGGGACCATGCTATCCAGCTGAGAGCTGCAATGGTTTCACCTACTCCTGAGGAAGCTGCTACCCAGAGGGCAGGAAGAAGTGAAGGATATTTGCTTTCTCTATTACAAGAACACAATCCAGGACAGACCGTCAGTATTTCTGAGAGACCTCTCCTTTCTTTAGCCCAGAAAGGCCTCAGTACATCTGCTCTGTGCACTCTATTTTCCTCACAGCAAAGTGTCCCGGGGGCTGTGACAGAGCACAGGTATGCAAAGGAGGCGGCATCTGAAGTTATTTTTCCACTGAGAATATCTCTTCATATTAAAAATATACATTGGCCACCACCCCATCCTCTTGGGACTCCTTCATCCTCACCTACATTTGCACCTGAGGGTGCAAACTCCCTCTGTTTGTGCTGACACGGAGGATGTTGTCTAGAAGCAGCTTATGTAGGCAGTGGCCCGTTAAACTGACTTGTCCGAACCCCGGTGAAATTGGGCAGTGAAGCATTTCACCTCTATCAGCCCCTTCCCCCCTGCCCCCCCTTGGATCGATCCCTCCGTTTCCATACTTATCATGCCAGTCAAGGTGTTGCCCCCATGCCAGGGATTTCTGGGAGGTTTCTTCGACCTCCCTCCAGGTCAGACTGCAGATGCTGTTTATCAGCTCCGAGCATCCGCAGGACAAAAGCTGTGAATCAGTGGCTGTGGCCAGCAGCATCCAGGTGCATGAAAATCTGCCTTCCAGCACCGTCCTCCTCCTCAACAGCCACCCTAGGCAGTAACTTTAACTGCATTAATTAGTCACTGTTTACTCTCTCCAGGTCTCGCGTTATCACTGGAATACTCATCTAAATCTGGTGGCCAAACAAATTAAAACTAATGAGGCCATTAGGGTCATATTAACATACAAGGAAAATGGGAGAGCTTTCAGAGGAGGCTTTATTGCCAGACTGGGCACGTGCCATGCTGTGTGCTGCTGGCAAAACCTGATTTCCAAACAGTATTGGAGAGAACAGGAACAGATGAACTAGATGCGGGGATGAAACAGTACCAAATCTGGGATGTGGCAGGACAAGGTTCCCTGCTGCCTCCTGGGGTTGTTTAATAATGGCAAACATGGTGGGAGCAGCAGGTCTGGATGAAGGACCGGTGGCAGAGATTTGAGCAGACGGGTAAGACTTGGCACACAACACCAAGGGAGGATTCATGTCTCAGCTCTCTGGACAAGTCACTTGACCTCTGCTAGTAAACAGGCCTGGTGCTTCAACAGAGGCTTCAGACAGAAGGTCATTCAATTAATTCCTATGCAGGTGGTTGCCTAGCCACGAAGCCAAGGAAGCAGAGGGAACGGGATGTGAAGCCAGCCACATCCTCTTCTCCTGTGCCTTCGGCTACAGACAGGCTTGCCTAGCATTTCTGCTGGCCCAGGAGCTCACCTGGGTTTGAGGAGAGATCTTACACACAAGGGGGAAGGTGTCCTAGTTTTCCCAAATTCTCACAGATGCTGGACAGGCTGTTGGGAGAGACAAATGCAATGGGAAGGTAAACAGTTATAGGAAAAATACAACTGATACAGAAGTGAGGATGGGCCCTCTAAGGGGATAGATAACAGGCCAGTATAGAAAGTTCATCCATGCTGAGATCCACCTTATCCTGCAGGCACTCACCTGTGGGGAGTGCCGGTCCCCCTGTCTGTGTGAGAATGGGGGACAAAATCCCCTGCTACCCCTCCAAGGCAAGAACCAGAGCCCTCCTGCTCCTCTTCTGCCTTTGAAACACAGATGGTGGGTAATGATCTGTAACAGCCCTTCTTCACCACTCACCCACCTCATCTATTGGAAGGCATGATGGTGTCAAGCAGAAGACTTAAAACTGCAGCTGGAGAAAGCGCTTTCTAATTGATTTTGCGGAACACCTTGGCTCTGTCACTGGGACCGTGCAGGTTCTTGCCTGCTCTGCTGCCCTGGACATTTGGCATTCAGCTCACACGCAGTGGGAACTGCTCACAGGGACTGCAGCACCTGGAGGTGAGAGGAAAACACTTGTTTCCCTCCATGAGTTGATGTCTCTGCCACAGCACCGACAGCCACAGTTTGCCAATTCATCCCCTGTGCTGCAAGAACATCACCTCCATGAATACGGCATCCTCTCAGGCAGCAGCCTTAGGGCTTTCCATGCCATGCTCACCCCCCCACCTTATGGTGATGCAGTTCCTGCAGATGAGGTGGGATGGGTGGGTGAGCTAAGTAGCCAGCCCTCTCCTCCACCCTTTCTTCACATTTAAAAGAAAAAGTAAAATTAAGAAAAAAAAAAATGGCCCGTAGGTTGGTTTGGCAAAAATAATTTTATTCCAGCTTGCTATCAGCCAGATCTAAAAGCCTGTCAGCTCTTTAGGACCACAGCCCTGGCGAGATGGGCAAAGGTAGGAGAGCCAATGACTGACACAGCAAAACAGGAGAGTTTTACTTAGAGCAAATCACTAAAAATGAGGACTGCAGAGGGCTCTAGGGGCACATACAGCTGTCAGCTCCTGATGCCCCTGCTCCTTCCAGTTCAGCCCTCATGGCTTTTTCTGGCTGCTTCCAACCACCCCTTAGCGTCAACCAAGGCAGTGGCAGGAGAACATGGGAGGTGATGGGAAGTGGAGAGCAGAGACAGGGTCACCTGTCCTCTTCAGCCCCTTTCCTTCGCAGCCTCTGGCTGCCGCTGCTTCCCCAAGGATGGTGGTTTGAAGCAGAGGAGGATGCTGCAAGGGGCAAGGCGTAACAAGGAGCAAACAGTGCTAGCTGTCTCCATGCCTTCTCCCCCACACCTTACCTCCTCTCTCTGCTCATCATGCAGCTCCTACAGCCCAAGAGAAGCAGCCCTGTGTGCTCAGAAGGTGCTGCAAAAGGACCGTGGAGGTGCTCTCTGCTTCTCACCCCTCTTCAGCTTTCTCAGCTTCCACCAGCCACCAAGAGCGTTGCCTGCTGCCTGCATTACCTCGTCCCCAGCAGCAACACCCAGAGGAAGATGTAGGAAGAAGGAAGAGAGAGAGGGCATGCAGGGGTGTGCTTTGGTGCCAAACAACCCATGGGCACAACTATGAAGGTCATACAGACATGAGACCATGCCAGGCACAGAAATACAGACTTTACATTAAGAGCAAGTGGGAAAGGCAAAGTCTTGTTTTGGCCAAGAGGTCAACCCAGATGGCTAAGTAGACCACAAAGGAATCTTAAGTGGAAGGGAATTTATCCTGCTCTCCTTCATTAACACAATTAAACCCTTCCTCCAAAAGCACAGTCTGCTTGTCTGTGCTAGCATTATCCCACCAGAGTCCAGCACAATGTAAAAAAACAGTCCGTCAGGGAACAGGGACCACTATGGGCAAACACACCAGCAGAAACTGCAGTTGCGTGGTGACAGCTTCCACTGGACAGATACAGTTAAGGACAGAAGTGTTTTTTGCCAATGGAAAATTTTGCTAAGGAGCATGAAAAAGATCTGTAGGACTAATGCCAGGAAAGATGAGGCTTTAGGACCCTAAATACAGCCCTTCCACCTTTGACAGGGAACATGATGCTTGCTGTTGGCGGACACAAAAAGTGGGTTTTATTAATTGCTTGTCATGCTGTTTCTGGGGGAAGGGGCAAGGATGGCTGTCTCCTGAGGCTCTGTAGGCTCCACACACCAGCACCAACCCATCCCCAAGTGAGACATATGCAGGCTGCTGGCAGCACCTGGAATATAAATTCAAGATGATGAATAAGATAGAATGCAGGGCACCAACCTGCAGAGCATTGCAAACATCTCTGGCCTTCGAGTAAGTGCTGAGAAAACAAGCTGGTTCCTCAGTCTAATCTATGGTGGGGACAGGCTGCAAATGCTCAACACCTCTCCATCTAGCTGATCAGTAGCATGAGTTGGTAGAGGTAATGCCAGCCACAGGGAGTACTTTGAGTTTCCTTCAGGGACATATACAGAGATTTAGAGGGGAGGAAGCTGGAGGCAGCAGCTCTAGGAAGAGTGATTTCTGCTTCAGCAGCATGGGGTGGTATCCAAGAGCAAGGGGCAAAAGGATGATGGTACTTCAAAGGACCATAAACCAAGGTTATCAGAGTAGAAGGAGCACCTCAGGACCTGCTCAGGTGTTTCAGTGCCTTAATAATGACTTCTAACCATCTCTTCAGGTGGGTACTCTGTCCATCTGTGTTCCTCCTGCAGGCACCAAAGGGGGAACTGCTTGGAAGAGGTAGGAGAAAGTTTTTTAGGAGTAATTAGGTTCTTCAGCTTGGCTCATAGGACAACAGAAATGCATAAGTATATTTGGTACCTGTGCTGCTGATGATTCCTGTCAGCCACATGCTTGGAGGTGTCTGGGATGTGGGTCCTTAGTCCAGTGGATTGTGTCTTGCTTACCTGAGTGTTTGGAGCTCAGTGGGTTGTTCACTCCAGAACAACTTATTTATTGGATGCTGTCGTATTTTCCTCTTGTGGAATAACTGGCAGGAGGCTGTTGTTTTCTGAGGTTTATTTATTTTATCATTTTATTTTGCAATGAATTTCTTTCCTGCTGTGGAGGTGGCACAAAGAAGAGATTATTTGCTGTTCAAGCTGGTGAAATACCAAACGCATAACTTCTACTGTGTCATTTCTGTTTTCTTGGATGGATGAGGGTCACTTTTAGGACCTCTTCTTGTAAGAATGAACACTTAAATAAGAAGTTTTAAAATTTATTTCCCACAAGCATTTATGCTAATGAAGACAGCATTTACAGAAATCTCTGAAAAAGAGCACTGGATCATCCCTACTTGTCTTGTTTTCTGGAGATCATCCAAGACTGAGCTAATGCTTATGTTTCTTTGCAGTGCTAGAAGGCCTTAGAAACATCTCCAGAGGTTCTTATGCTTTCATAACAGCACTTGAAATCTATGTATCAACGAATAAAGAACTTTTTTTTTTTTTTTAATAATAAAAACATGTGTAATCTATGTGCATGCGTGGCTCAGGTGACTGTGACTAAGTCACTAAGCTTTTCATCTACATGCTACCAGCCCAAACTTGGTCTCGGGTGGCATTAATAGAAAGCCATTGCCATCTCCCTGATACAAGAGTGACATTTTATTGGACACAAACTGGGTCTTAGGGTTCTCAGTGAAGAAATTAATGATTTACTAAACAACTGGGAAAGAAATCTTACCCCACTACCAGAAGAAGTTTGTGGCTTTAAGTCACCATCAAGGCTTGAAGATGAGCCAATAATAAGGGCTGAATGAGCAGTGGTTATGTTTTTTCCAGAGACACAGCAGGGAATATGGGACATACACATAAAGAATATGGGTCCTTCAGAGGACCATAGAGGACCTTCAGAGCAAAACCAGCTTCCCAGCTATCAGCATGAAGAACCTTTCCATGACTTAAATTGGTAGAAAAAGGACACAAAGTTTAGAGAATCTGTGAATGACACCAAACTCTCCATCTACCCCTCCACTGTGCAGCTGCAGAACCACCTCCAGATGCCCTCAGTCCGCTGCATGGTAGAGCTGTGAAGAGGCTTTCTTATCTGCTTAATCACCTTGCCCCAGCTCCCTAGCAACTTTGAATGAAAAAGAGGAAGAGAAAATAAATGCTGTGATGGGAGAGAGAGTTAACGTTTAGGGCTGCGTAAGGAACAACTGAGCTGGATGTCATTGTGCTGCAGAAGTGACCTACTTTCGCTTTATCTGGCTTATCTCTGTTTGCATTGGTTTATTGATGGCAGGAGATACTGCTAAGTGAGTGGTGCTTCTGGAATATAAATGAAGGTCGAATGCGGCCCTTCTGCCCAGGCAAACTCTGGCAGAGACCAGGAGCAGCGCCTCCACTCACCTCCTGGCAATTAGCAGGCAAATGCAAGGACGTGATGGGCTCTAAGGCAGTGACCATAGCAGCGTTACTGTCATGCCTTCTAATTAGCAGGCAGAAATTAGGCAATGAGCCCTGCAGGCACATCATGAAAAGGAGAAATGCTGGTTTAGTCCCACAGAAAGCTGGCTCAGCTGGGATAGAGCTTTTCTCAGTCATTCCTTGAATTTCATCAGGCTGGGGGAGCAGGGGGAGGAAAACAGCATCTCCAAGTGAAATCACACATTCTCCTCTCTAAGATGGACAGTGAGCTGGAGGGCACATGCGTGTTTCTGTCTCCTGTTTTCTGGCCACAGTTATGTGTTAGCCCACTGCTGACATGGTTCTCCATGTGAGCAGGAGCCCATGCTTCTGGTGTGCTCTTCATCCCCCAACAAAAGTGTCCACCTCTGAGGTTAAGCCCATAAAAGCACATAAACCAGGGCCAGGAACACGCTTGCTAGCACAGCCTGTGGCAGAGCTTTGGCCAAATGCCACCAGCACCCACGTAGGCAATGCCCTGGCAGGGTTGAGGAGCTAACATGTACACTGCCTGAGCCCTTTAGGCCGTGTGATGGAGGAGAGGAAAGGGAGATATATAGACACAATTAACTGTACTGCTTGCCCTCAGCCTCAGAGCACATGCCCTTTTATGTTTCATTATACACAGAGCCATGCCTATGAAAAATTTCTTTAGCTCACACGGAAAGTATATGGACTGCAATGCACTTGGTACCACGACTCCCATGTTGATGCTTAGCAACCTTTTGCCCTTCCACAGGGACCGAATCCCTCCTCCAAGCCAAATCATACTGGCTGGCAATCACCAGGTGGGCATCCTGCCCTCTCTACACCCTTTGCTCATCTCTATCGAGCACCAAAGAAGCACCAGGCTGCCTCATAACTCGTTTGCAGGTTCCTGCTTCCCACCTGCTCAGGGCTAGTGCCAGACTCGGCAATAAGCTCCTCATCCTCTCTTCTCCTCCTCCCTCTTCCCTTGCAGGAGAGAGTGCCTGCCACACCTGTATTTGCTAATCAGCTCACAGCATGCTCGGTAATTGCCCACAAGAAAACATGGGTGCAGATGTGGTGGGGAGACGGGGCGCACGCACAAAATGAGATTCTTGTTTTCCAAACAGAAACCAAGATTTAATTACAGCCTCAATGAACGGTTATTAAAACCCTCTTCGCTTTGTTGTTTTTCTTCCCCCCATTGTCTCCCAGCCCTGCGCATTATTGAATCATCAACTCCTGGTGGCTTGTTTGGATGCTTTTTAAAAAGAGATTATGCAGAAAACTGCAAACACAGTTTGGACCCAAACAGAGTCTTACTCTTCTCTCCTCCTTTTTTTTCACCGTACATTTTCCCTCTCCTTCTGATAAAAAGAGGTAGCAGACAGTCATCACCCATATTTTCTGTCTGTTTTGATTCCCAGTCAAGCAGGAATTTCCAATCCTCTGCACAGGGAACAGAGAGAAGGAAGGAAAAAGGGAATTTTCTGCTCTTTATAGGGCAAGGCAGTTCTATGAGGTGTGTTAGAGACCAGCAAGGGGCATTACCTGCTGTAGCTGTCCACAATGGGTTGATCTCAGACAAGTTGCTGAATTAATCCCCTACCAAGACTGCAGCTCCCCAGGTTTCTTCATCCTAAGGGAATGTCTTCTTGCCTGAAAACAAGAGAGCATCTTCCTGCTCTGGGTTTGTGCCATGCCTGGTCCCACATGGTCCTGTTCTTTTAGGTGACCATAACAACCTCATCAACCATGGCAGTTATCCTGTGGAAAGGTTTGGATGTCTCTTCCTACCAGCCTTGCTAACCCTGAGGTAGTTCAAGGACTCCTGGCTATTTGCAGGAACAGCTTACAGCTACCATAGGGATTTGTCCTTGTTTTACCCTCAGGATATGAGTACGGACTGACATCTCTACTGCACTCCTCAAGGGGATGAAGGAGATAAAGTTTGTCTGGAAGCTAGCGGCTGGCATTGGTGTCAGGAAGGATTCTTTGCTGACTCCATCATCCCACCTTCCCAAGGACATGGAGAGGTTGTAGGCTGTGTCTCCACAAGGTCCCTGCACCTTTCCCACCCCAATGTCTCTGCCCAGCTCCCAGCCCTAATGTCTCCCTCGTCCTGCCGCCCCAGTGGTTTCATATGCTCAGTGCATGGCATCACCAGGCGCTGCAGCATGGGTCCTTTTACAGGGAAATGTCAGGGCTACTGGGACTCCTGGATAACAGACCAGCTGCCTAGCCTTCCCCTGTCACCAAATATCCAACTCAGGGTGCCAGGTGCTCTCCTTATCTTATCATCACAATGCATGGGAGAAAAGACATGAGAATGAGAGATTTCCTTCCTCCATCCTCCTGCAACACTCCAGCCCCAGAAAAAGTAACTCTCCTTCCAACCTGTGCCCCAAAGGGTCCACCCAAGCTGTACTTAATAGGAAGGAGTTAAATCCTGCTCATGTGAAGCTGTCCAGGGCAGAGGGCACTAAGAAAGCTTTGTTATTACACCAGTATTCATTAGCACACCATATTAGCCCTGGGCATGCATCAAAAATGTTAATCAGATGTGTCCCCCCTTCCCCTCCTCTCAGTTTTAATCCCTCTATCAGGATCCCCATAGGTTTGACATATGCACCCCAAGCCTGCTCACATATCTTGGTACAATCTCTGCCTCGATCCGCGAGGAACCAGCCGGTGCCTAAGCCCCCCTGCTGTCTGCAGGGTTTTCATAGTTGATTCCATCTCCTTCCTGCATAATCCCTCCTTGTAATTACAAATATCAGGCGTGGGGGGCCACGGGGGCCATCTGCAGAGATAACAACTGCCCTGTTTGCTGACCCGAGCAATCAGAGATGGCTCCAGCTATTTGTTAGCTCCATTCCATAAATCCAAAGGGCCTAAAATTGTGTATTTTACCTGGTGCCTTAACTGTCTTCTTGTCAAGGGCAGTCTCCCTGACCTGACTTGAAACAAAAAGGTGTTTCTTTGCGTGAGCCCTGAAGCCTGGTTTGCCAGTCCCATGGGTGGCAGCTTTATCTACATCCTGTGCATCCCCTGAAGCCAGTCAAAGAAAAACACATGCATTGATTGGGAGTTGAGATGAATCCTGAGGGTGAGCAAAGAAACCTGAATTCAGGTGGAAACACCCTCCGGAGAGCAATTTCCCATACAGAAATACACATAAGTAGTGCTGGAGATGATTTAGTCTGGCTGGGTAAAACCAGCTGAGAAAATCTTGGCTGAGCAGGAGAGAAATGACTGGCATGGTAAGAGGATGGCTCCTGCAAGCATAGATGTGAAGTGAGATAGGACCACCCTAATGGGATGCTCCAACCCCCCAAATCCTTGGGCTGAATTCACTTCCGGGAGGAGGTGCCTTCTCCTCTCACTGGCCATTTAAGACCACAGCAGAGCGTTGGCCACAGAGGGTCTGTCAGTAACAAAACCACCAGTCAGATGGTTCCCCACTTACCCCACAGACCATGATGGGTCCAGTTCTGTACCAGGTTGCATGGACATGCACCAGAACCCATTCCTCCATCACCCAACTCCCATCCTTCCACCACATACTTTCAGTCTTTTCCCAGTGCTCCCCAAACACTCACACTGGGACCCCAATTGCATGCTGGTGTCTTCTTTCCCCACCATGATACCACACACTCTCTAAGGTTATTCACTGATGGACCGCAGCACCTTCCCAGCCCCATTTTCCCAGATGTGCCTTGACTTATCTCTGCTTTGGCACCCAGACAGGATGCACAACTCCTAGAAATACTATGGTTTTACTAGCAGAAGGGCTAGTTACCATCCATCCGCTAAGTGGCAACAACCACTGGCTGTCAGGATCTGCTGTGGGGACACTGGACGTCTAGGCCACAGAGCTTTACCAGACTGGGATGCTGCCAGGATGGCAAAATGATGCCCTTCTGCAAGAGATCATTTGACAGGAGGGGAAAGATTCATCCGAGTGCCTTCAGTGTAGACACCAGTGTTTGGGAACTGGCTTGTCCCAGAAACCAAACTGGGGTTGGGTATGGGAGCAGGCACTAGCTCACAGTGTCCATGCTGTTTCATTGTTAAGCATCCTGACACAGATGAAGGGACCTGGGAGCACTCTCGCAGAAAATACCAAGCGTGAACCAGACTGGTCCATCTGCCCTCAAGGCTGAAGAGCAATCTCTGGCCCATTTTATTTGCCAGCACAAGCATAACCTTTGATCCTCTGTAGTCACTGGAGACCTTGCCTGTGCAGCCTGCAGAATTTACAGTGGAAGTTGTCTCATCCTAAAACAAACACCTACTTGTGGCCCAATGACTCACACCCTAAATCCTGCTGATGGTATTAATTAGATCTCCGTTGTCTACGGTGGGAACATAGATGCCAGCTCACAAGACACCCACATTGTGGACACTTGAAGAGATAAATTCCACCTTCTCTCTCAATTCAAAGAGGCAGCACAAAAGCAAGGTCTTCTTGACACATTGCCCATCACAGCTGGGACCTGGCTCTCGCTCCCGAGGGCAGAAGGAGGCATGGATAGACACTGCAATAAAGACTCCAGACCACATCCAAGCTGTCCCCTCCAACAGTTACGGAGGCAGTGAGTTAGCTGTTCACAACTCTGATACAAGGCTTTCAGAGAGGGCCCTACGTCAGAGTTTCTTCTCTTTGCAAGCATCTTTAGTTTTTGACCTTCCTCATGTCCTTCCCATCCCTCCCCACCATCCTCCCTAGCCTCTCAAATATCTTTTCCTGCCTATGCTGAAGGAAAATTCCTCTTGCTTTTGGATAAGTCGCTGTGTGAGCAGCAGAGAGATGACAGCAGCACTCTGAGCAGTCACCAGAGATGTTTCCCAAACATCCACATCCGCTTTCCCCCTCTCTTGCTCCAGAAGTTCTAGTCCTTTATCACACTCATTTCCATCCAACTATTTATTGTGCAATAACTCATTACCATTCCTCCTAGGATACCTTTAATAAAAGCCTATGCTTGCATATTAAATATTAAATTTATAAGATGTATAATCCTTCTAATTAAGTTGAATTTAATCTAGAGCTCTAAATTAGAAGGAAAGGAGTGGGAAAAAAATAAGAAGGGGAAGAAAAAAAAATCAGAAAAGCCAAGTGTGGCTCAGCATATCTGTGTGCGCCAACCACCCTGCAGTTTCATTGTCTGCGAGCAAAGACTGAAGGGCTGGCCACCACAGGGATGAGAGAGGGCAGGGGATCCACACAGCCCTTTGAAGATTCATTTCATGCCACTCACAGGCAGCACAGCCAGAGGCGAGATGTCCAGTGATCACAGACCCATCATGGAGTTTGACAGACCTGGTTTCCTTTCCTGCTCTACTGCAGACTCCCTGCCTGAGCCTGGGCATGGCAGAAAGGTCCAGATGCACAAAAGGACTTAGGAACTGGATCTTATTTGAGACAGAGTTTAGCTGTCAGCAAAATGATTCAGAAAGCTCCTGACTTTGGGGAGTTTAGGTCCATCTGATTTTCCAGCCTTTGGGTTTCATAGAAAGTTTTGCTTCCTCATAAAAAACAGAAAACCCAATCCCACAAAATTTGGGTTTCGCCCTGGTCCTGGGCTACAGCGCCTGCACACAGGGGTAAATTCCTCCTGCAGTCCTTTCTGAGTCACACCATGAAAGCATCCAAGTCCCATGGTGCTAGGTGATGGCTGAACAAATGGTGGAGGGCCACACTGTCTGTCTTAATGTTCATGGAGAATAAAAGAGATCAGCTTTTCAAATATGTAGGCTGCAGAGGTCCTGCGTATCTGCTAAGATACTATAGCTTGAAAAGTAATGGGATCATGCCTGGGTTCTTCAGGAATGGAAAATCCAACTTTTGCTCCTTGGTGTTGGTATGCTCTTCTGATGCCCAGAGAAGAGAACAGGTCTGTGGGGACTGCCATTAATAAATGACCTTTTTCCTTGTGGAGTATCTTGTTTTATTCTTAAAACAGCTGGATTTCCCACCTTACCTACTCCATGCCAAAGCCTTTGACAAACACACTCCTCATGGATTTAACACAGTCCTTGAACACATTCCCAGCCTTTTTCCATAAAGGAACCCAGCACAACTCAAAAGCAAAAATAAGGTACCCATCATTCCTGGCCAGAAGCGCGTGAGCAGGAGGGAGTTTTGCTGTTACCTGTTATAAGCAGACTGTGTAAGTGCCAGTGCATCTCTGCTCAACGAAATGCAGTTTTTAAAAGGTGGTGACTGGCTGAGGATAAGAGAAGGGAAATACCTGGCAACTTGGGCACTGCAGTGGCTTGACCAGATTGTAGATATCCACCACCATGGGAGGAAGAATAAATTCCTGACCTATGTCCGCATCATCTAGAAGAAAACTTCCGAGGGATGTTCCCAGCACAGCTGGAAGAAAACTCCCTTGGGGTATCTCCAGCACCTCTGAAGGCAGCTTCCAAAGGATTCCCCCAACACAACTGGAGGTCACCAGAATGCTTTCAGCACATCAGAAAGAAAAGGTGATCATGATGTCCAACATCATCTGGCAGCGTTTAAAGAAAATCCCACCAGGAGACAGTGGCACATCTGGAGATATGTTCTACCAAGATGCTCTGAGCCCATCTGATAGCACTGGAGCAGTTAAGAGCACAATAACTGGAGTGCGGAGAAAGGGGAAGATGAATTAGCTCTCCTAACAGCTTAATGTTCCTCCCTCCCCACTGAGTGAACAAAACCCACGGCCTGCAAGGAGTTAGAGAAACGTCTCTTCTTGTTGACTGTATTCCACCCAAGTTGTGCTCTTGCCCTTTTTCTGCTGGTAGTAGGCTCTTGCAGGGCCAAAAAGAAAATAACACACTTACTGGCATTTTCTTCAAAGTCCATATTGTATGCATTGCTTTTCACAGGGAATTGGATTTTCAAATTCACAGGCTCTAAAGGTCAAGGATAACAGGCTATCAGCATTTAATATGCATTCCAGGGAAAAGAAAAAACTATAAAATTCGAAATAAAGTCTGCATGAAAATTCATTTCCAAAAACCCAGATCAAAACGTCTCTCTTCCCTCCCTACAAATTGGCATCTGTTCTTTGTTGTTGTATCTGCAAAGTATTAAAAGTCTCCTGCTAGCATCGTGGCTAAGTCAACATCTGTAGCATTGATTCCTGACACACAATCCTGAAGGTGATGCAGCAAGGAGGGGGGTAGAAGCCAAGCCTTTTGTTCAGCATCAAAACAACAGCAACAGCAGCAAAGATCATTGTAGGTTTTTGTGCCGTGCGTGTGTGTGTGCGCGCACGCGTGCATGAACGCACATGCCTGTTAGAGTTGCTGAGGTGAGTTAGGGTGCTGGAAGTGAAAGGAGTTTTTCAGCACAGATTTCAAACAACTCTATTCTGCAAGAAGGAGTGGGGGGAGCCAAAGAAAGGAAGAACATGAAGCCTTAAAGCTGACTGTATTCTCATTTCAATCCCACCAGCCAAACTCAAGAAGGGCAACTGGCTACCTTGAGTTTTGACATACACCAGGTTATGAATCAGATTTAAAAGGGAAGGGGAAGGAAATTTGCTCAGTATCTCATATGCTGATCAACTGGATGACTGCCTTCTCCCTTAGTAGGTTCCAGAGTTAACACCCACAAAAGTTCCCCGTTGTCTTCACACCTCCAGCACTGAAGCAACCCCTGTCCTCACTGGAGGAATGCCTATTCTTCAAAGGTCCAGTAATGTCACCTAATGCTAGCATTTAGCAATGTAGCTGTCCAGTCTGACCAGTCATCTGGGGTCCCTTGATAGTGGATGGATAGAGGCAGACAATTCCAGAAGGTTATTAGCCCAACTGGAGAGAGGCAGGACAAAATCTTCTCTGAAAATGCATTTGTGTCCCCACTACCTTCTCCAGGGAGCCTATACAACATGTTCAGACTAGAAATTTTGCTTTTCAACAGCTGAGAAGGGCCTCTCCCTTTGAGAGCTGCCCAAGTCCTGTATTCCAAAGTTTTCTTGCTTTCATCAGAAAAATCATGGCTTCTCCATCAAAACCCACCCTGTGACAAACCCCCAACAACAGCTTCCACCCAGATCACCTCACTCCCCTGATGAAGGCAGCAGGGACACAGCGACTCACATACCCAAACACAGACTTTGGTACCAGGAATGAAGCAGGGCCAGAGGCCAAGCCCTCGTCACAGCTATCATAGAATCATAGAATGGTTTAGGTTGGAAGGGACCTTAAAAATCATCTCATTCCAACCCCCCTGCCATGGGCAGGGACACCTCCCACTAGACCAAGTTGCTCCAAGCCCCGTCCAACCTGGTCTTGGACACCTCCAGTGATGAAGCTTCCATAACTTTTCTGGGCGACCTGTTCCAGTGTCTCACGACCCTCAGAGTGAAAAATTTCTTCCTAGTATCTAATCTAAATCTACTTTTTTCCAGTTTGAAGCCATTCCCCCTTGTCCTATTGCTACACGCCCGTATAAAAACTCCCTCTCCAATTTTCCTGTAGCCCTTTTAGGTATTGGAAGGCCACAATAAGGTTTCCCTGGAGCCTTGTCTTTTCCAGACTGAACAGCCCCAACTCTCTCAGCCTGTCTTCATAGCAGAGGTGCTCCAGCCCTCGGATCATCTTTGTGGCTCTCCTCTGGACCCACTCCAACAGGTCCTTGTTTTTGCTATGTTGGGGGCTCCAGAGCTGGATGCAGTACTCCAGGTGGGGTCTCAAAACTACTTGACCCCACTACTTGTGGGGTCTCAAAACATCATCACTACTGGAGTGCCACAGGTATGAAATCATCTTGAACAAAGGAAGAAACAGAGGCACAAGTAAAAGGATCCCAAAGTCTCCTCACTCCCCATTCACAGCCTTATCCATTGTGCCACATGTCCCATAAAGCATTCAGCTTGAGGAAAACCCATTGAAAATGTGCTGAGTGACTTAAATACCACAGCTATCCGTACTGCTAAATGACTCACCATGACTCAATACTTGGTGGAGAGAAGGAGAGGGAGGAAACCTTGACTGAAAAGATTTTGCAGTCGCTCTTCACAGTCAGCTGCAGGGTGGGATCTGTCTGCCCATGCTCCCTTTGTCTGAACAAAGATGTGCATGGGTATCACCCGCTCTGCTCCAGCTCAGGAGCTGCTGGCACAGCTGTCTTTGGGTCCTAGAACAGGTACAACATATTCCTCAGTGGGTTTATTTTTAGGTCCCTTAGGATTTCCTCTCCATTATGTTTCATCAAGGCCCCTAGGTCAGCACAAGTCCTGACAGCTGCTCATTTGATGAGCTGAGGCTCTGAAGCAGTGCCGAGCAGGGCACGAGGACAAGCTCTCCTTCCATCCACAACGCTTGCCTGCAGGATTTTCCTTGGGGTCATCTCTGGGAACATCCAACTTCCAGGGGGTGACAGCTGGATCTTGCTTTCAAGGGAATTTTGAATCCATGGAGCTTCACTTGGTCCCTTCCATTTGAGGCTTGACGGAGAGCCTGCTCTAACCCATCTTGCAGTCATATCATATGGTCTACAGGGAAGACAAACCCAAATCCTTCTTAAGGAGAGCCCAGAGGTTGTTTGCATAAGAAATAGTGGGATGGGGTGCAGTATGAGTCCAGCTGGCTTCCTGGGACACACCAATATGGGGAATTGCACCAAGGAATCCATCATTCAGGATCAGGCCGGATGAAAGCAGTGTGCATAAGCATCTCCCAGTGTTCATCTAGGGTAGCTGGTTGCCAGTCCCCATTGCCCAGGACATCATGGCTGGCTTCAGCACAACAGGTACCTTGTGCTTCACTTTCCCTTCTGTTCACACGTATCCTCAGGAAGAGGGGAAGGCAGTCCTCAGTATTATTATCCACAGCAGCCTGTACCTCCTTCCCAGGGAGGACAGCCTTTCTCCCTTCCAGTGCCTCCCTCAAGCACGCATGACAGGGTGCTTTGAGGTCTCCACAGAGAAAGGGTTAACATGCCCCTCTCCGAGATAGAGCCAGACACCCAAAATCAATCTGTCAGCAGCTGATATGAATTAAGCCAATTTCTGCAATAAAGAATGGGGTAATCTGGTTCCTGTTAAGGGACCATTTATGAGGGTGTTTGGAGGAGTTATTAGATTGGAAAGGCTTCTGCTTCCCCAAGATCAAGGACTTGGGTGGACAGCAAGTCTACAGCTCAAAGCACTACCTTGTTGTAAGGGAAGGAGGCTGAGACCAAACTGCTGGAAACAGGTTAGAAATCAGCCACAGCCCCATGGAGGGAAGATCTGCGGACGGAATTGAGTTGGGTTGTGTAGGACAGGGCTCTCCAAGGTAGGAAAGAAACATCTGAAGGTTTCTAAATTCTTGTCTGCCAGGGCAGGCTGAAATAAAAGTTGACCCCACCATACAAGAACTAGGAGGTTCCCAGTAAAAACAGTCAGACCGTGAGCTTAACTCAAGCCAAGGGAGTCCTTTTTCACAGAGTCCCAGAATCATCAGAGGAATTTTTTGTCTCAGGATATTAGGTATTAGTAAGGCTGCAAAAGTGCTAGCTATTTTCATCATCCATCTATAGTTCTGAAACACACATAGCCCGCTGCTCCACCTCCAGTTTGGCACTCCTTTGAGAGCGTGCCAAGCCTGGCTGGATTCACAGTCAACATTTCCAGACACTTGGAGATGTTCAGTTCAGGAAAACACAGTTTATTCAGGAAAAGGCATTTCCTTGCCTCACTCCTTCCACTTGCTTTGAATTCTGCCGAGTGAGATAACTACTGATTGCTTCAGTAGCTGAAGTCAAGAAGCACAAAAAAATGGCAGTGAAGGAATGATACCAAGCACCAATAAATACCCAAAACAGCACTGCTGTGTGCAGTGCAGGGCCAGTCCAGGGGCATTGACCTCTCACTTTATGTTTTAGCCATTGTCTACTGGAAATGCACTCATGCCTTACAAAGTGGCTGAAGGAATTGTTTTAATTCACCTCTTGACAACTTCTCTCTCTGATGAAGGCTCTGCCCCTTCTGCCTACACAAATTTTGTAGGAATCTTTCTCAAAAGGCAAGGTCTGGTTGTTCCAGACTAACACCATCTTTGCTGCCTTAATGCACTTATCCTTACCTGGAATGGGAAAGGGAGGAAATCCATTACAACGCCCTTTCCTTATCTCCAAGCTTTCTCTAGTCTTTCACCTGAAGGTGGGTCTGCCCAGGCTCCTTATGCATATTTTCTCCGTTTAGATCCACACCTTTCTCTGTTCTCTGCTTGCATACACTGTCCTCCAAACAGCTTCAACATGGTTTTCATCGGGTATCCAAAGCTGCGTCGAGCTTTGGAGTCCTCAACACAAGAAGGACATGGACCTGTTGGAGCAGATCCAGAGGAGGGCCACAAAGATGATCCGAGGGCTGGAGCACCTCTGCTATGAAGACAGGCTGAGACAGTTGGGGTTGTTCAGCCTGGAGAAGAGAAGGCTCCGGGGAGACCTTATAGCAGCCTTCCATTACCTGAAGGGGGCCTACAAGAAAGCTGGAGTAGGACTTTTTACAAGGGCACGTAGTGATAGGATGAGGGGGAATGGCTTCAAACTGGCAGAGGGGAGATTTAGATTAGATATCAGAATTAACTTTTCACTCTGAGGGTGGTGAGACACTGGAACAGCTTGCCCAGAGAAGCTGTAGATGCCCCATCCCTGGAGGTGTTCAAGGCCAGGTTGGACTGGGCTTTGAGCAACCTGGTCTAGTGGGAGATGTCGTGCCCATGGCAGGGAGGTTGGAACTCGATGATCTTTAAGGTCCCTTCCAACCTAAACCATTCTATGATTCTATGATCACAGTGCATCCTTTCCTTTTCCAGGACAACACATCACTGATTTTTTGCCACGTCATTGCCAGTGCAAGTGGATAAATTTATGAAAGAGAATTGGATACCTCAAAACAGGGAATGACAGGATGGGCAGAAATTTAGAAAATTAGGAGCATGAATGAAGAGCACTCAGAGATTGAAGCTCAGTAACATAAAAGCAAAGGAGAATATCTTAGTATTTCTCAGCAAGGGTATTTGGTGCAGCTAGAAGGAGGACAATTCTTTTCTTCTGTCCCTGAGGCTGTCCAAGAAAGTTAAGTTGCTTAGCTAGTTTAATTTGCAGCAAGGGTTGCTGACATTAGGAAAATTGTCCTAACATCCAGACTGTGAAACACAGGAGGAGACTCTTGGGAAAATAGCAGCATCTTTTGTACTGAGGAAGGTTAACGTATTTGCTAACATCTACACAGCCACCAATATTAATTTGGTGGACCCTGTCTCACATGCGTAGGCAAACATGTGGAGTCACTGTGCCATTCATCTGGGATTTCTGGATATTGGCCATGTTTTGCTCTGCCCAGGCCGGTGGATGTCCAGAAAACCGGAGGGCTACCCAAAATGGCAAAGCATCCCAAGTGGCAGTATTTCCACCACAGCAACAGAGCTGGTAGGTCATTTGGGGAGGGCTCCAGTGGGAGCACGGTATGAGGCAGTGGGATAGGGTCTTTTCCTGGCCTGTGTTATCCGGATCCTCTGGTTTCTTGAGGATACCCAGGGACCCTGAGATCCCCCAGGATCTGCTGGAAGTATGAGAAGAGTGCTGGACATCTGTGGCACATCAGTGGCACGAAGTCTAGTTGGAGGCCTGTAACCAGTGGTGTCCCCTGTGGGTCAATACTCGGTCCAATTTTGTTTAATATATTCATTAATGACCTGGATGAGGAGACAGAGTGTATCCTCAGCAAGTTTGCTGATGATACCAAACTGGGAGAGGAGGCTGACTCTCCAGAGGGCCATGCTGCCATCCAGCGTGACTTGGACAGGCTGGAGAGCTGGGCAGAGTAGAACCTAATGAGGTTCAACATAAGCAAGTGCGAGGTCCTGCACCTGGGCAGGAAGAATGCTAAGCACCAGTATAGGTTAGGGGTGGACCTGCTGGGAAGTAGTTCTGAGGAGAAGGATCTGGGAGTCCTGGTAGAGAGTAAATTATCCATGAGCCAGCAGTGTGCCCTTGTCACCACAAAGGCCAGTGGAATCCTGGGCTGCATAGGGAAGAGTGTGACCAGTAGGTCGAGGGAGGACATTCTTCCCCTCTACTCGGCACTGGTGAGGCTGCAACTGGAATACTGTGTCCAATTCTGGGCTCCCCAGTTCAAGAAGGACAGGGAACTGCTGGAGAGAGTCCAGCGAAGGGCAACTAAGATGATTGAGGGACTGGAGCATCTCCCTTACGAGGAAAGGCTGAGAGAGCTGGGACTCTTTAGCCTGGAGAAGAGAAGACTGAGGGGAGACCTTATTATTTCTTACAAATATCTAAAGGGGGGGTTGAAGGAGGATGGAGCCACACTCTTCTCGGTGGTTCCCACTGACAGGACGAGGGGCAATGGGCACAAGTTGGACTATAGGAAGTTCTGTTCCAACACACGGAAAAACTTCTTTACAGTTCGGGTGACAGAGCACTGGCACAGGCTGCCCAGGGAGGTTGTAGAGTCCCCTTCTCTGGAGATTTTCAAGACCCGCCTGGATGCAGTCCTGAGTAATGTGCTCCAGGCAATCCTGCTTTAGCAGGGGTGTTGGGCTAGATGATATCTAGAGGTCCCTTCCAACTTTGAAAATTCTGTGATTCTGTGATCTCAGTGTCTTCCTATGACTGTGTCCTGGCTTGATTCACACTGAATGCATTGAGCTAGAGAAAAACAGTACATCTACAGCAGAGCACTTCAGATAACAGCTCTGTGTTTGAGGTTCTTACCTGGTCCTGGTGTAAAACCAACTCTGCCACAGCCAGCTCATGGGCCACGTCACTGAACCCCTCTGTGCCTCAGCTCCCTCCCTGTGAAACAAGAAGGGGGATGTCCCTTTTCTCATCCTCTTCGCTTTCCAGGACAGCCCGTGGAGTTTTCAGGTGGGGAATGCCTCCTGCTGCCTTTGTGTGCCAGGTGCTGTGCTTCAGTCTTGCCTGAAACTCTGAAGTGCTGCTGTAATCTCTGCTGTTACTACTATTGACTCGTGCATGTGGTTTAGGTGAAGAAAAATGTTTAATCCTTCCACCCCGACCTGAAAAGCAGCCACTTTTAGTGGAAAGTTCCAGGTTTTATGTTGGAGTCTCTGATAGGAACAGAAGAGGACTGTGGGCATTGCAAACTGAAGGTGGGTAGTAGGTAAGTAGGCAGGTGGTAATTGCTCCATGACGCCAAGGATCAGGTCTCTGTTCCCTGCCTAAACAAGGGCATCCACACAGCTTCTAGCCTTGTGTTTCCTATCTGCTGTGGAAATGCTCCTTGGTGAGTGGTCTCTCCTGCTCTTCTCTCCCCTCTCATCACGGAGGCATTGAGCAGAGTGAGCCAGAGATGATTTCCCTTGATATGTCCTGAAGAGGAATGAGGCCACAGGGAGGAGCTGCTCCCTTATGCACCCCTGGTACTGTGTCTAGATCCTGCTTCAATTCTTCTTCCCATGCCGAAGATGTCAGAGCTGGTTTCCATCACATGTAGGATGGAGAACACCAAGAGGGCATCATGTCTGTATTGCACAACTGGCCCTAAACATGCAAACCTAGAACATCTCAGCTCCAAAAGACCTCAGCACAGTCCTTGCTTTTGAAGGGAGCACAGAACCTGCCACCCCTGTTCCATTGTGGCTTTGTAGTTCTCCATCACGCAGGAGGCAAGGAGTAGAGCCATTCTCTGTGCAGCCATCAGCAGAGAGCATTGCCATATTGCGGGTCCAAACGATGCCTGGTAACCCCTCCACAGGCAGCTCCCCCATGGCATCCAGAAGAAGTGCCTCTGTGCAGCAGTTTGATTTTCCTGGGGAAGCAGAGAATCTAGTGGTTAAAAGTGGGGGTTTTTTTCCTGCTTGGGCAAATGGGTCCCTTCCAACTTTTTTTTTTTTTTTTCTTTTTTCTTTTTGCTTTTTTTTTTTTTTTTCCTGAGCAATAGCACAGCCACTGCCTGCATACTAAGCACCCTGCAGCACTCTAATTATCCTAGCAGCACACGCAGCCCCTGCTTTTGCTGATGACTGGAGGGAACCACTGGGAAGGAAGACAGAGATTAGAGAGAGGCTGTGGGCAACGGGAAGGGGATGCGGCAGCCAGCACACTGGGTCAACCCTGAAATCCCTCAGCAGCATTGGGTGGAGGGCTAGGAGTGAATAGTCGTGCTGGAAACAGGAGGGCCTTGCCCTGGGTCTGCCCCAATCTGCCTGGAAGTCTTGATTGCTCACTGAGGGGTTGTGGGTTTCTCCCACTGCGTGGTGGATGAGGCTGTGATGGTGGCCTCTCCTGCAGGGTTATGGATCAGTCCAACATCCCACCAGTCATACACTGGTAAATGGAGACTCTTGAATGCTGAGGACTGGGACATGAGGAGCCAGGAGGACTGAGCTGGGCAATGAACCACCACTTTTTTGATGGTGTCCTGTGTAAGCTTTCTTATGGAAATGATGTGTCTGTTTTCAGGAACAATGTGGACCTCCAAAATACCCAATGGCACATGTACTGTGGAGCTCTGGGAGAAATAGTCAGGAACCTCTGGTAGGGAATTGTCTTCTCGAGTTGACAGATGAAAAACAAGTAAAATGGGGCCATTCTCTTCACTTCTACCCGTTAATCACCAAAGGCAAACTGGATTTCACTGGTGGGATTGTTTCTCATTTAAACTGTCCTGTCCCCTAAAGCCTTAATTAAGGCCCTATTGGGGTCTTATAAGATGCTCCCAGAAAGTCACTTCAGAAGAAGCCTAATGCATTTGCAGCCTCAGACAAAAACAATATACTGAAATGAGGGAACTCAGAGCTGAAATCCCATTAGGTTTCAGCCAAAGGACTAGGCAAGGGAATCCTTCTTCATAACAGACTCTGATTGTTACGTCTGTCTGCCAGAGAAAGTCGTGTCCTGTCTACAAAGGGGGCATGGCCAGAGTCCAGTTCTGCATGATGGATGTCTTCAAAATGAAGAGAGCCCCTGGCTGAGGCAGACTCAGACACAAGAGATGATGGACTGAGTGGAACAGGGGAATAATTCAAGGCTAGAAAGGACCTTTCAGATCACTCTGAGTTCCTACGTCGCCCCTAGCAGGAAATCATAGTCAGTGCTACTTGCATAAACAATGTTGATCTCTCCAGAACTTCTTGTACATCCATTTTTGACTAGGGCATAATCCACTGTCCCTTTGGGGTGAGGAATCCAGTGACTCCTTTTGCAGGTTATTCCAACAGTTAGTCTCCAAATGAGTCTTTAATATTATTTTCCTTTATTTCTCGTTTGTATTTGTCTATGTCCACTTTGAAGGAAGCAGCGACTTTGTGACCGGCTTTAGAGAGGCATGAGCAGGATACACTGCGGTGTTGTATCCTATTCATTTGTTCATTTAAAGGTATGATTCCCAAAATTTCATGACATCTACAGCTTTGATTATGATAATTAAGTCTTGGAGGAACCTTGAGATGTGTTACCATGCAGTGCCAAGCCCCAACCCTGCCTGGGCAGTTCCAGATTGATGTGCATCTAATCTGCTGTGAAATTCCTCCAGTCCTTCCCAGACCATCTAGCTGAGTGTCACATTAGGAAATGTCTCCCAGTTCTTCATCTAAACCTGCCTCAATTCTACTGTAGAGCTTCGTGTCTTACCCCATGGAGAAAAGCGTATTCCTTTCCCCTGTGTGATAGCCTTCTACAGATTGAAAGGTGGTGTCATGCCCCCTCCTCAGTGGACAAAATACTCCTAGTTCTTCCACCTTTCCTTATGGAGAGGGAGCCCTGGGATCACTCTCATCTTGATTCTTTCTAATGGGTCCCTCTAAATGTCATAACTAAGCTAAAGGCCTCCCATTGATCCATCGAGTAGAAGAATTGCATTGAGATTAAGTAGCCACAGACAAGGCTGTTGTAGTCAATCATCTTCCCTCTATGGAGGGATCAGAAGGTTGTGCTGTCATCTAAAATGCCTCTAACCATTTTAAAACCCAAAGAATTACATATTTTCATCTTCGTAACCAGCCTTGCATGATGCATCCTAGCTACTGTTTATTACCTCGGCAAGAGCAATCTACTGCAGTCCCAACAAATATAAAACAGACTGTCTTTTCTTTTCTTTCTTCTTTTTTCCTTTTTTGTTTTCACTATTCCTTTTCTTTTTATAAAAGCAATAAGCCCTGAATATTCTCAACATCACCATTGGCTTTATTGGTTAATCAAAAACCTTTTTTTCCCTTCTGAACCTGAGCCAAGCTCTTAACTTCATATTTAATGGGCAAATATTTTCTCCAAATGCTCTTTTTTGATTCTCATAAGCTAACTGTGCTCTAGATAACGGCTTCTTTTTCCTGTTGAAGTGGGATCTTTATCTACCTATAGGTTCCAGCTGATTTAAATCCCTCTTTTTCAAGATGTGTAGACAGCCAATATCCCTAAGTGGGAGAGAGCCTGAATCTGTCCTTGAGACCTCTCTCCTGGCTCTCACTGGGGGTTTTTAACCTAGTGCATATGAGAATATTGGCATTGTTTCCTGTATGATTCTACGATTCTATGGTATATAGAAGCATAGAATGGTTTGGGTTGGAAGGGACCTTAAAGATCATCTAGTTCCACCCGCCCTGCTATGATCAGGGACACATTCCACTAGACCAGGTTGCTCCAAGCCCCATCCAACCTGGCCTTGGACACTTCCAGGGATGGGGCAGCCACAACTTCTCTGGGCAACCTGTGCCAGTGTCTCACTACCCTCACAGGAAAGAATTTCTTCCTAATATCTAATCTAAATCTCCCCTCTTTCAGTTTAAAGACATTCTCCCTCATCCTATCACTACATGCCCATGTGAAAAATCCCTCTCCAGTTTTCCTGTAGGCCCTTTAGGTACCAGAAGGGTCTATAAGATCTCCCCAGAGCTTTCTGTTCTCCAGGCTGAACAACCCCAACTCTCTCAGCCTGTCCTCATAGCGAGGTGCTCCAGCTCTCTGATCATCTTTGCGGCCCTCCTCTGGACTTGCTCCAACAGGTCCATCTCCTTCTTATGTTGGGGGCCCCAGATATGTATATATCTGTCTATATTTTCTGCTTAAGCCCCAGTGAGTATCCATCACCAGGTCTGCAGTTCCCTCACACTGCAAAGCTCCGTGCTTCTTGGTAAGGAGCAGACACCTAAAATGATCCCTCTGACACTTCAGCATGGGCACCAACACCACAGAGGGTAGGTTCACAGTAGGTGGATTCACAGTGGATGCCAACACCACGGGGTGGGTTCTCAGTGCAGCATTTTGGAACGGAGCAGAATAAAACAACAGTTGTAGGAAACAGCTCTTCTAGATAGCCCTTCCCAGCAGGTGAGCTCTTTCCCCCATCTGTGCTGGATATGGAATTATCAGGAAGAAGGGGCTGGCTAAGGGCCCTTCATGCAACTCCAAGTGCTTGGTCCTCTTGCAGCTCCTTGCCGTGGTTTCTTTTACTCTCTTCTCCCACTGTTCAGCCAAAGCCACCCACATATCTGTCAACACATGTAAGAAAAATCACTGGGACGTTAGTAAGAGAATCCCAATGATAGATCCACCAGCCTGGAGACCAGTGTCACTGCTGTGCTCTCAGGATAGAGAGTATCAGCCCCCAAACCTTCTTCCAGCTTGATCTGGCTGAACCACATCTTGGGTAAGTCTAGTCTGCAAACTGTTTGCCTGACTCAGGCTTTCATAGGCAAGAAAGCAACAAGAATATCAGCACTTTAAGTGGCTTCAGAAGGACCCATCTCTGGCAAAAAAAGCAGTTCACAAATGAATGTTTTTCACTCCCAGCTTGGATTATTTTTTTTCATCTCCCATGCTTGTGTTATTCTGAGCTCATTACTGACTTGGCTGTTAATCCCTTCCACGACTCTATCCCTCATCTTCAGGGGCACTTTAGCAGTCCCTCTGCCTGCGAAAGGGCCTTCAGATCTGGGATCACAAAGCATTAATTATGGATCTGCAGTATCAACTCTGTGCCACTTGCCACATTCACAAGCTGCAAGAAATCAATGGGCAGTTTGTGACAACTGCTGGCTGTGATTTAACACTCCTTCACAGGCAGGAGTTGGGAAACCTCTGTAATATCTTTTTGGAGAGAGGTCTGATGCATAGGAGGTCACCCATGGCTTGTGGCACTGTTATTTGGAGGAGAAGGGCTGGCTTTCCACTAGCCAGCTCAGCTTATGTGTAATGCGGGGTTGTCTTAACACTTGAGCATTCAGGGACAAGGAAAACCTTGGAGCAGATATCAGGCAGCAGCATCCTGGCCCTGTGAAAGTGTGGTTTCACAAAACCGGCAGAACTAGTCTAAAAACTTTTTGAAGTTATCCCTTCCTCACTCATACCACATCCTTGCTGTCAGTCTGGCTCTTGCACAGCACCTCAGTGGGCCAGTTCAGCTCTCTAAAGAGGGATGAAATAAACTCAACCAAGAAAAAAATGGCTTTCTAGCAGGTTAACGTCTTGAACTGGTTGAGCACAGGCCAGGCGAACATCCACACCAGATAAGAGGGAAGTGAATCTGCAGACGTATTATTGTAGTTCTGTTCCAGTGCTGCCTGGAGTCCCCACGCAGCCCCTCTTGCCTTGTGTGAAATGCTGCCCAAACCCTTCCCAAACTCCAACCCCAGCTCTCCAAGTGATGTCACAGCCTTCACAGATAATACTGGGAAAGGTTTTTGCATGTGCACGGCCAGATAAAAAGCTAATGGTAAAGGCAGGGCCAAACCCCAAGTCTTCCGTGTTTTCAGCATCATCCTCCTCCTCCTGAGGTAGGCTGCCATCAGGTCCCATCATTGTGCCAGCCAACAAGTGTGTGCAGTGGGATGGTGGAAGAAAACGCTCTATGGTGTCTGCTGCTACCCGAAAGAGAGCTGCTACCCATGGACATTGCAAAGAGCATAAACCTTCAGGAACCTGTGTTCAACTGCGAATACATATTGAAGTTAGACCAAAGACAGAGGGTGTTGCTGCCCTCTCCTGCTGCAAGCAAGCACCCACCTTTCTCCTTGACAAAGCAAATGTGCGGGTGGAACAGGGTCTTGGTCTACCTCTCTTAGCTGTGGAGCTCCCAGCTGTGGTGCTTCACCATGGCCTGCTCCACACAAAGCCACCTGCTACCTTACACTTAACTGCTGGCAAAAAGCAGGGGTCAAGCAACAGGAGCCCCTTGGGTACATCCTGAAAAGGGGCGGGGGGGGGGGGGAGGAAATCCCCTGCGAAAAGCTCCGTTTGATGGAGCCTTTGCTTGAAGCAAGGAAGCGAGGTCCCACCTTCTGTCCAGTGCTGGCTTTCTCCTCACCCCAGCTTTGTAGTGCAGTCCCTGGGACAGGTTCTGTTGTCTCCTGAGTGTTTCCAGTAGATGTGCCCCAAGGAAGGGTCAGGATCTTTCGGGAAGAGACTGAATTTCTCGGTGGGAGAAGCCACCAGCTTGTGCCTCGCTGCAGTCTGCAGCAGCACGTTGCTGCCATCGTGAGTTCAGAGGCAGAGACTGTGTACAAGGGAACAGAGACACCAAGACACCTGTGCAAAGGTGCTAAATGAGTCCCCGGATCAGGGATGGGGTCAGCACTTCATTCATGGGGTCTTTCAAAAGTAAGTGAGGGGCTGCAAGAAGAACTTCCCTCTAAATCCAAAGGAGTGCAGAGAGAAAGGTCTGCCAATCAGTTTTGCCTGTGTCCTCCCAAGCGCAGGCTCTGAGCCTCCCTGACTTGTTTAAAATGTCCCAAGAAGCAATAGAGGCTGTCCCACAGTCCAGTAGAAACCTCTAGGTAGATACTCCTCTGGTATCCCACTGTTTCTCCAAACAGCCTTGCCCTGTCCTTGGGGAGGAGGGAATCCCTGTGAGGAAGAGCCTTCACAGACCTTCCTCTGTCCTTGCTCTGCCCTGTTTAGCTCTCTCTGATCTCAGCTCATAAACCAGTTCCTCCGGGCCACTTGCACAAGTTTCATTCTCTTTTCCACTGTCCTCTCCTGTTCACCATTATCCCCCGCTGTGAGAACAATGTCTGTGGTGGAGCACTGTGGTCCAGCTGTCGTGGCAGAACCCAGAGTCCCTGAAAGAGCAATGCATCACAAAGTCCCCTGATTTAAAAGACCTTTGGAGCAGAAGCAGCAATGCCACATCTGTAACAGTGAGCTGGAAAGGAAACCAGAAAAGCCTGGAGTATTTATTTCTCCTTTTAACAGCATTATTTTCATATCTGTGGGGTTTTTCCTTGCTTTTTTGATCCAGAGGAAGAGTGGGATATCATGAAGCTCTTCCCTCCTTGACAGAATGTTCCTCTGGAAGACCAAAAGCAGAAGCTCTTGATGCCTGAATAGCCCTTAACTCAAAGAGCCAGCGTGCTGGGTTTGTAGTGAAAGTGCTTCTCCTCCCAACCATTCAACAGGCATTTCAGTTACATGCAGGTAAATGAAGAGTGCAAATTAAACCAGGGCTAAGAAAAAATTCTCCATCCCTAAATATTAGTCCCTTCACACTTCTCAGTGTTCAATGTTGCAGCCCCATCAGGTTTCCAGTCACCCGTGGTATCTTCCAGGACTATAAGACACATACAAACAGAACAGGAGAGCTCAAAATTATTTCTAATGCAAAAGGCAAATGGGGAGAAAATCATAACCTTTCACATCAGTCTCAGACATCATAAGAAAGCTGCAAAAAGGATTTAATTCAGTTCTGCTTTTCCTTCAGAAACAGCCCTTGAACATAAGCACTACCTGTGCTGATTTACCTGGGAACACCAATTAAGCATACTGATTTGCTGTTTACCTATCAATCCAATTACTTCATTAGACAGAAGGGTTTTAGTGAGGGAGCCTTGGGAGGCTCCATACAGATAAGTCTGGAAAAGCTCAAATACATTAATGACATGCAACCTATGTTCAGGAGATATAGCTGTTGAACAAGAGGCTGTAACTGAAGAGCAGATCCTGACACCAGCACAGAAGTGGGTCTGGTACCATCCTGTGGCTCTGCAGGGAAGTGAGCACTTCTGGCAGAGCTGCGAAAGGTTTCATGGGGTCTTCCTTTCACCTTCTCACTTGAATAATCACTATTTCCCCATTGAGAGATCCGAGCAAAACACCACTCTAGTTCCTACCAGAGCATCATCTCTAGTGTCAGGCTTTCTGAGACACTTCAACTTAAAGGCAATGTTACCAGCTCTGATGGCTGATGACTCTTGTGTCTTTCTGAAAGCCTCTACTTCGTGAGTCATGTGAGTATTCTCAGACTTCCAGATTTTCTGTATTTCTTTTCAAGTTTTTGCCTCTTGTGGTTATGGTGAAAGGCTGGAAAATTCAACATTTAGGTATTAAGGGTTAGTTATTAACCACTGATTGATTGTTGGGTTCTGGAGGAGAGGATGCTGAGCACTTCCTCTCCTTTAGCAATTCTGCAGAGTGGCTGCTGTCACCAAAACCACAGCACTTCACTCAGGTCCTTCCTTCCCACACATAAGACTACAGGTGCACTCCCATAAAGGGATTGCCAGTCAAGGCACTGGTCCGGTGATGCAGGATCAGCTCCCTCAGGCCCCATGACAAGGAAATTGCCTGCCTGGAAGCATTAGGTCTTCTTTGACCATAGCAGCCCAGCACCCTTCTCCCACCCTAGACAAAGCACCCGGCAAAACATTGCTGCTAGTACAACATGGATCTGTTCCCCTGGCTGTGTCCAACATGGGGACCCAGAGCAACAAAGAGGCTCTAAATGTCGGTGGGAAAGGGGAGGTAGGGGACACGGTTGTGCATGTCCCATTCAGGGCATGAGACTCGCCTGTCTTTGAAAGTCGACCTGAGCAGTTGTTTAGCTCTAGCAGCCAATTTTTCACTCTTGCTTGCACTTTCGGAGAGTGTTTGGTCTGTCTCAGCAGAGAGCTTTTATTGCTGAGATGGTTACTTCAGCCTTGTCTCAATTTGCTTTTAGACTACCAAGTAATGTAGCTGCAAATTAAAAAGATAGAAAACAACAATAACCAAAGCTCTGCCTTTCTCCCCATCCCTCCTCCCCTCGGAGAGGACACTGAAAGATTGAAAAGTGAGTCATTTAAAGATCATTCTAGGTCATGAAGACCTTTCCCTAATGCACTGCGAATAGAGGAAGGGAAGCTTTGTGATTGCAGCACTGGGATGGGACCTGGGTTCACATCCCCGCTTCAATGCAGGCTCACAGCATATTTTGCATCTATTAATTATAAAACTCCAGGCCATTAATTTTTACAAAATGGGTACATTATTCCCCTCTTTCCTGATTGACGGCTCTATTTAGATGGTCATTTCTTTGGGGCATGGATTGCCTTTTCTGGGGAGAGTACAACACGAAGTACGCATGCTGCATCTATCAGCAGGCTGTAAATAATAGCCACAATGAGTAGCGTCAACTGAACTACCAGAGTATAACACACCACTTTCTGGCCCACAACCACGATCCTTTATAATTTCAAAGAAAAAGAAATTTCACTTTTTGGCATTAGCCACTTGTGACTGCGATCACACTGGAACTGGGATGGTTGAGCTATTTGTAGGAAGGGTTCTTTTCTGAAGAAGCACAGTTGTGGTATCTAAAGGAGGAACAAGTTTTGAGCACAGAACCTGTTCTTCAGGTTGGGAACAGAAATTATGAGCTCAAGCAAAGACTTGGTTGGAATCAATTTTACTAGAAAAGGGAGTGAATTTGAAGTTGCCAATCCTGAGTTCAAGCCAGATTTCCATCCCTGCATAACTAAGCGATGTGCTTTGGCCAAATGGTGATGACCAAGAGAACATCATGATGGCAGCTGAGCATGAGATGGGTGTGAGCTGGATGGAGGAAGTGGGACTACTTAGGAAAACATGAAAGGGGTTAACAGGTTAATGGGCAACGGCTCTGAGTAAAAATATTAGGCGGCTGGGAAAAGCTCCCTAAACAATCTCTTGGATACATGACTGTTTTCAAAGGGAAATGCTGGAAGCAGCTGTTCCTGGAGATATTTTCAACTTCAGGGAGGCCAAACGCTATGGGACATGCTGAAGGGAATGTTTGCATTAATGGGGAGGGACAGCTCATGTGTTATTTATCTGCTTTGCTGCTCTCCCACTAACATTTTCTCCCCTTCTTGACTTTGAATGCCATAACACAGAAGATACTCCACTGTGTAAAGAAATCTCCCCAAGGAGATGTGTTTCGCAACCCTCTACATCCCTCAGAAATTATGTTTCCAGAGCTGAGGCAGTATGCTGAGCCTCAGGACAATACAGCTCTAGGGCTGGGCCATGGAGGCTTCTGTTGGATCTACAACCTCAGAAGTTCTCCATACCCTAGAAAAGGCCAGAGAACTTGAAGAAACATCTTCCTCTGAATGAGAACCTGGTAATAATCCAAGAGAGCTCCTGGGACCCTGTAGAAAGGGAAAGCTGTGGGAACAGAAAGCATCTTCAAATCTTTGCCTCTTCTTGTGTATGCTCACTGTGCAACCAATGCTCTGCATCAAACACACTCTTTTTCAGCATCTCCTCTTGGAAACAGGTCATGGGCTTTTGAACACTGACTAGCTCCTTGTGTCACAAAGAAGGAGCATCTTCACTTTTCTGGTGGGTTAACCGAGACACAGAGCACTTAACTCATGGTCTGAGGCAGCTTCGCCCTCTATCCAAATCTGAGCAACAAATAGGATCAGCAAACAGAACTTAAAGGGTCTTGGCGAGATCACCTAAACCATTCCCTCTACTCATAGCCAAGACCCTCTCTACCCCTGTTGTTCCCAGCTAATATCAGTATCAGTTGTTTATTTTTTTAAAAGCTCCAGTGTTAAAAGCCCCAATTCTTCTGCATTTTCTTCCCCTGTTCCTAAATTTTAATTAACTTAGATGAGCAGTAAGTACATTTCCTCTCATCTTTGGTGTTCTCTATTCTTCTTGAGGATAGAAAAAACAGGGAGAGACACAGATTTTTTTTTTTTAATTGTCCAAAGATGCCACTGACAAATTGGTTAGTTGTTACTGACTCTGTTTCACCGCTGTTGTTTTTTCCTATATAAGAAAAGGCTGTGCCGGAGGAATACTTATGAGCCTGCACAATGGGGAAATGGCTTGTAAAAGTATCTACAGCAAAGCACACCACAGACATGTCTATTTGCTAAAGAGTAGGACCAAGTTACCGAATCTCGGAAGCTACTGATGTATGCAGTAATAGCGTGAAATCAAGCTCCAGAATAAAATGTGCAGTCAGGCAGAGACCTGAATGAAATGTCATTGCGGGATACAAATGAAAAATTATCAAAGGATAAAATGAAACCCATCAAAACACAATGTCCTTCAGTTTGTTGTTTTTATTCTAATTCAGAAACATTTGGGTTTCATCTCCAGCCAGGCCCTAAACAGAGACAGGCTTGTGTGTTGTATTTCAGGCATTCTTTCCTCGCTCTTTTGTTCTCCTATTTTTTTCTTTTTAATTCAATTTTTTAAAGTGAATCCAAAAAAAAAAAAAAATTCCTTCTTAGTTTCTAATCTCAGCGGTTTGCCCTTTGCCTGCAGGCTCAGCCTTCAAACCCCTACCCATATTCCAACCATGCCCTCTGACCTCCCACATCGCATGTCCCGATGGCTTCGCCTTCAGCATCCTCGTGTTAAGCCCTGAGCCTGGGTTGGGACAAGAGGATCTGTGTAAGAAAGATATCCAGGCTTTCTTTCCCAAGAGGAGAGTCCACCTGGTCCCTATTTTTCCTTTTCTCCTCTGCCCTCCATTGGTAAATTATTTGAAAGAGTGATTGCCCTGGTTTTAAACACTTACACGTGTTTCTTCTTTGGTTGTGGATGCCAGCTGCACAGATCTTATTACACTTTTGCTTGCTGAATGACCCAGCTCTTTGCTCTAAGAAATCACTGCCCTGCATCCTCAAAGGGACTTGCAGAGAGGAATGCGGTTGCTTTTTAACCCATTCTGCAGTGATTAGACTGAATTCTTTATTGAAGCGCAGGATTTCCAGGACTGGGGACCAATCTTGCGGCACTAAGAGATGCTGCCAGCTGACTCCCTGGGGCAAGGAGGGGACAGTTAGCCATGTTGTACGGACAGACAAGGCAAATTATTTGCTAGAGGAGATTTAAGGAATTGAGCACATTCAGATTATGCAGATGTCCTTCTCCCTGCCTGTACATCCCCTGGGATGCAGGCTTGGTGCAAGCCATGCTTGAAATGGTGGCAAGCAGCTCTGGAGCCATGGTGTGGCTGCTCTTCATAGGTATTTGGGTTTGTGTTACAAGTGGCACCCACTACAATGTGTTGCACCTCCATGTGCTATTCCTGAGGACAGCCCTGGGTGCTGGCTGGCAGAGGGGTTTCGAGGACATGGCTCTGGGCACTTGGCTGTGCTGATTTGCTGGGTCACCGGGAGGCAGCCACCACTTGGGTTTTGCAGGGATGTTTTACATGGGAAGTTCTGGCACCAGGTGTGTGTCCATTGATCATTCTAAGATGGGAGGAAACTGAAGTCATTTGGACAGAGCCCTGTGACCTCCCCAGAGCTGCCAGCAGCCTGGTGGGACATACCCTGAAACACTGAGTTTTGGTGCGGGCAAAACCAAAGAGATTTGGGGAGAAAAAAAAAATCTCTGTTGCAGAACATGCGGAGATTTCCATCTGAGGAAAGTTCAGCAGTACTCTAGTGTTCAGCAGCTTGGCTGTTGGGTGTGATATTGTCCATCAGACACAAGGAAGTGGTAAAAGAATCTGATCAGCCCATCTTGTTCTAGCTGTAACTCGGGCCAGTCATGCTGTAATTCATCACAGAAAACCGTGGGATTGCCTCTGTTGAAGTCAAGGGTTAGAATATCTGGAGTTTTTTCCCCATTCAGGTTTTATCCTCAGGGCATCCAGAAACATCGTCCCAGAAAGCTCCCAGCAGCCACCTCTTTTAAAAGTGCTTCTTCGTATCTTATTTTTTCATAGGCATTTCTTAGCTCTTCTTGCTAAGACATTCAGATATTCTGCTCTTTTTGACCACACAGATCATTTCAAGCACATATTATTGCGTTGCTATGGTTATTGCAGTTATGGTATTGCAGTTTGCCTTTGTATTTGGTTCAAACCCAAACCAACTTTTCATACAAAACCAAGTGTTCTGACATATAGATGTCACAACTGGTTTCTCTAGCCATTAACAAACAGCTCTTCAAGTTTGCTAAGTCATAGGAGAGCTGATGTATACCAATCTACCCAAAATTCAATTCGTTCCTCTGAAGCAAACTTTGTAGTGGGTTAAAATTTAGCTGCTTAACTTTCAGGTGAGTGAAATTAGAGATGAATGCTGGTGGAAGCACTCAAAATATGATATTTCCAAAAGAACATGTTTTTGCAAGAGTACATAAGATGAAAGGTGAACAAGTGTTGCAAAAAGGGCTTTGGGGTCAAACCGTTTAAACCCCTTTCATTTGGGTTGATTTCTCAATTAACGCAAGTCCCAGCATAGGATTTGAGAGAAAGAACGTTTTTTTGGTCAGTGACTCAAAATGCTGTTCCTTCCTGCTAAGGTGAAAATATTCACAGAAAGCAGCTATGAGACTCCTGCAAACATTCTCTAACAAAACTCAGGGAAAATGAAAAAGCAATTTGGAAGGCCATAAATTAGTCTAAGAGAAAAATACTCATTAAAAAAAAAAAAAACTAAAACCCTTTAACAGTCAGGATTAAAATTAAGGACATAAGAGCAAATTGTAAGCACCTTTTTTTGTACTTCATGTTGGGAAGGGAAAGGAATACAGAAGCCCCACCACTTCTCTGATTTGTTTCAGTCCAGTTTATGAATTAGCTGTGTCCATCAATCCAACATGAAGGGGTAAGCAAAATGTTTGCAAAAGCTATATGAATCATGTGAATGGTCAGGAGGGAGGAAAGACTTTTTGGCCACCCCAAAGTACTTTTTGGTTTTCTTACAGAGGAGTAATACTTATTTTACAGCAAGAAAACCAGCTGGAATGAAGCAATATTAAGAAATCCCAAGGGAAACCACGGTAGCTGTGTCTCTGAGAACACCATGTCTGTGCTTAGGGACAGGTTAAACGTAAAATGAGAGCCATGAAGCCCCCTGCCTAACTTCCATACAAGGCACAATGATAATAAAAAATATGGAGAAGTGAGCAAAGGGAAGGTTATATAGAAATAGGAGTCTGTCTAACTGGTAGGACTGACTGGACCGTGAGATATCACAGGTACTAAAGGAAAGGATTCAAATAGACATGCTGTTAACAGATGTGTCAGAGGTTAGTTCAGAACTGTGCAAAGCTGGGATGATCTAGGTAAAACCAGTTATCCTGAGTGTGTGAGCAGCCTGTCTGAGATGCTCTCAGGTCGACTCTGCAGCATTACGTCTTTCCTCTAATGTTTAGTTTTTCCATCTAACACTACACACTCACAAGACTGTGAAGGTCTGAAGACATCATTGGAAAAAAAATGCCTCAGTATCACACTGTCCCTTGTGACCCTATGGAGACCATGTCCTGGCCTGACTAAGGAGAAATTGAGGAATCTATGGTTGTGATGACCCAAGTTGTGTTAGGTACCAATCTTCAGATCTCCAAATCTTCAAATGATGAAAAATCATGAAGGGCTGTGGGTGGGCAGGAGGGACTCTGAGAGCAGATCTAAGGCTGGAGCAGACAAGCTCACCAGGAGACCTATTAAGCATCAAGGCAGGGCTGTATTTGTAGCTGGGTACAGCAAACTGGTACTGTGGAGTTCAACAGCACTTTTGGACTCACCCCTCTGGCAGAAGGGATTTGGAGTACCCTGCAGACCCTGGGAGTCAGATGAAAAATTTTGGTATACATGGTAAGTGGTCATGAACACTGTCAGCAGGCACTGTTTTTGACCATCACAAAACCTTTCTCATTGCCTGGACAACATTCTTTCACTAGAAATAGGAAACACAAGGACATCATCTCCCATATGCTTGCCTGAAAGGCATTATCCACCAGTTGCTGGAGTACAGTGGTCCCAACACCAGCCTGAGTCCATGAGCAGGGCTATTCCATCCCAGCATCTTTGGAGAGCCACTCTTGGGGCTTGTGGGGACTCCTCTTTATGCTTGGGATTGGTATAGTGCAAAATCTCAGCACCCCTTCTATCATTCCAGCTCTGGCATGTTCACCACTACCACCTCCCATCTCAGCCTCCCTCAAGGCCCTCTTTTGGGACCAATCTCAGTCGTGGAGCTTTAAAATAGGGGGAATTTCTGCAGGAGGCATGCTCAAGGCAGTGCTGCTTTCTTCTTTCCCCCATCTCCCCCTCCTCCTTCTCAGTCACAAATACATGCACAGAAGTTCACCCAATGCATGGGCTTCTCCTGCCATCAGCTGGCTGCACACTGCAATGCAACATGCCCAGTTTTGCAAAATCACACCGAGCCTCAAAATAAGTTCAGTTTGAATGGATGAGGAACTGGGCAACACTCAGGGATCGTTTGGTGCTGTCCCTCTCTCCAACCTTGATAAACAGAGACACAGCTGGTGATGGGAGCATGAGACTGGAGAAAGGCTGAGCTGGGGCTCAGCGAGGAGCTCTCCGTGATGATCTGTATTAACTCTTAATTACAGTTTTACAGTTAGCAAGGAAAGCATTGGAGAAGTGAAAAGAACTTATAATGCAGAGTTCTGATGTGCAAAACTTTGACGGTAAACAGAAGGAAACAGTGATTTACCCTCGACAAGAGTGGTGTCTAGTGTGGGTTCCTGGAACATGGGACCTTAAACTCTGTTGGATCAACTCATCAACAAGTGGTAAGGGAAAAGTCCTTCCACAAAATGTGGTATTAATGAGGTGAGTTACTCTGGCTTTGCAATATTACTCAAACACATTTACAGCAATGTTCCTATTTAACATCTCTATGTGAGTGAAGATACATGAGACTGAGAGGACGTGGTTTTTTTGGAGCAGTGCCCCAGGAAAATGGAGGTGTCTTTCACGTGGGTTCTGCCAAGCTGGGCTGTTTAGAAAACTCTCTAACTTAGGTTTTTCCAACAGAAAGGGGTAATTCATGCTTGTCTTGCCTTTTTTTTTTTTTTTTTTTGTGCAAAAGAACCCTCCACAGTAGCTTTGCATGGGATGTTTAGTGAAAGAAACCAAATAAAGTCAACTATGCCAAAAATCAACATCAATAATTACAATATCTTTAAGTGACTACCTCACAGTTCATTTGTTTTCCTCCCAGCTCCTGGGGCAAGTTTTTCCCCCTGCCTCAGTTTCCCTCATCTGTGAAATGAAGACATTATTATGCTTCTTTTATCAGCATACCTGAGTAAACAGTGGAGACCAGACCCCCCTCCCTCATGATGCTGCTCATTAGCTGGAGAAGCGCAGCACAAGTCTCCGTGCCTGCCTGGGAGGGGTTGCAGGCAAGACATTTGGAATAGGGAAATCAAGTTACAAATGGTTGTCCAAAGTTGCAGCCTCTGGCTGCTGCTCCTGGTGTTCTGAGTCGTGACCAGTTCCCACCAGACCTTCACGTGTATTGGTGAAGGTCTGGTGGGTATTCCTCTGCCTGCCTCAGGTCATAGCGGCTGAGAAAACAGTCGCATTACACCCCAGTTGTGCTGAAGCTGTTGCTTGGTAAGGGCTCCTAGAATTTGAGACATGCATAAAATAATGTATTCTTAGAAAAATACAGGTTGGAAGGAACTTCTCAAGGTCTCTGGCTCAAAGCAGGGACAGCTTTAAAGGTACACTGGCTTGCTCAGGGCCCCATGCAGTCAAGCTGCTTTGAGGAATGACTGGGGGAACTGGGGGTGTTTAGCCTGGAGAAGAGGAGGCTGAGGGGAGACCTTATCACCCTCTACAACTACCTGAAAGGAGGTTGTAGAGAGGTGGGGGGTCACCTCTTCTCCCTGGTGACAAGTGATAGGACAAGAGGAAATGTATTCAAGTTATGTCAGGGGAGGTTTAGGTTGGATATTAGGAAACATTTTTTCACCGAAAGGGTTATTAGACATTGGAATAGGCTGCCCAGGGAGGGGGTGGATTCGCCATCCCTGGGTTTAAAAAAAGGGTAGATGTGGTATGTGGGGACACGGTTCAGAGGTGGTTTTGTCAGGGTAGGTTAATGGTTGGACTTGATGATCTTAAAGGTCCCTTCCAGCCTTAGTGACTCTATGATTCTATGATTCTATTCTAAGCTTTGAGTATCTTAAAGAATGGAGTTTCCATAAGCAACCTGGGCCCCCAGTCCAGGGTTTGAACACCCTCATTTTGACTTTATTTTTCCTAATACCTCAAAAGAATTTCCCGTGTTCCAACTTGTCTTCATTGTCCTATTGCTGTGTGTCTTGAAGGAAAATCATCCTTCGTCTTGTCTACAGACTCCATTAGGTATCTGCAGAGAGCAATAAGTTCTCCCCTGCACCTTCTCCTCTGCAGGATCAGCAGACCCAGCTTTCAGCCTCTGCATAGAATCATAGAATTGTAGAATGGTTGGAGTTGGAAGGGACCTTAAAGATCATCTAGTTCCAACCCCCTGCCATGGGTAGGGACACCTTCCATTAGAGCGGGGTGCTCAAAACCCCTTTCCAACCTGATCTTGAACATTTCCAGGGATGGGATATATACAACTTTCTTGGGCAACCTGCGACGGTGTCTTACTACCCTCAAAGTGAAAAATTTCTTCCTGATATCTAATCAAAATCTCCCCTCTTCCAGTTTGAAGCCATTACCCCTCATCCTATTACTACATGTCCTTGTCAAAACTCCCTCCCCAGTTTTCCTGTAGGCCCCCTGTAGGTACTGGAAGGACAGTATAAAGTCTCTCCAGAGCCTTCTCTTCTCCAGGACGAATAACCCCAACTCTTAGCCTGCCTTCCTAGGAAAGATGCTCCAGCCTTCTGATCATCTTCATGGCCTCCTCTGGATCCTTTTGTGCTGAGGACTCCAAAGCAGTACTGCAGGTGAGATCTCACGAGAGCAGAGTAGAGGGGCAGAATCACCTCCCTTAACCTGCTGACCACGCTTCTTTTGATGCAGCCCAGAATATGGTTGGACTTCTGGGCTGCAAGTACACATTGCTGGCCCATGTTGAGCTTCTCATCAACCATATGTCATGTGCTCCAGGTCCCTGAATACCTTGGTGGCTCCTGCTGGACTTAGTTACTCCAGATCATCAGTGCTTTCCTTGCACTGGGGAGCCCAGAATAGGCACGGTATCCAGGCCCAGTTTCACAGATGTTAAAGAGAAGGGAAGAATTACTTTCCTCAACCTGCTGGCTGTGCTTTTGCTAGCACGGCGCAGCAAATGCAGGTGACAACTGTGCAGGATACAGGAGATTAATTTGCTCACTATTTCTTCATACTATTTACAAGGCCTACCTCCAGGGCTTGGGTCATCTAATGGCATCTCTCAAAGCCAAAGGACAGAAACCTACACACACTCATCTCTACGAGAAACTCAGCTGCACACTCCTTGCAAGAAGGATGGTAGCGTGGACATGCTGCTCACTATTAGGGACTTGGAGTCTCCTCATTGCCCCATCATGGTGGGTAAAGCAGTCTGCACAGGAAGGACCTGGCCAGGGTGAGGTGACTCTTGTCTGTAGAGGGGACTAGGACCTCACAGACACAGCATCTGACTATATAGGTGTGTCTGTCCCATGCATAAACTGAAGCTGTTTCAGGTACCACCATAGGTTCAAGATCTTCAAATGCACTGCCAAATCTCTTGAATCCACCCGAATAGTCATGGCTGACTTTTGTCTCACTGACTTTAAGGGGGGCGGAAGGGGTGGTTAAGCTCGTAGATGGAGACATATAAGTGTCTTCGAGGCATCTCCACATGATTTGGCAACTGAGCTCCCATTACAGCTTCTGAAAATCAGTGACTTTGCAGGGTCAAGAGAGACTAAGCTGAACAATTGTTGTTGTTAATGATGAGCTCAGTCCTCCCCATTCCGACAACCTGCATTATTGACTGAACCTCCCCTGGCAGTAATGGGAGATCATACTCAGATTACGTGGTGACACCCTGATGGTGAGCAAGGAGACACCACGAGCATCTTCATCTGTGAGCTGAATCTCAACCACAGGCTCTAAGCATTGTTTAGGCAGCTGAATCAGCTCTCTGGTATCCTTTGAGCTGCCCTAGCAAATCGAAAACCTTTCCTTGGCTCTAGCATATATAACATGGGACCCACAGGAGCCTTGCATGCTTCTGAAATGTAAGCTGGAGGTTAAAAAAAAGATACTTTATGGCATCTCAAAAGCACCGGTGTAAAGGCACCTGTGTTGCACGTCAGGCTCTCTTTGTAGTCCAAGAGAGGTGGCTGTATGGCACAGCTGTCCTTGTCCCAAAGAAAGTGCCTCAGGAAGAACAGATGAGTCTGCTCCTGAATGTCTGTCATTTCTAAGGACACTCATGCCTTTGCCTTCTCCAGATGTTCAATGGATAGAGGCTCATGCCCAGGCTGAGTCCCCATTTCTACAGAGGAGAACTGATGCTTTTTCCTCCTGCACAGACCTCAGCTAGTTCAGCCACAGAAGGCTCCTGCTACTGAGCTGTTAACAGCAACCTAGTCTTTGCAACCAAGTCTGAGGGGATCCATTCATTTAGCTGTGTTGCTTGTTCATCCTGTCTACCCTCCCACAGGGTGTTTCTCCAAACAAAAGCAGGTGTATTGCTGTGTAAGAAGTAGCTGAGATCATAGACTCATAGAATCATAGAATGGTTTAGGTTGGAAGGGACATCGAAGATCATCGAGTTCCAACCCCCCTGACATAGTCAGGGACACCTCCCACTAGACCAGCTTGCTCAAAGCCTCATCCAGCCTGGCCTTGAACCCCTCCAGGGATGGGGCCTCAACAACCTCTCTGGGCAACCTGTTCCAGTGCCTCACTACCCTCAAAGCAAAAATTTCTTCCTGATACCTAATCTAAATCTACCTTCTTCCAGTTTGAAGCCATTCCCCCTCATCCTATCACTACATGCCCTTGGAAAAATCCTTCCCCAGCTCTCCTGTAGGCCTCCTTTAGGTATTGGAAGGCTGCAATAAGGTCTCCCCAGAGCCTTCTCTTCTCCAGGATGAACATCCCCAACTACAGCTTCTCAATCTGGGACTATCAGCATGGAGAGGACAATGTATCAGTGTGCAAGGAGCTGTGGGTTACAGACAGGAATGGCTGCCATCAGTTTGCCTGCAACCATGTCCCTGGTTGCTCCTCTGACAACACCTCCTGTGGTAATTAACTGCTGTTCCAGCGGTGTCACAGCTGGAGGTAAAGAGAGAAAATTTACAGTAGACACACTGGGGAGAGCATGGCAGGGGAGGGCTGCTAAGGAGGGGGACAAAATCTGCTCCACCTTAATAAGCATGTCAAAACACTGCTTGGGGGTGCTGTGAGCATCTTCATGGTGGGAAGAGAGAGGTTCTCAGTCATACTGTCAGCAGTACCTGTGGTGGTCAGATGTCTGTCACTGGAAGTGGGTGGAGAGAAGGTCACTGTGGATGTGGAGAGGGAAACTGGCCTGGCTTCTCTGCTGTCCAAACTACATGGTCATGCTTCCACGAGGTAATATCAGACATGCAGGCAGCTAAAGATGCCTGAAAGCCAACGTTGCAGCTATCTGGAAGGTCCATTTGGGACGGACCTCAGCCTCAGTTCTCACTCTGGCCTGGGCTTCTGCAGAGGAGGAATCACAGCTGAGCTTTCTCCAAACCAGGGCTCTATGGAAGCATTTTTGGAGGGTTTTTGTTTTTTCCCCATGTCTGTTTTCAAGACAGCAGTCTGCCCTCAGCAATGCAGTCAGGGAGAAGCTGACACCAGCAAACTCCATCAGCACCATGGGGAGTCCTCCCCCACCACCCATCCAGATGGGGTCAAATGCAGAGAGAGCAAGCACGGACAGACAGAATTAGAGGACAGAAAAAGGCAATGCCTTCACACAGCCCTGCTCCATGTTGCACCTGCTCTTGGAATGGATGGAAATGCAGTTTAACATTTCGTAGGAGATGCAGGGAGAAAGAACAACTTCTGAAAGCAAGTCCTACAGCTGGATTCATTCCAGCAACAAAGGACAAAATGGTACCAGAGCTCTGGCAGTTCCTACGACAGTCTGCTGACAAGCCTGAGCCAGGCTGCACACCTGGTACACCAGGACACAGCAAGATAACAGCAAAGGCAGAGTTGCACAGAAGGTTCTATATCTATGAGAACATGAGGCGGTACCTGTGACCAGAGCAAGTTTCCCCATCACAGGCACCTGCTGAGACATGACCTTGCTTTGCTTTGTGAAACTCCTCCAATGTTTTGTTTTGTGGTTTGTTTTGAGTTTGTTTTGGGTTTTTTACTATTTTTTTTAATTTGATTAACACTAACTCAGAGATGTGTTTATTTCCTAGAAAGCAACTGTGTTAAGTTTGGGAAAAGGATATCCCTTCACTCATCTCTTCACTCCCCGGTGTCTCTCATCTGAAAGCAAATGTGACCCAGGGAATCCCCCTCCAGAGTTTCTCTTTCCGTGGGAATCCCCTAAACGTGGGAAAGCCAGATGTTAAAAAGGGATGTTTCGTTAAAACTACCACGCGAGGGCAGCCTCTTCCACCTTCCCACGTTAAAAATCCCCCTTCAACCTCAGAAATCCAGGATAAAAGGCTCTTTAGTTTGTTTGAAGTCCCTTGGTGATAATATTGCCGTAGTGATAGCGACTGCTGGCTGATTGTCAACACGAGATGTACAAATATGGCCTCATTATAAAAAAGGTCATCACAGGTCTTCCAAAAAGGATGCCTGGAGCTATAGGAATATTGCTTAAGGACAGTGTTAACGGTATTCCCACACCTCAAATTGTGAACATTGGAAACGCCTGGCTAGTATAAACATAATTCATGTTGACTGCTGAGTAGTGGTGTGTGTAGTGCTGTGCTCCTGAGCAAGCCACCTCCAACAGGCACAAACCAGCGTCTTCTGGCTCTCACACCGAGAGCCACTACCTGCAGCAAATAAAGAAAAGCTGATTTTGCTACCCAGAGGTTGCAGCAGATTTATCAGCTGCTGTTTGATGGAGTCACTGCTGGATGGGGAGAGACTATATCGCTGGAGGCATTGAATTACACACATGGGTCAAATATTTGCCCTGATTAGTTTCCTTCTCTGCTGTTCCTTGGACCCTTGATTTGTGCCCTCACATCCCAGTGGAGGTAAAAGACCTGCCTTCAAGGAGCGGAGATCAGCAGAAAGAGCCAGAGTGTTTTCTTTCAGTGGTCGTAACACTGCTATAACCCTGATGTGCCCAAGCTGGCAGCCCTGAGCGAGGATGTCAGCCTTGCAGTCAAAATCTCCAGAGGGGGAAGGAATAGCAGTGAATATCATTAAGTAAACTTGTTTCTATGAACGGTCCTTAAAGACTGGTCCCAGATTTCTCCCTGGGGTGCCTTTAAAGAATTTGATGAAGTGTTATGCTTAAGCTCTGTGTATACGATTAGCCTCTGGAAGAAATCTTCCTTCACCTCTCCAGAGAGAAAGGGGTTTTTTCCCATGAACCGAGCCTCCATCTACGAAAGCGCACAACATCCTCCCATGCTCACTGCAACCCATATAGAACAGATTTGTCAAAGAGACCGGAGCCCAACTTGATGACCTATCACGATCCAGGCTGTGTCATTTGACAGTGTGTAGGAGCTGAATTTGTGAAGAAAATCAAGCCCTTGAGCCTGATTCCCCAGTGCCTCAGATATGCAGACTGTCCCAGCAAGTTAATCAGGAAGATTATCAATTTACACCCACTTTGCTTGAGCATGAGCAATTGGCTGAGTATCAGAGCAGTAGTGAATCTGGCACCAGCCTTAACATGTTAAGCAAATTAAAAGATGGAATAAAAATCATTATATCTGACAGAGCTATTTGTGTATCAGGAGATGGTGTGGTTTTAATTCGTTGGCAAGGAGGAGGGGGAAAGGGGGTGCATCCAGTTGCTGCAAACCCAAAGGTAACTGCTGTGCGGTGCCGATCCATCCAAATAAGAAAGAAATCATCAGACAACTGCCACAGATAAATAAACATGCAGAAGAAGAATTGGCAGTTTATTGCAGAGAGATTCGTCATCTTATCCTGGAACCACACTGAGGGAAAATGATGCGCAGGCTGAAAGCAGATTAGCGTCAGGCCACCCCAGGAATGGTTTGTGCAGACTGAAAGAACAGCTATGGAAGTCTCTCCTACCTGCCATCTTCAGGGCTCCACCAGGTTAAAACCAGAGGAGCCAATAATGGGGAGAGATCTCCAGGGTAGGAGTGAAGGCCAAGTGATGGAGAGTTGATTATTGGCATTTCCTTTGATCTAGTCTGTGCCCTCAAATGAGAGAGATAATACCCTAACTCTCACCTCACCTACCCATTGTCTGGGTGGGAGGACATTTATCAGCGCAAGATAAGGACTGCACCTTTGTGGAGCATTATGGAAGTAAATTTCTCCCTATGGGTTCCTCCTTTTAGGTTGGGAAATGGCCAGGTCTCCTGTAAACCAACAGCAGGTGTGTATCAGCTTTTGTGTAGAAGCAATGCTATTGACCCTCGAGGAAAATCAGTCTGATAAAATGGCCATAATTATATTTCTTTGAGGAGAAAAAAAAAGAAAACCTCAGTGTGATACAAAAACAGAATATGTACAGTGATGGATGGGCACAGGAGGAAATACCTGGAGGCTTTCTGGACACAGACAGCATTTCAAAAGGGTTGTTTCTCTTTTCTGAAGCTCACTTGAGGTCTAGCTGTGTTCACAGGTACTGCATCACATCGACTAGGTTATGCAAGTTGGGACAGATCTACCCCTCCAGTGAGCAGGTAAATTTAGAGTCATAGGGAAAAAAAAGCAGTCATGGGTTATGTAGCAGCATGAAGGACGTAGGGGACAATTCATCAACCTGCCCAACAGAGCAGCTTCTGGACATCTTTTTTAATCTTCTGCCCCCTTTTTTTTTATGCTGTCCCTTCAAGTCTGAGACACCACTGAGAACTGCTTTCAGCCTACAGTGTCACGATGGGAAATTTCTCATAGTGCTCTGAGGGCGGTTGCAGAAGTGTCCTCTGACAAAGAGGACGCAGTAGTCCTCCGTAGCAACTCTCTCTGCTACTCTTTTGATTTAGGGGACAACATAACCTAAAGCTTGCTCAAAGGTTAATGTTCTTTATGGAGGGACGTCAAGCAGCAGGAGGGCCCTGATGAAAGGTGTCTCAAAGCCTCTGCAGTGTCAGATGATTTGAAGGAGCATAGTTGAGTTGGACAAGACACCGACAACTTCAAACCAAGCTGCCCTGTGCATTAAACCTTCCTCTCAACTCATGGCAATCTGAATAGACAACTGCTCCTGCTTCGCCAGGGGTTTTCTCCTGCATTCGATGCTTGTAAGGTGTGTATAAGGGGGACAGCCAAGTATAGAGCTACTGCTGAGATGTGATGCCTTGGAAAACAGAGGGCATGACCGGAGAGGACTGGCAACCAGCCGTTTTCCTTTTTCAGCTCTGAACAGTGATCTTGAACAAATTCAGTCTGCCTTTCTATAACCATTTCCCTTCCTGCAGGCTCTGTCTGACATGACTGTCTAATTGGAAGCTTTAGGGTCACTATATATACTACATATAAGCATGTAGCACCCTGAAGGGGTTCTCACGAGAGCAATAAACCCCTCGTACAAGAGGATGACATTGGCTGACACTATAAAAAGCTGTCCTCCATGCAAAGGTGGGTACCTCACAGCAGCGAGCAGAGCACATCCCCTTGGAGTGTCCTTTCATTTCATGATGAAAGGCAAGTCTAAGGCACATCCTATGGTGCCTGCTGGCCAGAGGAAGATGCATTCAGTTCTTCCAGTGGGTAGTTCCCAGCAGACGAAATCAGCTCAGTTCACATTTCTGTCTAGCACAATTAATCACGCTCGCCAGGGCAAAGCACTGCTTCACTCGAAAGTGAAGAAAAACTAAACAAACACGTATGTTCCGAGAAATATAGGCTAAGGCAGAGTAAAAGTTTAGCATTTGATCAACAAACAGCCAGGAGAAACCTGTTTTGATACAGGGGAGAGAATCGGCAGCATTTTAAGCGCTTAGGCTTTTGGTCCCTAAGCACCCAAGCACTGGAGCAAGGAGGAGGCTGTAAAATGGCCATAAGGTGTTTTTTTTACAGGTCACGTGTCAAAAGCTGAGAGATGGAGAAAAAAGCAAAAGTGCATTTTGCGAGGTATCAGGGCAGTGAGGGAACAGCAAGGAGGGCAAACACGACCTTGTGTCATGTTCTCCATAACTTTGGTGTCCAGGTGTGGAGACATTCTTCTTCTGCTGTCAGGGATGGGTTAACCTCTGTGATACCTGCACTAGGAAAGTGGGGAGATACCTGCAAGGAGGCAGTTTCACCAGGAAGCTACAGGAGATGGGTGGCATGGGCATTCCCCAGACACCTCCCACCACCTAGGAAGGGATAGTTGGAGGATGCTGCTGGTGTTGGCATGGTGGGACAGGGTTGGGAAAGGTCTGTTTCTGTTCTCTGGTGGACTGGAGCCATTCCCAGCTCTGCCTTCTCATGCCTGTGCATGCTGAAGGATGGAGACTTAAACATTTCCGTGGTTTTATTTCAAGCAAGCCAAGGTTTCTCTTGCCCCTGGTCTCCTGCCACCAAAGGGCAGAAGTTGTTCACTTTTCTTCTTCTGTAGCCAACATCCTTCTCTTTCCCACACTGACACTGTGGCCAGGTGTGTACTGGAAGGAGAAGCCCCCACGGAGCTCTACTGCTATAGAAAGTATCTAAAGCACCTCTATATCATTTTGATAGACCCAAAGATGCCTTGAAGCTACACAGACCTCATGAGAAATACCCTCCTTTTAGGAGAAGCCGGCTCACACTCCGTGCCAAAGGAGGTGGCAAATGAAGAAAGAAAAAAGCTGTAACGCTGCGAACTCGTAAATCACCAAAGTCCTGAAAGAGAAAAAAAAAAAAAAAAGCAAAAGAAAAACAAAAACAACAACCCAACATGGCCTTTTTGGTTTGCAGATAAGCACAAAGTTTGGCAGGAAAGAGATTAGGGCTTTTTCCAGTCCACCTCACAGTCGATAATCCCCACAGTAACAGAGCTCTGGGTTACAAACAGCCACACGTGTTCCCCCCACAGAATAATGGGGAAGACCAGTGGGGTAGGGGGACAGAGCAGGGGACGGTTTGTGTTTAACTCTGTTTACTTGTTATTTCTTCAGGAGATAAATTCTTTGCTACTGCAGAGATAATCGTGGCTGGCACTAAGGGAAAGTCCTGACTGATCCCTTCTTCTGCAAGCAGGGCTGTCTACAGAAGTATTTTTGCTGTCTTTGCTAATTCAAAGCTATTGGAACCCCCGTGATGTTTCTTGGGAAACTCCAGCCTTAGTCTATCAGGTCTTGCCAGCAGCCGAGAGTCGTTATGATTAATGACAGAAGAAAACTGCTAATTGTAGCCACGAAGAATTAAGCTGTCACTAACATTTAGAAATCAATGTTAGACCATGGGAGAGATGGGGGAGGAAGACAACGGTTGTACAATATCTGCATCTGCAGTGTCTGACAGTCTCCACCACTCCTCCTTAGGTGGCTTAAATCCAACCTGAAAATAAATGAAAAAGAAACAATAAAAAAAAAAATAATTTTAATACCAGAAAGAAAATAAATAGTTAACTTCCTTAGAAAGACATGCCTAGTGTCACTGGAGATGCCCAGGATCCTGCCAGGTACCCAACTGCTACCCCAAAAGGATGCAGCTCTCCCACAGGTCTTGTGTCACACCTGCCAGCCCTGTGTGGACATTGCAGATACCCTGAAATGTCTCCAGTGGCATCAGACAGCTATGTTCAGGTAGCTTGGTCAATTCCCTGCAGCTCTTTCTGGGACACAGAAACTGGAAAACCAAATGAGGGAGAACAAATGAAAAGGACCAGGGACGATGGATAAACACAAGTGATAAATTCAGGCTGAGGGAAATGAAAGGGGGTATAGAGAAAAGCATGGTCCCTGAAGTATCTTCCCGCTGCTCACCAGAGCTGAACCTGAGGATGCTGGAGGACAAGGGAGATCCCTGGAGGAAGCAAGAATCTTCTAAAACTGAGTATCTTTCTCCAGGATGCGTGCTCAGGGCTGGGGGACAGTGATGAAAAGACCTCGTGACTCCAGGGGGCATCTCATAGAAATAGTGTAACTAAAAAGTGAGAAGTGCAGCTGGAACTGCAGCAGGAGTTTCTGGAGAAGACGCTTTTCCCACTGTGGCAAATGGGATGATGAACCCTCGCAAAGCCCCTCCTGTCCACCCCCAAATGCCTTGGCCACAGTGAAATTCCCACCCTTACAGCCCAATAGCCTGAGGAAGCCAGACCTTCATCCCATCATTCCTCACGTCCCTGACGTCCACAGGGAAAAGAAAAAGCAGAAACAGGGAGGGGGATTGGGGACTAGACGTCCCCTTCCAGAGCAGAGATTTTCTTATCTGAAAGTGATTAGATTTGGGCAGAATGCTTCTTTCCAGAGCACTCCTTGCAGCCGTGGTGAGGAGGGGGTTGCAGGAGGCAGGAGCGATACCTGATGCAACGAGGAGGAAGTGATGGCCTCGGTGACAGTGACAGGCTGTGGGATGTCGGGTCACACTCAGTCCCCGGAGCGATCCCAGCCCTCTGCAATGCACAGATGGCTCCTTTCTGTCATCTGACCTCATTGTTTAATCTGACCTGATCCGGTGCTGTAATCTAACGGCCATTTTAATCACGACTACGAAGCTGGGATTGTTTTCCTGGGCTCCACCCCGAATTCCTTCCCCGTGAGGGCACACACACAGCCCGGATGCCATCCATCCGAGGGGACATCCTCAGCTAACTCCTGCTCGGAGCCTGCGTGGGGGCTGCTCGCAGCTCATGTAGAGGAGGTGCTGCTGCTCACAGCCATCGCCGTTGTCTTCAATAAAAGGAAATTTCCATTTCATGAAATCAGCAGAAGTTTCTTCTATAGTTGCTCCAGCTGCTTCTGGAGATGTATCATACCCCAATCACCTGTCCCAAGCGTTTCCAAGACCCCTGGAAATTTTTGATCAAGGCTTCAGTAGCATTTGGGGGGCCTTTTAGAAAGATCTGGTGGTTAGGGAAATAGCCTTGGTCGCAAGGCACTTGGGTTTGTCTCTTGATTTTGCCCAAAAGATCCTGTGCATGACTTTGTTCAAGTCATTTAGTCTTGGCAGCAGCACCTAAACCATAGGAAGCTTTTCCCAATTTCCTGCTCTGTATTTTGTTCTGGTCCTGCTCTGGCTCTCTGTTCAGGCTAAGGTGGATACAAGTGATACCCAGCCCATGACGGGAAAGTAGCAGACAGCACAGCCCTCAGGGAACCTGCAGTGGTCTCCAGTTCCCTGTTACAAGATTAAGACCTCCTTGCCTCAGTTACCCCTCTGTAAAGGTTTCAGTCCAGGCTCTCCAGGTCTATATCCATGGTTAATGCATCAAAGAAGAGATGGACAGGCACACAAAGTAGCTGAACAGGGCTGCAGGCACTGATGAGTCCCAAAGAACAGCATACAAATCAGGTCTCAGCCCAAAGTATAGCATTCGTGATGGTGCTGCCTGTACCCAGGCAAGTACAGCCATCCGCACACACGCAGACATCCCTCCCTATAGCCAGAATGGATTTATTCCATCCCCCCTCTGCCCGCAGACTCAGAGGGTGGGAAGGGGCCTGAAAAGGTCATGTAGTCCATTACGTCCCCTCAAGGCAGGATCAGCTCTCCTATGGCCCCGCTGACAGATGTTTGTGTAACCTGCCCTTAAAGACCTCCGGTAAAGGAAGGCCCACATCCCTCCCCCCCCAGGCTATCTACTCCTCGCCTCTCTGGGGTAACTCAGAGGATTTTTCCCACGCTGTCCTAATTATATCGCACTACCCCAAGCTACAGAGAACTGCTCTGCTCTCTGGGAGGGCAGTTGCTGCAGCTCTTTTCCCAGACTGAACAAGGAGAAACAATTTGCTAATACCTTTGCAGCGAGTGAAAAAATCTATTCCAGGCTGTCTTTGCCTCACATCAACACGCAGCCCCTAATTCACAGCCCTGTCAGCATCTAGGAGGGGATATGGCTCCGCCAGGGTCTGTCTGGCAGCAGAAGTGGCCTCAGCTCTTGCTGTCCCAAGATACAGAGCCCTGTTCTCTGCAATCTGATAGCAAGAAATGAAAATAAAATATTTCCCCACCTCTGATCTGTCCCTACCCCAGGCTGATCCGGAATGACCCTTATTCAGTTGCCTTATTCGGCACATTTTGTCCTACTGTGGTGTCTCCGAACCTTCTGTTTCAATAAACTTTGCCTCCACCCCTCTCTGCATGCCTTGCTGAAAGGGTACTAATAGCTCTGCTTCGTACTCCTACAAGGAGTAGTACTCATGTGAAGGTGGACATTGCACAGAGGACAACAGACAGTGGGAGGTCCAGCTTCCCAAAGACCTTGGAGTCCTCCATTCTTTTCTTCTTCTACCATGAGTATCTTACTTTGGCTTTCCTCTACGATTAAAGAAGTTGGCAACTGGCAAGCAAATCTTTATGCCCAGACTGATGGCTGGTGGGAAAACCCTCCAACTAGGGTTTGAGGTGGCACTCTGTTATCTTGGCGCTGCTCCCCACCTCAGGGACAACATCTCTTCTACCCTCAATTTAAGTTTTGCCACCACCCATTTTAAGAAGAGTGCTGAGACCATGTCCAAGACATTTATCTGCCTTCTGATGGTGAAGCTGTCACATTTTGCTGTTTTTCTCTGCAATCAAGTGTGCTACAACTGCAATGTAATTCTGGGAATCCCAAGGCACACCATTATTGCAGCAGCTGGGACTTTATCTCAGAAATGCGTACTCATGATCAAATTGAAAGACTTATCAATACCAATTCTTCTATTTCCTACAGTATTACATTGACTTTCTTGCTGAAACAATTTTCACTGCAATATTGTCCCAGAGAAACTGCTCCCAGATGTCTGAGCTTAGACTACAGATTTGGCTGTGAAGCCAAGTTTCACACATTCTCCCAGGTGAGTTTCTTTAGAGCTTGGAAATCCTGTGGAGAGGGTTTCTGTGTCAAGTTCACTTTTTTGATTTGGTACGCTGAAAAGCAAAACCTAGATCTCTCTGTGGCCCTATTTTAACAATGTTATTTAAATGTGCCTCGGTGCTGCTTGAGAAATATGCATCTGTCTCCTTGGAAAGATGTGGCTGCCGGGGATTGCAGACAGGAGGATGATTTCTTGGTGCAGTGCACCAAGGATTTAAATGCAAGGTGCTCTTTTAGTTCTGAGGCACCTCTTAATTAAGGACTGATTAAAGTTTGAGGATTGTTTTGTAACATAACCAGTGTTTTGCAGGGACTGGTACTGTGCCAGGGCTGACTGCACCAGTTACACCCTGGGCATTCAGAGACCTTGGGCGTCTGGGACCAAGTACTTTTAAATGTACATGTATTTCATTTGCAGAAGGGGTTTTATACCCCTTCTTCATCTTACAGCCCTGTGGCACAGTTTGCAACTCAGATGGGTTAGGCAAGCTGCAAGCTGTGCTTGCAGAGGGGTTAAACCATAGGATCATAGAACAGTTTGGGTTGGAAGGAACCTTTAAAGGCCATCTAATCCAACCCCCCCTGCAATGAGCAGGGGCACCTTCCACTAGATCAGGTTGCTCAGAGCCCCATCCAACCTGGCCTTAAATGTTTACAGGGATAGGGCATCTACCACCTCTCTGGGCAACCTGGGCCAGTGTTTCACCACCCTCAGAATAAAAAAGATTTCCTTATATCTAGTCTAAATCTACTCTCTTTTAGTTTAAAACCATTACCCCTTGTCCTATCACTACATTTCCAGATAAAGAGTCCCTCCCCAGCTCTTCTGTAGCCCCTTAAGGTACTGGAAGGGACTCTAAGGTCTCCCTGGAGCCTTCTCTTCTCCAGGCTAAATAACCTGAACTCCCTCAGCCTGTCCTCACAGCAGAGGTGCTCCAGCCTTCTGATCGTCTTCATGGCCTCCTCTGGACCCAGTCCAACAGGTCCACGTCCTTCTCATGTTGGGGTCCCAGAGCTGGAGGCAGCACTGCAGGTGGGGGTTTCACCAGAGCAGAGTAGAGAGGTAGAATCACCTCCCTCAATCTGTTGTCCACCCTGCTGGGGATGCAGCCCAGGATACAGGGTTATGTGGGTGTAATGTGCAAACCAAGTCCTGCTCTCAGAAACCACACAACAACTGGAGGAACAACCCCCTCCTTTCACTGTCTTCTCCCATCTGATTTCAGGTCAGCCTGCCACCACTACGCCATCCAGGCATGTTCCCTATGCGTGGGCTTGTCCATGTTAAATGGACAACAGCCACAGGGCTTCTGCTCCTCCCTCTGAATAATTCATAACCTCCACAGTGGCCTCAAATCATCTCCTAACCCACAGCAAATGTTTTTCTCTGCCCGGCCTCATCCATCTCGTTGAACTGTATCTGCTCTCACATTGCGGTGTTTACGTTCTTCAAAGAACCGAAAGCCGTTATCCTATCTTCGCCTTAGTCATAGTTTGGCCAGGACTTATATATTTCTTTCGCCTTTTATTTTCTAATCTGCCCTCTCAAGTCTCTCCCTTCAGGAGATTGATCTCACAGGCTGCTTGGGTTTCTCTGTTTGTCTTGGACCGGGAACAACTTTTTGAAATCCTAATAATGCAGATTTTGCAAAGCTAGCTGTGAAGCAAGAGACTTTCGCACTCAACAAGCTCATGGGTGGCAAAGTGCCATGGGACAGCTGTTGAACTGAAAAGAATTAGGGGAGCTAAGTGGATGCTCTGGAGCCTTAAACCCATGGTCCCTTGGGTATCTCTTCTCCAGAGGAGTAACTGATGTGGACTAGGCTATCCCACCCTCATCCAAAATAGCCGTCAGGATCATAGCACAGATCTTGGCAAGGAGCTCCTGTGAAAGCTGCTTGAAAAGCACGTCACGGGGCTGTGTAAAAGGGGAGGGCAGTGCCTGGTCTCTAGACCCCAGGCTGCAGGGCTGCTTGTGCCTGAAAAATGTGTCTTTTCCTGGAGCTACAGGAGACTGGGATTTAGTTAGATGGCACACCAGCTGATGGGGTGCTATAGTCTCGTCCCTTCTCAGTCATCACCATCGTAACATGAAAAGAGGCTAGAAATCATGGCTTGCCACAGCCTGATGGGTCTGGCTGGTGGGCTGCTGGGTGCTAAGGTGTGCAATAACAACAGGAGAGAAGGAGGGAGTCAGTTCTGCAAGTCCACAAGTGAGAGATGGCAGGTCTGATCAATGACTGATGGGAATAACATGGGAAAAAGGCTCTTCTCACTTTGGGATAAGGCTAAGTCAGATCCCAGGGAAGTTAATGAAATTAAATTGCTGCCAAAAAGCACTGAACCACTACAGCCCTATACAATAATTTTAGGCTGCCTGTAAGGTTATCAGTGCTTTCTGTCCATGCAAACCGAAACCTCTTGGTATTCACTGCAGTCTCCATTGAGTTTGGAATGGACGAGGAGATGAAATGAGAGCGAATGGTACCTGGAGGTCCCCTCTCTTACCCTGCAGAGCAATGATTTTTGGTGGCACTAGCACTGGTAAGAGGTTGTGCAATCTCGGCGTGGCTGTGTCATTCAGTCAGGCCACCAAGAGCTTTCTGTGTAGGCTTACTCTCACTGAAACAAGATGAAAAAACAGCATTCCTGTAGACACTATCTCCTAACCCTTGTAAAAATAGAGGCAGATGGGAGGACACTGCGATCCCAAGGAAACAACCAGGAAAGGGTCATGGGGCACCAGGAATCCTGCTCTTGGCTCGTCCCAGACTTGTGTTGAGTCTTCGGCCAACTCTGCCTCTCATTTTTCCCACTGCTTTTGTGCCATTGCATTGGAAGTTCACGGGAGGGTTTCTCTGTGGGCGTGCGTGGGTGCCCGCATGTGTGTGCAACACACTGACATCTCTCGGTACAATGGCAATATAAATTATATTGTGTCAAATTCTTGGAGTGGTGGTATTGGAAGAGTTTCCTCCCTCGGAGACTTTGCAAAATAGCTACCTGTGAAATTAAATTAAACATTGCTTCTCTTGGGGTTTAAACAATACACTCCCTCTAGCTTAGGCTAAGGGTTTCTTTTTACTATATTACTTTATAGATTAATACAGCACAGGAAATTAATTACCTTTTTTTTTCCATTAAGACTCTTTTTTTTTCTTGCAGATTTTAGATTTTCAATTTACAAAGAAAACTTATGGGGGACCGCAGGAAATCCCACGTATGTGAGGAATGTAACCTTAAGATCTGGTTCCTGGTACCTGCTCTGCTCTGTTCCTTGGATCTGCTCTGCCTCCCCCAGCTGATAAGAGCGCTGCTGGGTCTGCCTGCCACGCTCATTCAATTACTCTTGACACTGTCTTTTGTCTCTGGTGGGCCCTGGACAGGCACAAATCAAAGCTGTCACGTCCTGCAGAGCCCTGGTTTGGCCTGGAGTGCAGAGATCTCTCAACTCTGCCTTGTTGCAACCATTTATTATAGGGCAGGAAAGGTGTGGGGTTAAATTCGGATGCCTCTTTTGCCTAGTCCATTAGCCTTGGACACTAATCTTAAAGGATGAGGTTTTGCAGCATTGGGTTGGCCAGAGCTCATTTGGTGGTCCAGGGAGCACAGCTGGGAGGGGGAGAGTAAAACACAATTAACATTTGATCGCAGGATGGTTTGGAGGACAGAAAAATCTTCATGAATATCCTTTTTGTCTTCCAGATCATCACATCTGAGGTAGACACCCCAAGGGAGTGTGTACATGTGCGTACATGCACGCACACATGCACAAATACCCAAAATAAATGCCCCAAGGGAAAAATAAAAATCCCTTTCTCTCACTTTGCTAGGACCTTTTTCATTTCTTCCTCTTGCTGCTGTCAACCAAGGCTTGAAGTCCCTCTGGGGGTAGCTTACTCCATGAGCTCGGTGCCTATCTCCACTGCCCCCATAACACCTCTCTCCATGAGCCCTGCAACGGTGTGGGGAGATGGAAGAGCTGGCAGAAGGCAGCCCGGTTGGAAAGTTGGCCAGAGATGGATTTGGCCAGCAATTGGCAGGCAGGTACCAACATGTCCTGGAGGTCGCTAAGCCATTGCCAATGTTTTCCGTGCAGAGCTGGCTCAGGGAGGAACTTTCTGAAGTGCAGAGGGCAGCAGTTTTATCTGTTGCAGCTGGCTATCTTTAGACGATTTTAATAAATCAATGGGATTAAAAACATTCCTCCCTCCAGCCGCCTCGGAGGTGTTTAACCCCGTCAGGCTGTGTGATGAGGAGGAGAGCTTTTGAAAACCAATTGCATTAAAAAAGGGAGATCTGGAGGAGTTTGCAGTCATCTCCTCTTGAGCAACTCCTGTGTCAAAGGGACAATCCCAGCTTCCAAACCATCCTTTGTGGGTAATCATACTTGTCTCAGCCTTAAAGAAAAAGGTGCCCAAAGCCATACACAAAAGGAAACCAGTGTATCTGTCCTGCTCTAGCTCCACTGGATATTACCCTCATTGCATAGCATCAGACATCCCAGTCATTTATTGAGTGGTACAAATCATTCCCACAATTCTCTCCTAGAGGACACAGCACATTTTGACAGTTTGGGAAGTTTGACTGGGAATCTGGAGAGGAAGAAGGCCATGAACTTCTAGTGAGCAAAGAGGAGGCAATAACTGTCCCAGAGGTGGCCACTGTGCCCCTGTTCAAGAACGTCCCTGCTAGACGGTCATCCAGCTCCTGTCCTTCTGCATTCCTGACATGTCAGGTATAACAGCCCCACAGGACCCATAGGGCCCTGCACAGCAGGTCTGTTTCCTGCAAAATGGCCTGCAAGGAAAAATCCTCATTAATTGCCATTGCAGGAAGAGCCTGCAAACCCCGCAAGCCCAAGCCTTTGCACCCTGTAGACCATGACAGAGGTCTTGAGCTTGACACTCTACCATTGCGTCCAGGGAATGCTGTCACATGAGTAACTTTCTGCTGTGACTTTCTGCCATCAGAGTATTTGCAGTCTGGATCCACCCCAAGGATCTCCACAAACCATGACCCCGAGCTTGCCAGTCCGCCTGTAGGCATTATCTAATCATCCTTTGAGATTGTTCCTAAGGAAATGTGCTTCCCTTCCCAGCAAAGCCTTTTCCACTGACAGAGATGGAGCACTGGCAAATCGAGAGGTGCAGAGCGGGCTGCAGAGAGCTATCACCTTCCTGCCCAGGTCTCTACGGAAGAAAGCTGCCCAGTGTAGCACTGTGTTTTCTTGCGTGAAAATCCAGACCTTCACAGTCTGTTTTCAGCTTCAAAGTTCTGCTCCCACTGACCACTATTCAAAAGCGGTGAAGTGCTTCTTCACGCAGTGACAATAATAGGCTCCATGTTTCAAAAACTAACCTGTTTTTTCATGACAGGAACAATTTTCAGAAGAACAGTCACAAAAAGTACAGTTAAAATGTACCAACGGGACTGTTTCCAAAGGCCACGTGCACATGGGACAGAAGGAGCACAGGAACGTGAACTGGGACCATGGCTGCATCACATGTCTGGGAATATACCTCCTGGATTAGCTATTACTGGTGGGGGACCACGACACCAGGGTAAACGTGCACCCCAGCAGTGAATGCCCTGAAGGACAATGAAGCCCCAGATGAACAAGAGCACCAGGAATGAAAGTATGTCCAAAAGACAGGTGGGGTATGGGCCATGCCAAAGGTGCCAAGCAAAGACAGTTTTTTCTCCTCTTTTCCCACGTCCTCCATCTCTGTTCTCAGCACAGTAAAGAGACAATGGGGAAAAGTACTGGGTGATTCCAAAACCATTGAATGTTGAAAATTCACCAGTGTTTCTGCTCAGAATAGTCATCATTTAAAAGAAGTAAAACTTTGACTTCACTGACTTTTAGAATCTTATGTTACATTAGTTTCAATGCTTTTTTTCCTAGAAATTCTCATATATTTACAAAAATAAAAACAAAACCCAAGAAGCTCATACAACAGTCCCACCAGAAGACTTCAAACAAGGTAAAACTTAGAGTACTGTGAGTTTTAGATCCTCCAATTTAATTAGTTTCAATGCTTTTTTTCCTAGAAATTCTCATATATTTACAAAAATAAAAACAAAACCCAAGAAGCTCATACAACAGTCCCAGTGGCTGAGGATGAACAGCAAACACTAACAAAGTGTATCAGATTTTCCTGGAAACATCGCCCTGGGATTGTTACCTCAGTTTCCCCTTTCTCCACTTTCATGATACACCGTCTACAGTTTCTGACCTGTGACTCTCCAATGCATGAACTATGTTCTACTGCCACTTGCTCCAACAAGCAACACAAGGAGAATTTTTCCTTGAGCTCAGGGTACATTTTGAGTTTAAGATATGGTCCAGACATCGTCTCTGCATCACTCCTGTGCTTGTATTTTTCAGCTGATTGTCAAAGAGGATACAGCCTTGCATCGTTGCTGCTGTCGCTGTTCTCTTACAAACGGGATCTTAAGAGGTCCAGCAAGCTCTGAAGAGCTGCAGTGCCACAGGCACTAATGCAGAAGACAATAGGAAGAGATTACATGATTTTAAAATGGAGGAAGAGCCTCATCTCATAGCTTTATTTGTGTATTTTTATTGTTCATTGCTCCAGGTTCACACTCCGATATCAACCGCATGTCTAGGGGGATGGTTAGATCCAGCTCTTGTTTTGGTGTTTACCTCCAAGGATGGAAAGTGCCCAAGCTAATGTCACAGCCACCTCTGTGAACGCAGATAAAATGGCAAATAACACATCTCTCTGTGCGTAACAAACTGCTGCAACATCCAACAAACACTAACTGGCTGCACCATGCAAACCCTGACTGTTGAGCAGTATCTAAGCATCACTTGTTTTCCTCATAGACCTCTAATTCAGATGGCTCTTCAACATGGAGAGTCCAGTGTGATTTCTGACATCTTTTGTAGAAGCTCACACCCTAATTAAGTGAAGGAATGAGAAAAAACAGCTGCCTTCCTGAAAAGAGACCCTCCTTATGAATCTCATGTTAACAGGAGGAGCAGGAAGATGCCAACAGCTGCATGAAATCACTATAATTAAAAAAAAAAAAAAAAGGAAGAAAGAAAACTTTCCAGTAAGCAGATAGCTGTGGGCGTCCTGCAGCGTGGAAAGGTTAATTCCAGTCTCATCTCCCAGCTGGCTCCATGAGGACAGAGGTTAAAGATGAAGCTGTAACATACACATGTCAACACAGCTCAGAATTCTGCCTAACGGTCATCCTCCTGGAGTCTGCCCCAATTAAACCTCTTCCCCCCTGTTTGGCAAAGAGAATCCACCTTCTAGCATGCTTTAATGGAGTTTAAAAATAAGTGTTATTAAATATGAATGCTTAAGAGGTTGAGTCTGTGCTTGAGATGTCTGGTCTCATACCTTAGAAGGCAAGTATTGAAAAGTGAGATCCCTTGGGGGCTACTAGCTAGACAAACCACTGAAAATAACTGGAAGCTGTAGATATCTGGAGGGGGGTATTACATCTGCTTGCCCTGCTTGGACCCCTCCCTTGGCGTCTTCTTGCAGCCACTCTTTGTGCTGGTTTTCCTCTTACAAACAGCATCAGGCTGTCCTAGCAAAGCCAAACAGACCTCTCTAACAAGGGGAAAAGCTAAAGGAAGAGGGAAAAAGTGTGAAAAGAATGACTGTTTCAAACCCGGATGCCCCTGAAGGTGCCCAAGGAGCTGGTAGGCTGCCAAATGGTGCTCTAGGTGGAGTCCTGGCAGGACAAGGGAACAGAAACCCTCTGTCATCACTGGGATCACTCACCCATGTTTGTTCCCTTGCCAAGGTTGAGGTTGACAAGGAGATCCCGTGATTTTCTGGGGCCTTGGAGGAGGAAGGTGTAAATAAAAAGGTGAAGGAAAAAAGCAACCAGGACCTCAACAAGAAGCTCTGGAGGAGTAGTTGCGGCCTGGCTCATTTGATGCACTGCAGAAAGGACACGGGTCAGAAGATGCTGCAAACTCTCTTGTGAAGATGCCCGTGTGCCCTGCGGGAGGTTTTTTCCCAATATAAGCACCCTCTAGGGCGCTTTCTGGCTGGCTGTGGTCTAATGCACCTAGGTGATTAAATATAACTTTGAGTCCACTTACACAGCTCAGTGACAGCTAAAACATCCCCGGTTGCTAGTCAGGCAGGGCATCCTCTAAAGTGTTCCATAAAGATGCAGCACTCTCTCCTGTTTTGCTGGTAATTCCTTTTCTCAGCGCCTATCCTGAACTTATTTGCTCCCCACAAAGCTTGTGTCTCATCAGGGCCCTCAGATCTAACCTTTACCCGTATTTTCCTCCATAAAACCGTAACTGAACTTGCCCTTCCGCCGCGCTTCACCATGCCAAAAGGCTGCTGTGTTAAAACAGTGATATATCAAAGCAGCGTTGCTCATTCTGAGGTACCAGAAGACCACTGCTGCTCTGTTGGAGCTCAGAAAGCTGTCCTTGAAATGACTGCAAGGAAAGCAAATAACCCGGCCCTTACACATGCATTCCCACAAGGTTAACAGGTATAAGGTGGTGCCGGTTCGCAAGCCCCGGGGTGTCCATAAGCAGATCCTGCGCTCATCCTCTGCAGAGGTTTTTCTCCAACAAAACTAAATGGTTCCTTCATTACCATTCCCAAGACATACAATTTAAGTTTGGAGTTTGGAAATTGCATGGGAACGTATGGTATAAAAACACCGGTAGTCTGCAGAGGAGAGCTTAAGCTATGGAGCAGACCGAGAAAGACATTTACTAAATCCTTGCAAGACTGCAGAGCACCGTAAATCTTATACCTACTTGAAATTTGATTCCCTTCATGGGGGGTCTGGGTGACCTTTATCTCTGAAGGTTTCCTGTGGGCTTTCAACCTCTTGTATTTTGAGCTTTGGACAGCACTAGTCAAGGAGTTGGTTTTTTCTTCTTCCTAAAATTTTGTCAAAAATAAACCAGTGTTTTAAGTGCTGTTTTCCTTGGAATACATATGGATGTTTTTTCACATGACCAGATTTTTGTTTGTTCGTTTGTTTTGTTGGTGAAAGTGTTTTGTTATAGTGTTTTTTCTGTACCTATTTGTTTGCTTGCTTGTTTTACAAAAGTCCCAGAAAGAAAAGAAAAACTGTTTCTCACCAAAAAGGCTGAATTCTCTAACTGAATGGTTTAGAGAGACAATTTCTGACACACAAAAAAAAAATTAAAAAAAAATGGAAAGCTGTGGTTGTGGTGAAGTGTACATGTGCAAAGATGGGGACAGACTTTTTAGAGAGGCCTGTAGCTATAGGACAAGGGGTAATGGTGGAAGCTAGATTCAGACCAGATAAAAAGAAGGCATTTTTTACACTGAGGGTGGTGAGACACTGGCCCAGGTTGCCCAGAGAGGTGGTAGATGCCCCGTCCCTGGAAACATTCCAGGTCAGGTCGGACGGGGCTCTGGGAAACCGGATCTAGTTGAAGATGTCCCCGCTCATTGCAGGGGGTTAGACTAGATGGCTTTTAAAGGTCTCTTCCAACCCAAACCATTCTATGATTCTATGAAATACATGTAGTGATGTGAGTGTGCGTACATGCGAGTATGTGTGTGTATGAGTGAGCTACCAACCACCCCCCATAGCTGCAACTAAACCAAACATTTCACAAGTCTCTTCGGTGGCCAGCAGACAGAGTGAGGCACTACCCAACTTATTAAGTTCCCAGTCTGGGCCTGTGATCTGCTACTTTAACAGGGTAGTGCAGACACAGCCTGTGAAGTAGGTTACTGTACATATCCTCGTGAGTCTTGATGCACTGTCAGCCATTGGAAATTTGGGTGTTAATTCAGCATTTTACAAACAGTAGCCTCGGAAGTCTATCCCAGCCATGCTCCCAGATCTTGTGGTCTTCACAGGATGTGGTAGGTGACTACAGATACAGCACTGCCCTCTGACACACAGGTAGAACCATGTGCTAAGCGGAATATCTTAATTTGGAGATATTTTCTTCTTTTCTTGCCTCATCAAGAGAAGAAATGCTGTTGTTTATACAACACACAGTTCAGACTGGTGCAAATACTTTTACCAAGTGTGGCTAAGCCCTCCTGGGTCATGAGGAGGGAAGAACTGGTCTGAACATGTGCATGGTGTCCAGCCAGGTGAAGCAGTGCTGTCTTCAGATGTGTGGCTTCACAATGATGGTTCATTTGCCCTCTTGGGGGCAAGGATAGTCCACTTGTCTGACAATAAAACTCAAGGACATGTTCTTGGAGGATTCCCTTCTCTGTCACCACAGCCTGTTTGGCCCATCAAACTGGACTAAGGAATTCCACATGGGGTTTCTGAGACTCAGTTCGGTGGTCAGCTCCTCTCTTTCATCCCCAAAATGAAGAATAACACAAAATCCAAAGAAGAGCAGCCCACCCTAGTGATCTTGGATAAAGAAACTGTTGGGAAAGACTGTGGGAGAGGCTGGTAATGAGTGGGAAACACTCCTTTCTATTTCACTTTGATGCTCCACTCTGAAGGTGTGATATCACTATGGTGCCGTTCGCAGGGGTAGTTGGCCCAGAAAGGTAAGGAAGAGATTAAGGGGGAGTAACCCTTCTCAGTCAGTTGTGATTGATGAAGTCTCCATACATAGCAACCTGAATTAGGATAAATGGTGAAAAGTTAGAGAAGTTATCCCTTTAGGAACTAGGAATATGGGGGAAGGGTAGTGATAACAGAAGAAAGAAGCCCTCTCCACACTCATCAGGAAGAAGATGACCTCAAGTACTCATAGATGCTGAAAAGCTGTTGTTTCACCAAAAGTATTTCTAGGACCTTCCTCTTTACTCCCTGCTCCCTTTGCTCTCTTCACTCCTTCATTGTTTCCATTTGTCTAGTTTGTTGTCTCCTTTATTATTCTGCTCTGTTAGTGTCTAGACAGCCTGATCTGGTTGGCAGGTCTTGCTGTGCAGAGATTCACACCAATATCTTGGTGTCCCACCAATGACTTGTAGAGGACAAGCCCAGCCTTCAACACCTGCGTCTTCAGGGCTTGTTTCTCTGTCATGAGGAAGCTAAAAGCTATGTTCCCACTCCTACCAATTGCATTTCTCTTTTCCTGTGTAATTCCCCTTTAGTTAGTCCAGCAAGGTATGGTTTTCCACTGCTCAGTCTTCCCCTGAATACAGCTGGGCCTTGGATTAGAAGGGGCATACAGGTGACACCATCTCTTCCCTAAGACTTGGAAACAAATGTGTGCTGTTAAGAGAGGACAGGAGGGTTGTGGTTACCTGTTCCTGCCTTCCTTCCCCTGGAAAACCTGTTCCTGCTCATCCTTAGACACCCTGAGTGACCCCTTCCAGAGTTGTAGCACCAGGAAAGGAATTGGAGCCACCAAGTTAGAGACATCTCTACTGTCACTCTGAGGTCCAGATTTAGGCAAAAAGGATGCGCACAGTCTCATTGTCCCCTCCCTGTAAGAACAATGAGTCAACTAGTTTGAACTGAAGGGTGGCATAATGTAAGAGGGGGTGTGGGGGACGGAACGGGACAATACTCCTGCAACCCCTCCCTTGCAATGCAACATAGGCATGAGTCAGGATTCACAGCCCTCTTCCTTCATCACCCCTCCAGGTAAACTGTTCCCTGTTATATCACAACCATTACCAGTTTTCTTTTCAGTTCTGAGACACTGGTGTTGCTTTTCTTCAAAATAGGAAATACAAGGGGTGGGTTTGCTTTTTTTCTTTTTTTAATTGAGCACTCATTTGCAGCAAAGCGAGAAATGAGAACTTGCATCAGACGAGCACACTAATGCAGAACAATAGCAAAGATCAATAAACAATTCAATCCTTTCTGAGAAAACAAGTCTGAGGCAACCTCCGGGAATCAAATAAAGTGCACATACACATGAACAGCAAAAACCAAACGTGCATATTAATTCAAGCCAACTGCTTTTCCAAAGTAGAACTCAAAAAACATAAACAAGTTACTACAAAAACAGAGGAAATTGGCTGGCATTTCCCAGTCTTCCTTTGACAGCTTTTGAAGATATTTGATAAGAGATCCTCACAGTCTTTTGAAGTCAGGGACAGTCAATTTCCAATGCCAACTGAAAGGCAGAGTCATCATTTTCAAAGGAAATAATGGATTCCATCCCAGCTACATAAGGGCCAAGCCCCATCTTATGGATCCCAGCTCCTCCTCTGATGGGACAAAGCAGATCAGAAGAAGCCTGAGAGCTCCCAGGCAGAGTGTTTCTGATCAAGGGAACTGGTTACAGAAAAAATACCCAGAGGAAATGGAGTCAGGCTCTGAGAAAGTGGCCCCTTCTGAAGACAGACCTTTTATCATGATCATGACACATTAAATACTTAAAGCCTTTTTCAGCTTCAATTCTTGGTGGCAAAAACCCATTTCAAGCAGAAGTCTGGCTCCACCACTTGGCCATTTCCATTGATTTTCCTTGGCAGCTGCATAGATATTCCAGGGACTGGGGCCACTGAAAAGGCTTAGCTCAGCAGTTCCTAAGTGATAGAAAACCTTAAGGTCATTCAGAGTGGTCTACATATACACACATACCCATGCAAGCTGAACCCATGCGTGCAAATGCACAGATATTTAAACCTGTCTCAGCATCTTTTCCTGGGGGGAAGAAGGCAGCTGCCTGGACAGCAAACACGGTTAAGCTGCTTCTGCCCCTTCTCACAACTCGGTGCTGACCCAAGCATCAATGCCACATTTTTCTCCTCCTGGAGGATGGTACCCTGCAAAACAGTTTAGCTGGCAGACAAAATTACTTCTGGGTTGGATATATGCCCTCCTAAACACCTCTCTGTGACTCATAGCAGTATAAAAGAGCTCGGCAGGGATATTACCACTTGCTGTAATGAGCACATCATTCTGCTCAGGGTGTGTGGACTCTTGCTAGGCCAGAACTGGACTGAGACGAGTGACCTCCACTCCTCCACTGTCTTCCTAAGAGAACATTTGAATATGAGCTGCCACCAGGCCAACAATAGCTGTTGCAGATGGAAAGCAAAGAGACCATGGTGAGTCACATGTTTAAGCCCATTTCCATGGCTATGTAGACAAGGTCTGTTGCTCCCAGTGTAGACAAAGCTGTCAACATCTACTCTTGAAAAGTATCTGTGCTAGGCTAGCCAGAGAGAAAGCTCACAGAGATTTCCCAGCCTCTTCCCAGAGACATCAGGCTCTCAGTTCCCATTGGCTACAGTAAGAATATGCCTAAGAAAGTGCTGAATAAAACATGTCAGTGGACTTCCACTTTGTATTCTTAGTAGTTGATATGTTGTCCTTTCTTCTAAAGTCATTAGCTCCTGGTAGTGCGAGTGGTTCTCCTGATGGTCATTGGTAAACATCAACATCACCTTCAAAAAAAGTGGTGAGCTTGCATGCCAGTCTTTGCTGCCTTTGTACTTAAGGCACTAATTCAAGATGCCCCTTTTTCAGGAAGCTCAGCCCATTGGCAGTACTTCTATTTTCTAAGCAGCCTCTAGAGTTAATCATGCCACAAGGAAAGAAAACACTCCATGAGGTCCCTCTCAACCTTTAGTTTGTGATCCTGTGAGCTGACTCCTACCAAAGCCCATGCCAAGAGTAAACTGCCTTGTACCTCACAGATATGCTTCTCCGAATACTGTCCCTAAAACTGTTTATAACTTGAAATGTGATTTTACCTGGTCAATACCTTATTATAATCATAGATATATAATATATATGAAATAATTATATATATATAATTATATATATATAAAAAATAATATAATAAAAATTATTATAATCATCTAGGCTCCTTGCACAGAGCAAAACGGGCAACTCCAGAATGCAATTCTTCTCATACTATAACAGATAGCTGAACCTGTGTGGGTTAATGGATCCCTAAAAGTGTCTGTTCCTCTCCTTAAAATATTAAGGCAGCAGAGATGATCAGATTAGATGGAGGAGCCTGAAGTTAGTGGAAGCAAATGCCTTACCACTGTCCTGCCAAGGCTAAAAGCTCATTTGCCTCCTAAGAAGGATTTCCCAGTCTGTTGTGCAACCCTTGGAGATACTTGTCAGGGAGAACAAGGAAGAATATTTCTTCAGTTTTAAGTCTTTTCCATTAAAAAAAAAAATTATCCCAGTTGGTGTTATAAAAGCACATGATCAGCAGATTGGATGGGGAGGTCAAGCCACAAGCCCATTGACATAAGTCACCCTTGCTCTCAGCTGATGTCTTGTCAGGAGCTGGTTAAAAGCACCCTTAAGGCTAAGAAAGATCTATGTACAGGACAAATAACCTTCCCTAGGGTGAATCGTCATCTGCTTTAATAGGGATACATCCTTCCCAGGACTACTGGGAGGACCTGTGTCCAGGAATGCTTTATTCTTGGAGGAAGTCAGTTCAAAAAAAAAAAAATACTAGGAAGGGTGGGGTCACTGTTACAAGCTCTGATGTTATAAATGAGCAAAATCTTTTTCATTAACCCATCATCTGATCTGCAGTAACTAACTGTCCATATTTATGATCCTAACACACATGGATTGCCAAAGTGCATCAGGCTGTACTATACCTGCGGCAGGGCTGGCTCAGACCACTCATACGAGCAGTTACCGGAGGCTCAGCTGATGGGTTATACCTTTCTAAGCCACGGTCTGTCCCTCAGTTGCTTTAGACCCTGTGTATACCTGTCAACCTAAGACATCTCGAGAATTCCTTTGAGTGAGAGAGCTCATTTGGGACATGCAGCCATATGTACAACCCACACTAGATCAGTATGGATATACTCTACTAGGCATAAAGGCACTCTCAATTTTAAGAGCAATCTGCACTTAATACCATTGCTAATATGGCACAGAGGATTGGTCTGGGTTAAGGCATCACTCCGGACAGCCCAGAGCTTGGCTACTTGAGATACGACCAGTGCCAACACAGCTGCCCGTGCAAAGCCATAACTGCTGATCTTGATCAACAATCTCTCAGCACTGTGGGCATGTGGGCACAGGAGAAATTGAGACAGGGAAGAGTATGAGGCCAACACGCCTTCTGTCACCGCTGCACTGATAAAAGACTGCTGAGCTCTGATTTACAGAAAGCAATGATCCTCTGCGTGACCCAGATATATGGGAGGTAAAAGAGAGGCTCTGGGAAAAGAAGATTTAGGTTTCAGGCGGAACGAGTCTGAGGAAGGAAGCTCTGGGAACCATTTGAACTGGGCTTTGCTACTTTATTGCGCATTTCTTGTCTAGCTAATGCTATTCATAAGGCTGGAGTGTGTAGTAGCCCAAGAGAGAGTATGTTTTCATTGTATATGAAAGCATAATAAAAGCAAAGCTTGCTCCCACAAAGCTTCAGAGACTTAGCAAAAAATATTGTTCACATTTGAGAAAACAGAAGAAGGATTAAAAAGAAAACAATGACACACCCAGGCGTAGACAGTGGATCATCGGTAGAGGTAGGAGGTGAACCCAGGTTTCCTTGCTGTCTATTGCTTTGTTCTCTTGCCTGCTCTGGATGACCGAATCAAAAGCTGGAGGGAGGGAAGGACTGGCACATGAGAAAAATAGGCAGATGTGATTTTTAGGAAGGACACTTGTTTGCACGAGTACCAGGTTTCCTTATCTCACTGACGCTTCTGTTCTATGAGCATAATTATTCACCTCCCTTCCTACTAGGAATATGAAAAGCAGCAGAAAACCACCAACCCTCTTTTTCAGTGTTTCCTATCTCCATCCATTTTCTCTTGACATTTGCCATGAGTATGGAGTGTGCAGTCCAGTCAGAAGAGCAATGGCCCGCTGTGATGTACAGCGTTTCATTCTGTTACAAGTACGCGTTTGCTCTGCCACAGATACCGCCCTGAATTGGGCAAGGAGCAACAAAAAGCCCATAAAGGAGATAATTTATCCTTTTCCCAGACACATCCATGAAAGCAACTTATCTTCCCCTTCATCCACCCAGAGTCAGGATGTTGCTCTTATCTGCCTGTAAACCAGACAGAGTGGAGCATGTTGCCCTTTAAGGTCAACTTGCTGAAAAAAAAAAGGAGAAGCAGCAGCATTTTTAAGATTTGGTTTTTTTCCTAGAAGCTTGGGAGTGTTGGACATGCCTGTCACTGGGGAATGGGACTTCTGTCTGCCTTATATCCCCCTTTTGGAGCACCTATCCCAAGTGTATGAGGTCCGTTAGCAGGCAAACCCACTCAGCTGCTGTGCCAGTACAACACTTGCTGGGGTTCAGCTGTCTAAAGGCTGATGTCCACAAGGAGTCTACAACTGAACAAGCCACACTAGGGTCCTTTTGTTCCCTGCAGAGAAGGACCTGGGGATACTGGTGGAAGAAAAATTGGACATGAGCCGTCCATGTATGCTCGCAGCCTAGAAAGCCAATCATATCCTGGGCCGCATCAAAATAAGTGTATTCAGCAGGTGAAGGAAGGTGATTCTCCCCCTCTACTCAGATCTCATGAGACCCCCACCTGGAATACTGCATCCAGCTCTGGGGTCCACAACACCAGAGAGATGTGGACATGTTAAAGCAAGCCCAGAGGAGAGCCACAAAAAATGATCAGACGGCTGGAACACCTCTCCTATAAAGAAAAGTTGAGAGCATTGGGGTTGTTCAGACTGGAGAGGAGAAGGCTCCAGGGACCCCTTATTGCAGCCTTTCAGTACTTAAAGAGGGCTTATAAGAAAGGTGGAGAAAGAAATTTTACCAAGGCCCACAGTGACAGGAAAATGGTTTTAAACTGCAAAAAAAAAAAGGTAGATTTAGACCAAGTATAAGGAAGACATTTTTTACAATGAAGGTGGTGAGACACTGGAACAGGTTGCCCAGAGAAGATGTGAATGCCCCGTCATTGAAAGCGTTCAAGAGTTTGGACAGGGCTTTAAGCAACCTGACCTAGTGAAAGGTGTCCTTGCCCGTGGCAGTGCAGTTGGACTAGATGATCATTAAAGGTCCCTTCCAACCCAAATCATTCTATGATTTCATGGTTCTGTGCGCACACTAGGCAGCTGGCCAATACAGTCAGTGGACAGCAAGGTATGAAGCACCCTCTGTTAACATAAGTATTTGTAGTGGGTGAGGTGAATCACATGCCTACCACTACTGACTCTCTGTTAACTGTAACTTCAGCCTCAGTCCCCAGCTGAGAAGTGGTTTCCAGCACAAAAGATGCCCAGTTCAAGTGGGGTGAATCTACTCTTAAAGCTAGGTCAGATGAATCCCACCCTACTGACTCAGAGAGAAGGAATTGCATTAATCGGGGCATGTGTGATGAAGTATTTCCTTTCATTTGTCTTCCAGTCTGACTCCTGGTCATTTTGCTTGGTGCTTCCTAGTTCCTGCGTTATGAATAATAGTGAGTAACAATTTCCTACTCACCTTCTCCGTTCTTCAACCACTGTTCATAGTTCTAAAAAGTGGTTTTAGAAAAGAAATTAGAATGATGCCATACAAAAGATACGGATACACTGCAGATTTAAGCAGCTCCGTGCTGTTACTTTCTGTTTTGTTCATTATTCCCTTCCAGTAATTCCTAACATTCAGTTCCCCGGAGCTCTGATGTTCAGATCTCTTTTCTGAGTGGAAATAGCTACTCTAGAGACAACCACTGTGTATAAATGTTTAGGGCTGAATTTCCCACATGTGCATTACTTTGCATTTACTAACACTCAGTTTCACCTGTCTCTTTGTTGCCTGGTGTCTCAAGAGTTTGAGACGCTCCTACAATTCCTGATGGGAATATTAGTTTCAATTACCATGAATAATTCTGTGTCATCAGCAAATTTTATCACTCCTTTATTGTCAATCTTTTTCCAAATCATTTACAAGTGTGTTCAAGAACACAGCTCCCAGTGGAAAACCCTGCAGGACTCTCCTGGCAATGCTTTCCGTTATCGAAACCAAGCAATTCTTTGTTTCTTAGCTTTTAATCAATTAATAATTCACAAGAGTAATCCATCCCACAACAATTTCATTTTTTGAATCTTCTGTTGAAAGACCTTGCTGAGAACTCTTCCATTGACACTACACCAGCCGGATCATTCTACCACATGTTCCTAAAGTCCTTCAAAACAGTTTGATATGTGGGGAATAATTTCTCTAAAAGCAGTGTTTCCTCTTCCTCGATATGTTGCATTTAGCTGTGAGACTATGGATGCTGTTCCTCCTTGTAGGCCCTACCAGTGACTTTAATACAGATGTCAGCATTACTGAACTGCAGTTTCCCAGATCCTTCATGGTGCCCTGTTCAAAAATTCCCAACTGCTATTTTATATTCCCCTGCAGCTAAGTCTGATTGAAGTGACAAGTTGCACACCATGATTAATAATACAGTAGTTTCGTATCTCCATTCCCCTAGAACTCTTGAATCATGTTTCCTTTCTTTTCATTGATTTTTTAAAATTTATTTTACTAAGCCTTCTGTTAGGAATCATTCCTTTGATTGGCCCACTCCCTCTTCCTCCCTAGGATAAATGCTGATGTAGGAACCATCTTAAACTATGCCACAGTTAACATGGACTGAAGAATTCATCAAGCCTTTCTGCTAAACATAGTGTCCGTGTCTGCTGTGCACATCTCTTTTACTCCAGCTATGTCTAAGTCCCATAGAGTCCCTGGCAGATTCTTGCATCAATAAGTCTGAGGGAGGTTTTATTACTATTTCATTCCTTTAGTAAAATGGTTCTCAAAATCTTTTCAGCACACTTTATTGGTGCTTAATGTTTAACTTTCAGACATTAAACTCTTTTCTATTCCTCATTTCTCATTTAAATATTTCTAAGGATTGTCTTTTTGCTTCAATCACTTTCATTCTTTTACTAACCACTTGACTTATTTATCTAGGTCAGAACTCTCTCAAAATCTTTTAATACATGGTATATGTTTAACCTCTGAATCTCCAGTTTGCTGTCTTCCAAGTATTTGCTGTGCCATCTGTATGCATTTTGCACCTTTTGCCGTTTCTTACAGTTTTCTTTTTGAAAGCTTCCCTCTTTTGACTGAGCTAAACCCCTTTTGGACATAAAGTTTCAGTAGCAGGGGCTTTTGTCTTTTTCTCTCTTGCAAGCATTTGAAATTATGTACATAATATTCACTATCACAGTACAGTGAAGGTTGCCTTTGGAAGCTGCTGGAATTCACAGACTTCAGGAACGAGGAAATAAAATCCTGTAATTCCTCCTATATCATGCCATTCTTTGCATAGCTTCTTTTAACCATTTTAATACCTCTGGTAGGGAGCAGAAAAAGCACCAGACTCAACAGTCACTGGTAAGAGTACATTGAGGCATATCTATGGATCATCATTCAATTGCAGCCTGGAAAGAAACTCTGAAGATCTCTGGTCCAACCTTCTGCTGAAAGCAGGGTTAACTTCAAAGTTAGATTGAGTTGTGCAAGATCTCACCTAGTCAAATTTTGAACATCTCTAAGAAGGAGATTTTGCAGCAGTTGTAATAGTCAGTCATGTTCATGGTGAAGAATTGCACCTTAAATACAGCCAGAATTTCCTTTTTTTGCAACTTTTTACTTATCTCTTGCCATCTCACTCTTCACCTTTCAGGGGTGTCTTCTCTGAGCAAAGTCCACCTCCATCTTCTGCAAAAGCTTCATAGTCTACCCATTCAGTCGACAACTCTCCAATTTGTGTACAAAGACACTATGTGAGATCATGTCAAAAGTCTTGCTTAAGGAGAGGTAAATGACATCAGCTTCTCTTGCTTGTTTCTAGAGCCAACCAGCTCATGACAGAGCTGTCAAAGAAGCTGTCCAAAGACACTTTGTCATCAGTAAATCATGTTGAATGTTCACAGTCACTTTCTTGTCCTTCACATGCCTGGAAATGGCTTGCAGGGGGGACTTGCTCCATTATTTTCCCAAGGACTGAATAGAAGTTGACCAGATTTAAGTTCTTTGGACCTTATTACTTGCCCCTTTGAAGATGAGTGTGATGTTTGCCTTTTTCCACTAGGAAGTTCCTGGAGTTGCCACAGTCATTACAAAAACCCCACGATGACATTGGCCAGCTCCCTCATGCCCCTTGAACATGTTCTCTCCTGTCTCATGGTTCTGTACATGCCTCGCTTACTGTCATAGTCCCTAACTTAATCCTCCTCTACTCTGGGTAGTGTCTCTCTTCCCCTGCTACAGGGCAGGTAGATCTGGGAAGTCTGAGAGAAGAACTTGCCAGTAAATACTGAGGCAAAGAAAGCATTATGTACCTCAGTTATTTCCATATAAATAGTCCTACACAGTTTTGTGGCAACTGAGAAAGCATCTGCCTCTATGACCTTTTCCTGGAGCAGTTTCAATCAGAGACACTCACTTTTAAAGGCTGCTTTTCTGTGCAATATCATCATCATTAGAAAAGTGTTAAGGAATACCTGATGATGATATCAGCTGCTTGGTTTGGAGCTAAAGCTGTTTTTCTCAACATACTGTGCAAGGCTACATGCTCAGTAAATACTAACCTTTCCCACAGATGTCAGGGAGTTAGCAGAGCTGTGTTTATAGAACCCTACCAACAGTCCAGCCAGCGCCGATTTTGCTGAGTAGGGGGCAAGAGGAAGAGTAACCTCTTCATCACTGCTGCAGGACAACGAGTCTCATCCATCAGTTACCATGTAACCCATGCTTCAGGATTAAAACCCAATGTATATCAACCATATGCCACCTGGGAAGCTGAGCTGGAAGAGCAGAGGAAGGAGTGTTGCTGCAGTCCATCCTGTTTGTCATTTTTGCAAGATCAGATTCTTACTTTTGTGTAACTCTGTCCTTGCTCCTGATATATCTTGTACCCCAAGGCTCTGTGTCTGCACAGAGCTGGGAGGAAGGTTAGGACTGACCCATGCTTGCTCAGAGAATCACGTCTGGAGCTCCTGAGCTCTGCCACTAAAATAGTCCAAAACCAACAAGAACTGTTCCTCTGTCCCTTTTTCCACAGTGTTGAGCTCCTTCCCTTCCCCCAGCCCCAGTGCTCCTGCCTTAAATTCAGCCCTCTCGTGTTGGGACTCTGGTCTGCATTATCACAGAATCATAGAATCATAGAACAGTTTGGGTTGGAAGGGACCTTAAAGATCATCTAGTTCCAACCCCCCTGCCATGGGTAGGGACACCTCCCTCTAGACCAGCTTGCTCAAAGCTCCATCCATTCCAAATTAAATCTGCCTTTCATTTCTCTGCCTTCCCACATGCCAGTCTCCCTCCCCTCCTTCTACTCCCCATAATTTACGTTCTCCTGCTTCATTGACACAGATGGGATTTTACGTTTAAACAATGTTCCACCATGTACCAGTTCCCCCTGATAAGTAAACGCAGTCCCAGATTGACTCAACTCCTTGGCATGCAGGTAATTTGTCCAGCTCCCTCCCATGGCATTCCTCCCCGCTGCGTGCATCTGACACATTCCCACGGCAAGCAGTCTGATGCCTGTGGGTGTCTTAGATGGCTGGATAGCCTATTTGCACTGCACTTAAACCTACAAAGATATAACGTACAGGTTTAATAGAAGTCTTCATAGCAGATCTGCTAAATCTCTTACTGCCTTCATTTCAAGAAAGAGGCTCAGTGTTCAGGAAAGCATTGCCCAACAGGGGCCAAACACGTGCCAGCAGGTCCGTGTTGGTGCTGCTCTGAATGTGAGATGTGTGCACCGGGTGACCGATCTCCATCCCACACAACTGCCTTGCAAACCCTCCCTTTGGCCATACCAAGACATTGTCTACCACACATGGATCACTGAATACTGTGTGATAGCCAAGGCTGTGATGGATGCTCAGTGTATGGTGTAGACCTATCTGCTGGCTTCTCCTAGCGACAGTTAGCTCCTGCTATTCCTTCATCTCCATCCCATAAGTCTCTACACATCCATTTATGCTGATAAGTTTTGAAGATTTTTCTGTGGCTGTTTTTGAGCTGTCTCCAGCCTCAAATGAGTGGTTGAGATGGGTTTGAATAACACCATGCAGGACACTGCCAACACAGATAGACATCACTACAGAGAGAACTGTAGCTTTTTTTCCCCCCAAATATGTGTTCTTGTTCCCGTAACTGGAATCAGCTGGTGGAAGAGAGCCAAGCAGAGTGTCCCAGTTAAAGTAATAATTCACTCCAAAGATCTGATGGGTTTGCGTCAGGATTCCGTAGGCAAATCCAAGACAGTTACAAATCTACAGAGTAATTATGTGCTGATAAAAAGAAAGAGGGAGGAGGGTCACATTCCTTGCAGCTAGGTGGGCTGACAGCGCAAAAGAAAACAGTACACTTAGTGCTGTGTTCAGATCCGTACACTGAGTCCTCTGCCTGGCAAAGCGTGTGAGCCTTATCAATTGAACAGGGTCTTCATACCACCTTGAGAACTTCACTGAGCCTGGTCACACTTCTGAGGCGTGATCCCCATCCCGGGTTTGTTTCTGCTTTGCAGTGGAACAACGCAGACCCTGCGAAAGCCATCCCTCCACCTCCTCTCGCTCTTTTGGCCTTTCATTGCAGTAGTACTGGCCATAAAGGTCAGCGTTTCTCAGCTGATCACTTCCCTGTCCCCTCAAAAATATTAGATGGGCTAAATTAGCCCTTTTTGCTTCTGAAGAGAATACTGTGGGGTTTACCCACAAGTGATAGGAGATCTAATTGTCCATTTTCCTTGTCCTTATTTTCTTTGCTATTCCAACATCCAAAAATGTGTATTTTTTTTCCTTTTTTTTTTATTTGAAATGGCAATGACAGCTCATTGGCATGTCTCCAGGAGTTTGGGCTTTGAATACTGACATGTTCCCTTTCACTAGTTGCCTAAGTCACCCTGTATATGGAGAGGGGACAAAAATGTGCCCTTGTTATAGCTTTATCTGAAGGCTGGCAAGTGTAGATGGTCCAATCTAAGCATAGGGAGACATCCTCCTCCAGACTGAGTTGTGCTGGTGAGGGCACTACTGGAGGGTACCGCAGATCTGCCTGAGAACTGTTCAGAGAAATGCTCTTAAAAAAAATCAAAATAAAAAAAATGTTAGAGAAGTTTAAAAAACATATTCCTTTGATTCATTTCCAAATTAAAAGTTTGAGGTGTTGAATCGCAAAACTGACTGTGATTTAAGTTGACCTTTCTTAAGAGTTTGCAGGGATAAGCAAAAAAGCCACCTGATTGTAATATGAAGTGTTTAATTTTAAGACAAAATGAAAGTGATGACTCAACCTGACATGATTTTTGCTTGCCTCGCTATTTCCGTGACGGAAAAAAAAAGAAAAAAAGAAAACATTTCATTTTGGTTCAACCAATATCAGTGTTTTCATTTTGACTTTGACTATATTTTCTGAGCATAGCTTCTGAACCAAAAAGTCTCCCCAGATGAAGATATAACAACCCATTTTACCTCTGTGGTTTTGCACCATTCAATGTAGACTATCAGCTGACAACCATTGCATGCTGGTTTTCTGTTCTTATGGAGATCATCTACATTTAGGTAGGCATTTTTGGCAAATATCTGTGAAAATGGGAGACCTTATTTCCCTGCAGCAACAGCAAAATCAGAAATCCTTCCTAAGTCCCTGGGACACACCCCTGTGCTCAGTCTGCTGTGGATGACCGTCTACGGACACACCTGCATGTAGGGTACCCCCAAAGTCTTCCGGGGAAGGACTGTGAAAATGAAGATGAGCCTTTGATCCAACTAGAGAGACTGACTGAACTCCCAAGCAGAAGATATCATGCTTTCTTTCAAATTTATTTCCTGTTTGACTCTATTTATTTACTTATTTCTAACCAGCAAGTCCCATACGCTGACTGCCTTCATGCACTTAAGATGCACTGAAAATTATGCAAGTGCTTAAGAGCTGTTGACCACGTCTGCTCAGTATTCCAAGAAGGACCCTAGACAAGTTGTCACATCCCAGCTCAGTCAGGTTCAGCTGCAAAGGTGACGTGAATTTCGGGTAATGCTTCAGGAAGAAAGCCCGGTGCACCAAAAGGAGTTTGTGCCTGGCCAGTTAAGCAACTAAGCCTGAGCTCTGGGATCAAACTCATAAATCTGTGTGCAAATTTTACATTGCAAGTTTGTCTGGAGAGCAGGGATATCATGCTGGTGCCACCAATCCATGTTCCCAACCCTTGAATTGCCACAATAAATGACTTGCAAGTCTTCCTAAGTGTCTTTTGAAAACAGAATAGGCTGAATAGATACTTAGTGTTCAAGCTATTTTAAAATATTAAACCCTTGTGGAGGAAAAATTGAGTCTGCAGCACTGCTGGAGAAGATATGGTCAACTGTTTGGGAAAAGATGGTGTCTGTTATCACTTTCACTCCCTGCCTAGACTGATGCAGGGCTCTAGGGGAGAAAGGCGGAGGCGGCGTGCTATTTGCCTGCAAGGGATATAACATCAGTGACTATTTGCTTTGCCTTTGTGCAAACAAAGTGCAGATTCTTGCTCTGAACCTGACTCCTGGTCGCTTTAGTGTTCACCTTGCACACAGCGTAGACCCAATCCCTGCCTCACGCGCTACCAAAGAGATAATAAGGTGAGACGTGCTTCATGACTAGTCAGAAAGAAATAACGAGAGCCTTTGGGCTCAGCTTTCCCCATCTGGTGGCTCACAGTCCGTTCCAGCAAACAGGCAGGTCACTGCCGTGCTTGGCGACAATGCTTGGCAGAGCAAAGCACCGCTGGATCACACCCTCTTAGCTTCCTGCAGCCACTGGCACAAAGTTAGGTCCCCCGTGCCAGGCAGCACAGCAGCTCCATTAGCCAGCCTTGATATTTTGCCCTCAAATCCTCCATGTCTCCCACCCCTGGGGAGGCCCTTAGATGTCAAGCAGCAGAACGGTTTGCCTGCTGCCCCTCAACATGGGACATCCCTATGGGAAGAGGCAAGAGACGACCTGCTGGAGCGTGTCCAGAGGAGAGCCACAAGAATGATCCGAGGGCTGGAGCACCTCTCCTATGAGGAGAGGCTGAGAGAGTTGGGGCTGTTCAGCCTGGAGAAGAGAAGGTGCCGGGGAGATCTTATTGTGGCCTTCCAGTACCTAAAGGGGGCCTTCAGGAGAGCTGGGGAAGGACTTTTTACAAGGGCCTGTAGTGATAGGACAAGGAGGAATGGCCATAAACTGGAAGAGGGCAGGTTTAGATTAAACATTAGGAAGAAATTTTTTACTTTGAGGGTTGTAAGGCACTGGAACAGGTTGCCCAGAGAGGTTGTTGAGGCCCCATCCCTGGAGGTGTTCAAGGCCAGGCTGGACGTGGCCTTGGGCAACCTGGTCTGGTGGGAGGTGTCCCTGCTCATGGCAGGGGGGGTGGAACTCAATGATCTTCATGGTCCTTTCCAACCTAAACCATTCTATGATTCTATGGTATGTTTATGTTGGTAAGTTGGCAGCACAACATCCACTCCCTCGCTTCATGCTTTGTTCTTCTGGTTACCCAGGCTTTGTCTCCTTCCCCAGAACCTCTCCATCCAACCGGTCTAGCAGATCCCACATCTTTAAAAGGGCAGTTTGAGAGACATGGGCATCTCCCATTTGTCAGGCTGCTTCCATTAAGCCCTTTCAGTAATCTGATGAATGAGGACAGATAACAACCACACATGGCAGGTCTCCTGTGCTTCTCCAGCTCCAGGTCAGCCAACTGGGTAGGATTCTAGTCACCTTAAGATTAAATACCACTGTTCCAAATTTACAGACAAGGGAAGGTCAGGGTGGACATGAGCCTCAGCCAGATCCCACGACAGGAGAAGAGGTCAGCTTATCCATCTTCTTGGCTCCATGTCAAACCACAACTATCCCATGCAAGATCCTCACCATTAGATATTCTAAATACACAGACATGTCTTGGGAACAGCCTGATCACACTAGTTTTAATTCCCATGCCATTTATATGATGTTGACATAGAAGTTTACATGCCCCTTCCCAGAGACACATGGTAGCCTACCTCCACCTATCACCTTTTGTGGCCCTCCTTGGTTGTGTGGCCAACATGAGAAAAGGGAACCCGTGCAGAAAGCCTCCAGGTCTGTGGCAGCATGAGCAGCTCTTTGTGGTTTCTTCTGTATGTTTTCCTCAACTTTTTATGCAGAATGTTGAATCATGGGGGTATTAAATATGCATGGAAAATGTTATGCCTTGATTCCTCTGAACTTTGAACTCACTTGGCTTTATTTGTCATGCTGTTGTGACTATTGTTTCATCAGCCTACCGCAAAACCGCTCTCCTTGGTCTATTTTTCAGCCATATTGACTATGTAAATTTCATTCTGATTTTCTGTCCTTGCCTCTCAGCTTCTCAAGAGGTTCCCTTTGCAAAGAGGGGATGTATAAGTGGGTATAAATTATTTCCTCCTCGTGAAGCAAACTTTCTTTGATTTCTTTAATAAAAATCTTTGAAAGTGTAGACCCGGTCTCAGGGACCAATGTGTTCCTTTTATTTTCACATACGCTTAGACTAAGAACAGCATCTTTCAAATTTATCCAGAAAGAAAACTCTAGAGACTACCTTTCAGTTTGAAACTTCTTTCAAGTAGCTTGTATGCAACAATCTCCACTAAAACAAAGGTTTCATTTAACAATGCATTTCATTATGTGCTTCAACTCTCAAGAGGATGTGAGTGTATAATGAAAACCCCAGCTAAACAAAAGTTTATTTTTAATGGAAATATCTATAGAAATTATCAAGGATGTTCCTTCAAACGTCACTGCTCTTGCCAAAAATATATCTCAATTGGCATCACATGATGGTCTCAAGCCCATGGAAAGCTCTACCTTTGAGGACAAACAATGCACTCCACTGTCATTCCAGGCTGCAGGACAGATGGTAATGCAGGAGCTGTTAGCTATGGTTGAAGAGAAAATTCAAAAGTCATGACAACTCATGACAATTAAGGCATGTTGGAACATACTGTAAGATAAAATATCTCAATTCCAATGCTTTACCAGAATTATCCATGAACATACTCACCATTTCAGGTTTAGTAGGCTGCTGGCTGTATATTTTGTCAGGGGACTACCGTATACACAGCAGGATTTTTGGAGGAACCCTCTGTAAGATGTCTCCAGTGGGTCGGGTGATCTCAGCAATCCCATTGTGCAACTAGTGCAGCCTCAGCTCTAAACTGGGCAGGGCTAAGGGCTTTGCTACCCAAACTCTTTGTTTTATAATTTGTTATTGACGTTGGGTGAGTTTTGTTGAGGTTGGAGTTTTCAGGGTAGCAGTTTTGCTTGCAAACAGCTCAGTATTCAACATTTGATACTGCAGATACTTTGTTTGGTCAGAAAAGCCACATGGTGTCATTTAGGTATTCAGATGGAGGAACACGACCCTTAATATAAGTGTCCAGTGCAAGTACACAGATACATGTGGCAATACGTAGCATTTTTGCCCCCATGATTGGAATTTTCTTTCTGAGAATAAATAGAGACACACAGGCATCACATCACTATTGCACCAAACACACGCTGAATGAGTTTTAAAGCACATTGCAGTTCTAACCTAGTCAGTAGTGTCAAAATTCCTGACCAAACAGTCTTTTGTTTTAGGATCTGCTGTGACAGAAGTCACTATAACTGTGAGCTTACCTCCAGCAGAAGAGTTTGAAAAACCACCTTATTTGCGGTAATTCATCTCCATCACTCAAGATGACTTTCAGTGCCTCAAATACTCTGGGAATATCAGGAGTTCCTGATGTCCATTAATTTCAACAATGTTTCTAACTTAAGCCTACAGACAAAGTCCTAAATGACAATGAGTCAACCACAAGCACATGATTTAAGAGCAGACGCAAGGATCTAGCTCTTAGAGATTTCCTCTCTGTCCTGCCTGACTGGTGAGCTCAAGATATCCTACAGGATGCTGGTAGATCAAGTGCTTCCTGTGGCTGGAATCAAAACATGCCCTAGAAACAGTTTTCTGAAGACTGCTCAATCTAGTTGCCTAAATCTTGGCTAAAGAGTAATTGGTTAAACTGTTTTTACAAACGATGCTGCTCAAATTCCTCCACAGAGCAGGCAAAGGTTGGGAGTTTGTGAGATGGGACAGAATTCAAATGCTGCTCAGTCCAGGTTCATGTTGCCTAGTGATGCAGAAAAAATACTTTTTTATCGTATATTCTTCCCCAAATTCAGTGGTTTATAACCCTACTGACCTCCTCAGAATAAGCCTGATCAAAACTTTTTACAGATGACCCAAGATCTTTCAGCAGTGTTGTCAGAACAGAAGAGTTTCCCCAATGTATTTCCACAATTGTCTTCGGTCATGGCCCAGCCCCAAGAATGAACACTTGCGCTTCTCTTTCCTCCTCCTCTCTGCCCATTGCCAGCTTCCCTCTCTACCCCAGTGCTAGTCCAGCCCTGACAAAATGATGCTGCAGCAATAGATGAGGGGGGAGTGAGTGGCAATTTCTCTGGAAATAGCTCTCCAGAAGGCATGAGGGGATCTGGCTGCTGGGTGGCTCCAACCACAGGCACACTGGAGCTCTGCACTGCCTCTCAGCCAGGAGTTTCCAGGAGCAGAGACAAAGTCAGATGCACAGCGTGGATGAGTTAAAGTGGGCAGGGAACACAGCAAACTGCAGGAAGAGGCAGGGCATAGTCAAAGAAAAGTGCAGATAAGGAGTGTGCAGGTGATAAGCCAAAGGAGCAATGAGCATTCAGGAACAGGAGGTGCCAGGACTTCAGGGACACTCTGGAGAAGTTCAAGATCCTTCTAGACCATCCATGAATCACTCCTGAATCACAGTCCTTCCAGTTTGATGTACTTGCTCCAGCCCTCACTTTCACTGTGAAAATCATCTCACTCTGTCCCGTTACCTGTTCGACACCTATAGAAACTCCTTGTGATTTATTCCCTTTTTTCTTTCCCCTCTTTCAACTCCTGACCCTTCCCCCTAGTATCTAGATTTCCTGCTTCCTTTTCATCAGTTTTATACTCCTTGAAATGATAACACCCACGGGCAGTATTGCCTAGACCTTTGCATTTCCCTTGTCCTAAATGATTTCCACTTCAATTGAGTTTTACCCCCAAAAAATTGCCCTCGGTCTGGGAAGGACAGCACAGAAAGTTTGTGCACAGGGTGGGGACACATGCCCCAGAATTTTCAGGAAGCAGCGACTGCGGTAAAAATGACCTTGTGATGTCAACCAGAACCTAGAGTATGCACATCAGCCTCTTCCCATAACACCTCTGGAGATGTGCAGATGGTGCCACCCGGGAACAAAGCCATCAGCAACCCAAAACATAACTGCCGTTTCAGAAGGAGGTATAGAGGATGCTGCATGCCTGCCTAGGGTATCTTCTGACCTTTCCAAAAACAACTGGGTAAGCATGTGGTAGGTTTGGTGGCCCAGCAGCATCATCTTCTGGAAAGTAGCCAAAAATAGCAGAATTGTGTCCTAGAGTAGACTTTTGGGGGACTATCCAAGTCTCAAAAAGCAAGTATTTGGTGGTTTTGGGGGTATTATGACCAGTCTTCTGCTGCCTGTCCAAAAAGGTTTGGCTCTTCTCTAAGTCCTATGTTATACCTGTGAGCTCAGTGCAGATTGTAGATCTTACACAACCACAAGGTTGGTCTCATGGCCCTGGGCAACCCTGTTTAGGAAACAGAACCCCAACTTTCACACTGAAATTAAGACACCTGCATTAGCATGCCTCCTTGTGAGCTGGGTATCTAAGCTCCTGTGATACTCAATGAAGACTTAGGGCTCAACTCATTTGAGCTCTAGAACCAGCTGAGATACTCTAGGATATGTGAGCTATAGGTAGCTTACAGGTGTATCAGATACCTTACAGAGACAACTCAGATGGCCCAATAAATCTATGATTAGGCAGCTGAATCCCACCTATTGAGGGCAGCATGGGCAGTAATCCAAAGTGAAGATCAGCTTGAGGAGTGAGTGGTGTGGAAGATGGAGGATTACCTGCATTGGCTAAGAACTTCTTCAGAAAGGGAGCAGAGACAGGTCAGGAATACCAGACATTATATGGGATTAGTTTGCATAGCCAGAGACAGCTCCCAAAACAAAACTGGTCCGGATCTCCTAGCTTTGTGGGGGGCTAGTCCAAAGAAGAGGCTAACGGCATGATGAGATGTAAGCTGAGAACACATCCTTGCCCCATCTTCTCCCTTTCCTGCCACTGTCCCCATCCCTCCCGCCCCGTCTCCTCCCCACCACATAGGCAGCTCCTAAACCCAAGGGTCTGGGCACCCACCAGTCGTGCTTTGCTGCTGTTTGTTAGGCTCCAGCAGACCCCTGCCAGCAGCGATGGAAACTAAATATAAACTGGCTCAGGCTCACGGATTTCATTATCGAGCTGAGAAAAGGAAACACCTGGAGCGAGGGGAGGAGGGGCTGAGCACAACCAGCTCTGGTGCTTGCAGGGAATACCCGCCCCAGAGGCACTGGCGTTCCCATCACAGCCTCATAACAAATAACAAATAGATAGTGTTTTCCATTCCAGTAGCACGTCCCTTTGGAGTGACTGTCCGGCCTCAAGCTGTAATTACTGCAGCAAGAGCTGGCCTGTCCGCCAGCACCAGGCTGCCTGCAGACTCCTTCAGCCGCTCATCGCACCAGGCTCTGCAGATACCATCTCTCTTCTAGGAACTTGGAAAAAGCCAGCAAAAAAGATGTGGTCTACCTGCCAAGCCTTCACCTTCCGCTGGTCAAGATTTTTCTCGCAGGGGACAGTGATGTCTCGCAAAGGATGGTTCCTCCACCCCACTGTCCCCACCATCACCTCTTCTCCCCTCTCAGCCTCCACCTCCTCCAGCCTCATCTTATCAAAGGGCTCAGTGTTGTGCCTCCCGCTCCTATTGAGGTCGGCACTACAAATTATCCTTTCTCCTGCTGTCATCCCCTCGGCACAGCGCAGAAGTCCCTGTCCCCCTGTACGCTCTCCAAGTTCAACACCGAAAAAAAAAATTGTATTTCTTTCCCCCCACCATGAAAAACAGCCCACCTGCTCCAACTTTCATCTCCACCCCATTTTCTGCCCTTTCTTGGTGCCTTGCCTGTTCTTAGAGGAAAACATTCACAATAAAAGAGATCAGTGGTGGCAAGAGGATAACACAGGAGCCAGCATCCATCCAGACAGCTGCTCCTGCTCCACAATCGACCAATAAAGATTTTCTTTTCCCCTCTCCCTTCACATGCTAATCACCCAGCAGTGATTAGAGCCTGACTCCAAGGAAAAGAAACAGAGGCGAGGGGCCGAGAGGGATTTTTTCCAGCGCTGAGTAGCAAGGGCGGGGGGGGGGAACTGGGGAAGGGAAAACAAAACAAAGCAGAAAAAACAAGAAATGCGAAGACTTGAAGAAGCCTCATTCCTTATGGTTGGTCACGTCCATCCCTTTCAGCATTCAATCTCAAAGTGACCGGGCAAGGGGCCTATTAAAAATCCCTCCTTCCTTATTAGTATTCCACCTTCCCAGCCGGAGGAGGTGGTGAAGGGGGGGGGAAGTGAGATGGCAGCGGGTTTGGGGAGGGCGCTGGGAAATTCCTGGCATTTTTCTGCCTTTGTGTCTGGGGGCTGAACTGAAAGGGAGGGATGGAGAGCTGCATTAAGCCTCCTGCCCCCTCCAGCAGAGAAGGGATTGCGCTGGCAGAGCTGAGAGCCTTTTTATCCCCTTCCCTAGTCAGGTTCCAAGAAAAAAAAAAAAAAAAAAGAAAACCAAAACCGCAAAACTACAAATTTGGTGGGTTTTCGAGGGAGACACAGCTCTCAAGGGAACTCTGAGGTCTCCCTGCTGTCTCCCTTGATAACACTAACTCCTTTTGATCCCCACAGGAAAGCCCTGTTCAGATCTTCTCCCTACTTCCCTGGGGACTCAACCCCTTCAGTTTTTTGTCTGGTTTCGCTTTATTATTGCTGTTTGGTGGGGCTCCCCCAGCTCCTCTTTTGACATGATACTACAATGTTTCATTTCACTGTCAGATCCCAACTACTCACATTCCTCAGGGATTAACAACAACCACCATGGGTCGGAGCAAAGCCTGGTCTAAGCCACCACCATGTCCCCAAAATAACTGGAGACGGATAAAGAAGGAGAGTGCACATGGAGGAATATTCCCAGGGAGGAGTATGAAAATTGAAGTAATAGGTGACATCCCCAGGAGCTCCATCATGAGGATGTCTATCCAGAGCATCATGTTCACCAACTGCTGATAGACCTGTCCTCCATGAATTTTACTAATCCTTTTTCAGCTTTATTCATGCTTCTGGTCTCCACAGCATCCTGAGACAGCGAGAGCCACACCTGAGCTGTGCCCAGCTTTTGTTTGGCTGAGGGATGCCGCCCAGCTACTGAGTTACGGGAAGGAGCAAATGCTCCTGCCTCCTCCCGCTAACCACCATATCACTCCGGATGTTGTGACCCAGGGGCTGTGCTCCTGCTCAGCTTTCTCTTCTGCAGACAATGGAGTCCCAGTCTATTCCCTGGGTAGTGCTTACACAGAAGTCATTAAGGGCCTATAATTGTTCCTGGTGCTTTTACCTTTTCCAGTCCTATTGTATCCTGTTGAGGTGAGGGGCGGGGGGATCAGCATTGTATACACCATGCAAGAGGTCAATACCCCAGAGATTTACTCGATGCCATGGGTTGGGTTTTTTTTTTAACATTACTCCTTTCTTAAAAACTCTAAACTTCTATTTCACCTTTTTGACTCTGGCTGAGTGCAGTGATGGCATTTCACTCAGCTCTTTCCAGGGACACACAGGTGTCACCTTGGGAATGGCAAATTTGGGGCTCATGTATGGTGAGGCTGCTTTTTATCCATGTGCAGGCTTTTACACTTTGCAACATCAAATGTGGACTGTCCCGTTTCCTGCTCACTTCCTGCAGACTAGAAAATCCTTCTGCAGTTTTTCATGCTGAGCTTTCGGTTCCATAAATCTCTACCAGTTTCATTATTCACCCTCCTTTGACAGATCACCCCTGAAAAGACTGAGCAGAACAAGACCAGAAGAGGCTGGGCCCGCCAGCACCACATCTCTGCTGGGAAAATCAGCCATGCATTCCCATTCTTTGTTCCCCAGCTTTGAACATTTAATTAATCCACTGCAGCTTGTGAATAACGATGATAGGATAGTCTTCCCAGGAATTGGATCAGTCCAATCAGATTAGATCTGACCTGTGTGCTATCTCATCCGTATTTTTGACAAAGCCCAGCAAAAGGGGCCAGAACGCTCACAGTGGCAGGATGACCTCACTCTTGATGTTCAGCCTACATCTTTCTGGTGGCCATGAGGGAGCATTCCTACAAGAGGCCTTCCTGTAATCTACGGGATCATGAGAAGATGAATGTGCCTAACAGCATAAGGCCTGAGCACTGAAATAGCCCCTGGAGCTCTGCCTGGATTGAAGCTCCTTGGGGAATTCATCTCGCTTTATCCCACCCAGTCTACCTGAAGGACACAGCTCCTGGCCTTTCTCCCCTCCTCCATCCACCTGGCATCATGAGGGAAAAATGTGCAGGACTTTTGCATCATGGAGAGCTATAAACTGTGTCCAGATCTGTTGCATGGAAAGAATTACAACAAGCCGATGCATCCACACGCCATCTGATAGCTAAAAATAGGGAGCATCCATCTGAAATCACTGAGCCCCACCTCAGCGCGCCCATGGAGCGCCCAGCAGGACGTGTGTTTCCAGCAACACAATGGAAAATGGTGAATGCTAAATATAGGGAGAACTGCTCTTAAGTAAAGGTAGGTGGGGTGGAATATGTGCCGTGCCAGCAGCTTGGCTTTTGGCTAGTAAATAGGAGACAACAACAGCCAAGGACCTGAGGCAGGAAGAACATCTTTTATCCTTGAATACATGCTGTCTTGTGCTTCTGTATCCTGCCAAGAGTGACCTCAAGGAAACAGGGAGCTCCTCACCACCTCCTGCACCTCTCCTCCCCTACTCCTTTGTCTGCTCTTGCCTGGTTTGTAAGGGCCAGTTGGCCCCTCTGTTGACTTTGCTCAGAAGACACACAAGCACTGCATAGTGAGATCCACAGAGAATCTCTGTCACTCATTGAGAAAGATCAAAATATCATATCAAAATCAGAGCTCACTGAAGAGGAAAAACTCTCTGTGGCTACTACACCAGAGGAGGTTTCAGGCGCCCATTTTCTTTCTCATTATTTCCTGTGATTATTCCCTGTGCTATTTAATGAGGAACGGTGGGTCCTACCCTGCCTGGTGCTGTAGAAGCCAGTGAAACAGATGATTCAGACTCAGCAATGTCACACTGAAATAAGTAAAGAGAAATCCCAGCTTGGGCTAGTCATCACTACGGTTTGGTACGCTGGTTCTCAGTTCTCTAAGGTTAAGCACTCAAGAAAGACAGCAAAGTTGGGAACCCACTCACCCAAGTTTGAGGGTGAGTTCAGGCCTCCTATATTTTGTTTTGCCATCTGTAGAAAATGGTCAATAATGATTCCTAGCCTGATTTCCATGTTTGCTTTCCGGGTCTAAGTGGAGGCTGAGCACTTTGCAGGACTAACTGCTGTTCCCTAATGCCATCACATGCAGACACAACAAAGACAAAGAAAACAGAGTTTGAAAAGCACGAGCAGACTCTTTTCCACCATAACAGAGAAAGAAGTTTTCTTTGATTCAGTGTGGGGACTACAAAGTTACAACATCAACCTTTTCTTTCATCTGGCATCTTGAAAAGCAACATTAAGAGTCAACATCGACGTTTGTCATCTACCCTGTGATTTCAGTTGCTTTGAAGGAGCTGAGGCTCTTCCTCTAGGCAACATTCTCAGGGGACAACAGTTGTTTTCACGTTTCTTGTTTCAGAGAGGTTTTTCCCCATTATATACCAGACAGTTTCCATTGATCCATATGAAGTTTTATACATTTACTAAAGGGGCTCCTGGAGTATAGGTAGGAATTCATTTTTTTCTCAAGATCTTTGAGCCAAAAGGGCTGGAAGTTCTTGCATTACCTGACTCTATCCAGTGCTGCAGCACCCTTCTCACCCTTGTGAACTCATCCTGGTCCTTCCAGCCTTCCTACCGAATATCGATATCATCAGTGTAGGCACTACACATAGATGGGCAACCCTGCTTTCATCAGGTTGATTGACTGGTCATCTCAATGCTTGATTCCATTGTCCAGGGGCTTAGAAATATAGAAATAGAGCAGACTTACATTTTCTTTGTTGACTTAGGATCCCAAATACCAAAAAAGTTTGTATGCCACTGCCTTCTGGGGCGTGAGAGGATAACTATGCCTCATCTAATTTCAGCCACAGAAAAAAATAAATGTTCATGCTAATCTCTCTCTGTTCATCCCACCCAGACTTCTAAGACTGGTGGTGTCAGTCATATACAGGGGAACCTCTCCATCTCCACTGACTGGTGAGGCCCTGAATGGAGAGACCCACTTGAAAACGGCCAGCTGCTGGTGAACTAGGACCTATAGAAACTTTATAGTGGGACACACAGCACTTACTAGTTGGGTATTGACCAAGACTAAGCTTTCCCTTTGATTGAGACCAAGAGACTGCAGTATAGATCCCAGCTCCACCTTGCTCTTGGCAACTTTGGGATCTAGTTCAAACCATGAAGTAGGCCAATTGGTCAAAGCATAGAAAGCATCCCTTTCTCCCCTTCTACATGATTTGCCAAACCCATATGCTGGATAAATCATCAGAGCCATGGGATGTCTCCAGCATGGACACTGCTGGTGGTGGGTTTAGCTCTGGCTGTTTTCAAGCCTGGTGGGAAGGAATTGCAAATTTTCTTCAAGTGGATACGTCATTTGTTAACAGGGGAATCAATCACGCTCAACAAGCTAAAGAGAGGCAAAAATCTCGTGTGTCCTTTTGTGCTTTTGCAGATGTTCTCTTAAGTGGACCCTAGCTCACTCACATACAGGATGCAGCGACATAATGACAGCTTCCTTTGGTCCCAGAAATTTCAGCAAAGCTCTCCCCACAACGGGGGCATTCCCACCAAGTTCGTTCCAGAGCTAGTGAGCACGCTGGAGCAGGTCCAGCCCAGCCCCCTGTTCTTCCCGGAATTTCCTTTTATTGTTAATCTCAACAGTGTGAAACATAGACCTTAGCTGGAGTGTTCTTCTGGACATTCAACTTTCTAACGAGCAACCCTTTTTCATGATGTTTATTCCCTTCTCTGGAAAGAGAGATTCAAACTGCCTCCTTGGTCAACCGTTATTTTATCTGACTCAGGAAGAATAGCTCTGCTTTGCTGTGCCCTACCTTGCACTTGGCACAGAGCTGAATCCTGTAAAACACTGCGTGTCGCTCTTCAGTGTCTTCAGATCTTCTGCCCTTCTGCGTGCATGCACCGTTGCACAGGTTGCTTTGTATAAATACATCGCTCAAATGCAGAATCACCCACAAAGCAGCCATATCTTTCACCTCCAGGAGCACAGGATGTCTTTCTGGTACCCTCCAGAAACAGAGTGTCCATTTGAGATGCCCCAGAGAATCCCTCATGGCTTCCAGCTACTGATCCAAAAGGGTACGTGCCTCCTTTAGTTACTGGAAGACATCTGCCACTGTGGGTGAATGTCCAAAAAAACTGGTGACTTGAATCACACTCCACCCCTAAGTTCTGCCCCAGAAGTGGTTGCATTTCAACAGAGGGCAAAGGATGGGGGGTGTGCACCCTTCCAGGTTGCTAGATCTATATTGTGATCCTTCTGCAATTGCAAGGACTCTGCTGCAAGTGGACAACAGGAGTTCTCTCCCAGAGAGAGGAGATGAGGGCATATGTCACAGATTATTGGACATATGTTGCCTTATTGGTTCATTGTCTTCTTTTTCTCTCCACCCTGGCTTTTAACTCTCCCTCCTTTATTATCTTAGTACAGCTGCAGTGCGTTGCGGTGCAGAGCAGTGGGTAACTGGGCACACATGTGTGGCTGGTGCAAGTGCAGGGGTGCATTTGCAGAGCTCCCTCCTTCAGGCTTCTCAACCTCAGAGACAAAACCGACATTTTTGGAACAAAGCAACTCCCCTGACACTGCAGACCGCAAGCTGGATCCCTCCTCTTGCAGTTAGCAGAGAGTTGAGGTACCTGCTGTAAAAAGCAAGGTTGTATCTGCTGTAAAATACCGAGGTGAAGTGTTGTGAATGCTGCTAATTCTCCTTTGCAGTGGCTGGGAACAATCACGAAATGCCAGCTCCCCAGGTACCTAATTAGCATCCTTAACCCAGCCAAGAGGATGTGGCTTTATCCAGTGCTGGGACAGGGATGCTCTCCAACGCTTGTTTGCACAGCATCTAGCAAAAGGCAGCTTTGAATCCGTTTGAGCTTTGTTACATCAATCCAAAACGCAAGAGTGGTAATATTCCTTAACTCTAATATGTCCCATGTCGTTGCCAATGTCCGAGGCTAAAAGAAGAATTTCTTTTTAGCGGTACGAGGCTGTAGGCAGACTCCCTCCAGGCTGGCTTGATCTCAAGTGGGTGAAGTGTTTGCACAAGGTCTCCTGGCAACTATTTCCCAGCGTCTGGGTGGTAGATTTGGAAGAGGCTTAAGCTGAATCAACAGTGACTGCACATTGGGGGTGATTTGGGTCGATAACTCCTGCCTGATCTGTCCTAGAGCTGAGCACCAGAGAGAAAGTTAAACCCAACACGCATGGCCAGCACCCATCTACAGCAGGGAAATGTATCATAAACCTTTCCCGAAGTGCACCCAGGTCATCCCTTCACTGGGTGTCCTGGCACCATGCAGAGGAGAGATGATGATGGGATCTCATCAAGATCTTTTCCTTCCCAGCTGCTGGGTGACTCTGAAATATCTTTTTTTATTATTATTTTTGCAAACATCATGCAAAAGGGTAACACTGGGGTTGCATTGATGTTGCTGGTACGCTCTGTGCTAGAGGTGGGCACCTGCACAGACCCGCAGGATAGTGAGGGACTGCCTGGACTGAGTTTTCCCCTGTTATCTTCACCTCATTTCCCCTTTTCCCCACCACACATCTTCTTGCAAATGTACTTGGCAGAGTATGCAGCCGCTCAGCTCTGTGCAGGGCAACCATCAGCCCCTGGGAGTGGTGCTGGGTACCTGAATGGTCAGTGGTGGCATGTGTCTGGAAGACAGTGCACCTGAAGAAGATGGTCCCAGAAGATGACATACAGGATGTCTTGGTGCAAATAGTCTTTGAAGCACTTTGCATGTTGTACATCCTGGTCTCAGCAGAAGGAATCCTGATTACACCAGTATCGTGGTAAAGTTAGTCCCTATTTTCTCCATTTGCATAAGAAAACTGAATTCAGTGAACCTCTATTTATTGTGGTGGATTCTTCTGCAGCTGATGCCCATGCTAGAAAGCTTCAGCTCTCTTCTAGTGCAAAGTTAAGCATTTTGACCATATGTTGTGATGCAAGCAGCAGTTCTCCTGTCTCCTTTTCACTTGTCCAGCAGTAAAATACAGGACTTGTATCTCCATGATTATCAACCTTGTGGTGATGCTGCATTCATCTAAGATGGACTTAATTTATTCTTCTTCCTCAGAAAGTTGCTGCCGCAGCCAGGAGCCACCAGCTACTGCTAAGATCCATGCCAAGGAGGGAGCGAGCACATCTTTCTGATGCCATTTAGCTTTGTTGTCCATTAAATATGCCAAATAAAACTGAAACGTGCTGTGATTTGTACTTACCATTCTTAGGCTGCAGGGATTTAAGGGGGTTCTTTGTGCAACCGATGTCCTTCTGTAATTCCCATTACTGCTGATGAGAATGACGCATTTCCACTAACTGGATGAATGTCCTTTAAATTAATCTTCACTAAAACATGGGAGTAGGGAAATAAAAGGGAGGCAGTGTTTCAATTAGCTTCCAGTTTGTTTTTATTCTCGTCTTTAAATACAGGAGATCTCCATATAAAATATTGAAAAACCCTAAACCACTATTAAGCAAGAAGAACAGCAAATGAGTTTATCTGTAAAAAACTTCAGTTCTTGGAAATAATAACATTTATTATAGCTACTGCATGTTCTTTCTGTAGATGTCAAAATCTTTCATAGACCCAGTCCACTACTGTCTTGTTAATCTTGTTGAGATGCAGGATGCAATTTACAGTTTGCACTGGGAAACCGAGGGACTGGAAAAGAAAAATACACCTTAAAAACTAAATTGACATCAGTATTAGAAAAGAGACTTAGTGGTGGGATTCACCTCATCTGGCTGCAATAGGTGACTCATCTGGCCTAGCTTGTGTCCCCACCAAAGATGTGAACTCCCTTTACAAAAAGCACATTTCTCCCCTTAGTCTACCACAAGCAAACTCCAGCATAAAGATGGGTGGTGCTGGAGGATGTGGGATTTACACAAGCTTTTCCAAGCTGATGCCCCAGAGAGGGGTTTTGGCGGGAGGAAGCCAACTGTGGTGATTCATAACCCAGCAACCCACAGTTTGCACCAGGGGAACTGCTCAGAAAACAAGCTGGGAGCATCAGCCCCATAGTCAACATTGGAGTAGGAGAGGGAGTATGAGTTTTTTGACAGGACTGAAGGAGTTGGAGGGGTCAACCACTGTTCTGGGATGTGAGGTTTCCATATGACCCCCTCTTTACACTTTATTTTTCCATCATGTCTGAAAAAGCACAAGGGGAAGCATAAGGACATGTATGGAAATGCTTGTAATCCGGGCACGACCAGAGAGAGACAAGGAAACAAGACTTGCCCAAGGCTACCAGACTCAACCTGACCATTAACCCTGCTGTCCTGACTCCCAGCTCACTGTGTCACTCAGCAAACCTCACTGTCCCCCATGCAGCCCCCTCGAAGCCCTAACTAGGTCCTAAATCCACCATGCTACCAATGGATGCTTCATGGAGCGGTGCCCACAAAGAAAAATCACATGCAACAAACTCTCCCCCATCCCTTTCCTCTCTCCAGGCTTCGGATGATTTGCCTCTTCTCTAATAATTCAATGAGCTTTGTTATGACATGGCAATGCAGTTAATGGAGAGTGAAATTGAAGAAGAATGTGTGGAAGTTGCAGCTTTTATCTCTAAAACAAATAGTGAATTCCTTGGGGCGGCTGCAGCCTCGAACAATGATCTGAGCTGCCGGACCTTCGCAGGTTGCCCTGGTAACTCCCCATCCGTTTTGGGGCAAATCCTTGTCAAAGAGGGAAGAGAAGGTGACAAAACCTATGGGAAGAGATGCAGAGTTGGCATTTGGAGAGCAGCATGCACTTAAGTGGGAGGCACAGAAAATGTTTGGGTTGGAGGGACATGTTGCACCCAATGCCAAATCCCAAAGGGTCATCTTGGGAAATCCTCACCGAATCCAGGAGGCTGGAAGCTCAAGGATTTCCCCTGCTCCCACTGGAAGGTCCATTGTCTAGCAAAAGGGACAAATCCACCCCAAATCTATTTTTGAGGTCTGCTGAACTAGTCCTTTCCAGCCCACAGACCTCTGCAGGAGTTTGTGTGGAGCATAAACAGGACGGATTTTGGGGCAAGAGTGATGTAATTCTCCATTCACTTGGGGCTTGAAAAAAGAGATGCCTATTTAGCTGGAGACATGCAGAGCAACAGGTTTCCACCAGTGCCTATTTCTAGCAGCGGAAAATGTGTCTCTCTGCTTGTCTCTCCCTCCTAAAGGGCTGTTTGTTTTTCTTTCCTGCATCCCTACCCCTTCCCTTTTTATACAAACCTTTAGGCGAGCTCTGTATGAAGGACAACGCACGAAAGAAGCAATATGAATCTTCCAGGTGTATCTATGAATGCTCCTTAGCCCCAACGGGGAGAGTTTTGCCTCTCCACATTGCCCTTTCCAATGCACCTGCTGTACAACAGCCATTAATCTCCAATGTTGCTGCTCCACATCTCCTCTCGGGGAACATGCTTCTTGCCATGAAGACACCTCCACTTGCCAGTTCTGGGCTCCCCAGTTCAAGAAAGACGGGGATCTGCTGGAGAGTGTCCAGCAAAGTGCTACAAAGATGATTAGGGGATTGGAACATCTCTCATATGAGGAAAAGCTGAGGGACTTGGGTCTCTTTAGTCTAGAGAAAATAATCTTATTAATCTTACTTAATAAGATCTTATTAATACTTACAAATACTTAAAGGGAGGATGCCAGGGGGATGGGAGCAGTCTTTTTTCAGTGGTGCCCAGTGATAGGACGAGGGGTAATGGGCACAAGCTTGAACATAGGAAGTTCCATCTTAACATGAGAAGGAACTTCTTTACTTTGAGGGTAGTGGAGCACTGGAACAGGCTGCCCAGAGAGTTTGTGGGGTCTCCCACTCTGGAGACATTCCAAACCCGCCTGGACGCTGTCCTGTGCAATCTGTTGTAGGTGACCTTGCTCTGGCAGGGGGTTGGACTAAATGATCTCCAGAGGTCCCTTCCAACCCTGACCATTCTGTGATTCTGTGATTCTGTGATTCTGTGGACCAGCACATGGAAGTTGGGCAGGACCCCTTATCAAGCAGGATGACTATTTTTAGGCAATTGAACTCCAAGTCAAGGCAGTGAGTGGGGGTTTAGAGAGCGATTCGGCTCATTTGATGTCTTTGTGTCCTTCAGGCTGATAATTTCTCTTCAGGCTTTTCAGAGGAGGGACAGGATTTGGTCACTTAAACAGAGGCTGTGGGGGTGATTTTGCATACTGTGGTGTAATACCAGCTGGAACAGAGCTGCTGATTCAGAGGTCTTCGGTTTCACAGAAGCCTTGTCCATCCCTGTGAAGACATCTCTAGCACCTAAGATGGCTCCAGGCACCTATGTTTAAGCAACTGCACAGTGCCCTCCTTTTCCAGTGATAATAACAGCAGCTCCAACACCACCTCAAATGGAATTACCTACAACTACCCTGGAGACAGAGAGACACAAAAGTGGGTGCCTTGGTCTGGACCCAAAGCCACCCACAGATGGGTATGTGTGAGCATCTGTGTGCAGTGGAGGTGGTGACCAAGCTCCTGGGGTGTGTGTGTTGCAGAAGAGTCATCAGCTTGCTGAAAATGAAGTTCCTCACTTTCTTCTCTTTAAAAATTAAACTCAAGACAATCAGAAATTATACCTGTCTTGGCCAAGTCCAAAGCAAAGTGCAGGAACAGACGTCCTCCAAACAGAAGTCCATCAAAATAGGATCATAATTGAGATCAGAAGCTTATTTCAGAGCTGAGGGCTGAACCCAGGTTTTTTAAGTCTTTGTCTGATATGTCAACTTCAAAAGGGTTTTTGCCTCTTCACTTGCAGGAGTTTGAGAAACCGCGGTTAGCCTTGGGAGCGGTATCCCGGGTTGTTCTCAGCTTTCTCAAGACAATTCCTGCTCCCAAGACAAGCTGCATGTTGGTTCTTCCTGCTGGGTCAGTTGCAGGCTAAGGAACAGACCCCTACATGACACTTCTGACTCTCCATCTTCTGAAATACATGGAAATTGCCTCTATTTCCCATCCTGTGCACACCACAGGCTTTCTCCCTCTTCTTTCCTCATGAACAGCCTCTTCACTTTGGAGCTAGTTCCAAGTTTCCCTCCATCAGTGGTCCCATTTCCTTGAAGCTGTCTGTCAAGCAGAAATCAGACCATAAGTATTTTTGTCTCTTGCTGAAGGGAGGATAGTTTGGGGTGGGTTTTTTTGCTTTCCTTCCTGAAATAGCCGCTGGTGACCGTGACCCCAGAAGCCCACGTGCTGTTGTTCAAGGCGTTACTCATGCCAGAGGTATCAGCCCCGTTCGCTGCTGTTCGTCTTCCCATCTTAACCCCAAATTTGAATTCCAAACATTATTACTTTGTGCCCCGTCGTACAAGGAAGATAGGTGATGACGTTCAATAAAATCGGATTACCAGCAAGTTAAATGATCCTAAGCTGGATCTCTGCCCAAGGATTTTCATGCTGCGTAGGCTTTCCTCGGTCATTTTCTGTGAGAAGAGGTAAATATTGTAAGGATGCCTGGAGACGTCAGTCAAATGTTATGACGAATCTGAACACAGCTGAGAAAGAATTACATGGTACAGAGAAGAAAGAGCTTTCTTTGGGAATTTACCCCAGAGCTGTGAGGCACAAGAGCATCTCCTATGCTACATATTTTTCTCTTTTGTCCAGTTTACCTGTAAATGGCAGAAGAAACGGGGTTTCCGTAACCTTTGGGGAACCTTGAAGACATCTTAGGGTTTCCCTGACAAAGAAATCTTGGGTCATGTGACGTCTTCCTCCTCCTGAGAGAGTTTCAATCCCAGCTGAGTTACATTCCTTAAAACTACTGGCTCCCTGTTCTGCTCTTTCACAATCTTAGATAAATATTTAGCTGGGACACAAAGAACCAAGTATACGTGAGTCTGTGTGTGTTATCGCATCAATATCAAGCTTAAGAAAAGATGCCTGACTGACTTAAGCCCATGAGATTTTAAATAATAAGCATGCTGATACAAAATTTTAAAGTAAATTCTTATTTTTTGTTCCGGTGTCTCTGGCAGGCTTGCAGACCGTTCTCCAAAGGGTTTCTCTGCACCTCCAAGGCATGCCTTTGCATGTTTGGAGTTCAAAGCAAAAGCCTTCACATGATTTCCTGACTCCATGATGCTGTTATTTAGGAAAACCTCCAGAGCTGGGACCCTGGTGATAAAGCTCCCAGTTAGCAATGCTGCATATCTTTGGGTGCAAAAGACTATTTATCTTTTTCTATGAAATGCTGATGTCTTTTTAACACCCCCAGAAGCACCCGGTTTACCAAGTTAGGCCTTTTTCTAACCTTTTCTCCTGGCTGATGGTTAGGCATCGGAGCAGGATATGCTGTAACAGACATTCAGCTTTTGATGCACTCATGCTAAATATCGCCTGGAGAAGAGAAGGCTCTGGGGAGATCTTATTGCGGCCTTCCAGTACCTAAAGGGGGCCTTCAGGAGAGCTGGGGAAGGACTTTTTACTGGGGCATGTAGTGAGAGGATGAGGGGGAATGGCCATAAACTGGAAGAGGGCAGGTTTAGATTAAACATTAGGAAGAAGTTTTTCACTTTGAGGGTGGTTAGGCACTGGCACAGGTTGCCCAGAGAGGTTGTTGAGGCCCCATCCCTGGAGGTGTTCAAGGCCAGGCTGGACGTGGCCTTGGGCAACCTGGTCTGGTGGGAGGTGTCCCTGCCCATGGCAGGGGGGTTGGAACTCAATGATCTTCAAGGTCCTTTCCATTCTATGATTCTATGATTCTGTGATCCCTTTCTCTTTTCCTTCAGCTGCTCATGATTCATAGTCTTGATCCGACACCCTCTCAGTAATTATCCCCTTTGCGGCAGGGAGGAGAGGCAGATCCTGAGCCGGTGGAGGTGGGCAGGTGCCTGCACCCTGCAAAGCAGCAGAAATAGTGTGTCCTTTCTGCTACCCCCTTGGAAAAGGGTGTTTAACACCATGTTTCTGGATGAGGCTGTCTTCCAAAGAAGCAGAGGCTATGCCGTTATTTTATCCGCCGCGGTAAATGCCATCAGCCAAAGCTTGCATCAGAGGAGCAGCTGCAGGACCATGCAGCGGGGAGAAGCCAGAGAGGAGGTTGGAGACCCTCTGCAGATAGCCCTGCTGAGTGAGAAGCAACACCCGGCACAGATGGCAGAGCCGTTACAATTTGAGTATCCAATGATAACCACAAAACCCCCAAAGGAAGCTTTCTGCACAGCATCCACTCTACCCCCATGTTGGCTGCGCTCTCCTCCTTGTCTCTAAAGGCAAAAGGAGGTCCACGGGCATGGCGAGAGTATAACACTGCTGAGAACCGGCAAAACTCCCTGCGTAAGTGGGCAGGGCACCTGTTCTGGTAATTTAAGAGGAAACCTACAGCCCAGATCAGCAATCTGAAAAGGCTTTGGCATCAAATGCTCAGGGGGTGAGGTCCCCTCTTCCCTGCACAAGCCCAAAGGACCAGTACAGCCCAGATCTGCTGATGGGGTCAGCCAGATGAATGTCTGCTCCTCCTAACTCTCGGGACAATCACTGCAGAGTAAAATCAATGGCCATTGAAGCCAGTCTGATTTTTAAGTGGACTTCAGGCCATTCTGTTTCCCTTAGGTCTATTTTAGCTCCTGCCAAGGCAACCCTGCTCTTGTCTGTTCTTGCCACAGCCCTCACCCACCGTGGAGACTCAACCCACCTTGGGGGATCCCCAGTCTCCCAGGAACCTGTTACCCCAGAGCAATGTGCCACGGGATATTTTTGCAGCATATTATGGGTTCTGGTGCACTAAACAGAGAGTTCGAGGAGCTCAGCATCACTTTCCTCCTCTCCATCCCAGGGACGCCGTTATGCTGATGCAGCTCAGGTTTTTTCCTTAGGCTGTCTTGATGTGGCAGTTAACACCGAAATATGCTGATGGCAAGAGTGTGTGTATGTGTGTGTGTGTGGGGGGAATGTGATCTGTTATTAAAAATATTCTGCAGGGAGAGAAGGAACTGCCTCTCTAGTACTGGCAAGATGAATAATGTGCATCAACACATTCATTCATTTATTGCAACTCGAGCTTCGTGGCTTTTAGGCACCGTGTAATGTGGAGTCATAGCAGAGGGGGTGAGGCTGGGCTGAGGGACACAGAAAGTCTCTCTCCAGCAGTGACCCAGAAGCTAAAATCAGGACAAGGAGCTTTTTCTGGGGACAACACACAAAGCAGGTAGGGAGGACTGAACGAGCTAATCCAAGCCTTCTCCTCAAGTCTTCTCAAGGTGACCTTGCAACGAGAAGAAAGTCCACCTTTAGCCGAAGGCACCAAAGAAAACCAAATTTGAAGAGTCGTTTTTGGAGAGAAGGTTGTTTTTACCACCTCTGGGTCCAGGCTGGGAAGGTTCACGGTTTAGCTGGATCTACCAGTGCAAGGGGAGGAGGATTCGGTGTGAAGCTCTGAGCTTATTTTTAGTCTCCTCCCTAGCTGCAGTGAACGTTCCTTGTCTGAACACTAGATAAAAAACTTTCAGCGCCCTTCCCGCTTGCCACAAAAAAAATGCAAAGATTTGATAATAATTTTGTCCTTAGTGCTTTGAGCATATCGCTTCCTTTGAGACATTCTCAAACTGGTGCAAACCTTTCTTAGAAAACGTCTCATGCAGATGTACATTAATTTATTTAAATGATATTTGAAAGTGTAGCTTAGTTTTGGAGGGGGTGCAGTGGTGGGGTGCTGCCCCCCCCCCACCAGAGCAATGACCCCCCCAGCAAACCCCCACACCGTGCATCCCTTAGGCCTTCCCCGTCTCCCTCTCCAGGGACTCCCCATGTCACCAGGGATGAAGAGGAGGGATTTGGGGAATTTTGTCCCATCGGAGCACAGACAGTGGAGGGGGTGTAGCTGCAGAGAGCAATCTCCAATTAACCCACCTCCCCCTGCCGCCCCCTGCAGATAAGAACCCCAAATCAACCCCCAGCCATGGGGAGAATCCAAAATCAAACCCTATCTAGATGAAAATCCCCAAGTAACCCCCATCCATATAGGAATCCAAAATCAAACCCCAAACCCCCTTCGAGATGAAAATGCCAAATCCACCCCCGAATGCCCATCCTGATAAAAATCCCAAATTTTCCCTATGCAGATGGGAATCCCAAACTGATGCCCAAGTCCCCATCCAGATGAAAATCTCAAATCCTAACCCATGTGGGTGGGAATCTGAAATCAATCTACAAACTTCCATCCAGATGAAAACCCCAAATCTCCCTCCAAGCCCCCATCCTGGTGAACACTCCAAATCCATCCCCGACCCAACAAAACCCCCCAATCCCCCACCATGCAGGGGAGAATCCCAAATCATCCCCAAACCTCCCACCCTGATGAATACCTCAAATGCCCTCCATGCAGGGAGGAATCCCATCACCCCTCAAGTCCCCATCCCAATGAGAACCCCAAATCCACCCTCAAACCCAACAAAACCCCCAAATCCCCCCATGCAGGTGAGAACCCCAAGTCCTCCAAGGCCCCATCTTAACAAAAACCCTAAATATCCCCATGCAGGCAGGATTCCCAAATCCAACCCTATCCCAATGAAACCCACAAATCCTCCCTCAAACCCCCAATTCCAATGAAAACCCCAAAGGTCCCCATGCAAGGGGACAATCCCAAATCGTCCCCAACCCTCCATCCCACTGCTAACCCCAAATTCCCCCCCATGCAGGGAAGAAACCCAAATCCTTGCCAAACCCACATCCCAATGAAAATCCCAAATCCCTACACAGGAAGGTGGGAATCACACACATGCCCCCAAGACCCCCTTTGATAAAAACCCCAAATCCACCTCCAAATCCACCAAAACCCCCAATCCCTCCCCCAAGTCCCCAACTCTAATGAAGACCATAAATCCCACCCATGCTGGGGGGAATCTCCAACCCTCACCACCCTGAAACCCACAAATCCTCCCCATGCAGATGGGAACCCCAAATCCGCTCCAACTCCCCCTCCCCCCCAACAAAACCCCTAATCCCTCCCATGCAGCTGAGAACCCCAAATCCCCCTTACCCCCCCATCCCAACAAATCCCCCAAATCCCCCCATGCACTTGAGAACCCCAAACCCCCATCCCAATGAAACCCCCAAACGCCCCCCCTCCATGCAGATGGGAACCACAGGAACCCCA
>NW_009647856.1:10290160-10311548 GCF_000708025.1 Charadrius vociferus | reverse complement strand
CCCCCCCCCCACGCCATCCCTTTTCCCCTTTTACCGCTACTTTGAAGCGAATTGGGCAGAAAGGCGGAAAATAAACAGAGGGATGCTGAGCTCCCACCCGCTTTCTGAACCCGGGCTGATTAACCCCCCCCTCCGTCTCATTTAGAAACTCAACACACCAAACCCTCCGCGACAACTTGGGTCGCCAAAGCCGCAGCGCTCGGTCCTTTCTGCGACGGTGTGAGCTAAAACACGCCGCCGCTCCTTCACACCTTCATCCACCTCCCCAAAGCCCCCCGGTCGAGGGTTTGGGGTCTTGGGTGGATGCATACGCAAAGCATTGGAGCCTCACGCTCTTTGGGGTCCCGTTGAAAGAGGGGAGATCTTCGGTTGGGTTTGGGAAGGCCACTCTTGCCATGGTCCAGCGCGCCAGGTGCCGCGCCAACGGAACGTGAGCCCTCGCCCCTGGGTCGTGGAGGTGGCGTGGGAAAAAAAGGGGGGGAAAAGGGGCTTTTTCGGGGGAAAAAGCTGGTGGGAGACGGCAATTCTCCGGTGGGAGTTGATGGTGGAGTCGGGGAAGAAGGATAAACTTCTGGAGATGTGGGATGGGGGCTGAGTCGCGCCAGGGAGTGGAAACGGCATTTGGGGTGCTGCGGTAGTGCTGGGGTTGAGGGTGATGTGGAAATGGGTGGGGGTGATGCAGCGGGAGGTTCTTCGGCAGGGTGTTTGGTTGCGGAGATGGCCATAAACGGCACCAAAAAGTAGCGGGGAACAGAAATGCACCCTGTTATTTTGAAAGTGAATAAAGGCAGGGAGGAGAAGGGTGTTTCTTCGCTGCATTTGGGGAAGGTGAAGGAAGGGGAAAATAAATAAAAAAAATGAGAAATAGAATGAAATGAAATGAAATGAAAAAAAAAAAAAGCAAACCAAGAGAAGTTGAAACCTTGCTGTGGCTCACGTCTCCCAGCAGAGCCTCTGCTGAGCTGAATGTGCTTTTATTCAAGGTAACAAAAGCTGGGGGACTCTCCGGAGGTAAAAGCCCAAGTGGAGGCAGGGGCCTGGATGTTTGAGTATGGGGTGAATTCACGGAGGTCCAGCTGAAATCTCCGCCTGCCCGATTTTTCTCGCTGCTCTCATGACTTGCAGCGCCAGGGGCTTGGTGGGCTCGCAGGTGGGAAGCTTCTGTCTCCCCTCAAGTGCCAACATGAGTTTCAAAAGAGAAGATTTCTCTTCCCCTTAAAACTCGAGAAGCCTCAGCCTCATTAATATTGGCATAAAGCAAGAGCTGTTAATGCAATTTTTCATGTGCCGGCCAGAATTTAGCTGAGTTTAGCTGACTTTGCCTTCTCAGAAGGTTTTGTTCTGGTTTTCAAAATGGAGTGATAAATATGGACTGGTATAAAACAGGCTTTTAGTGGGAAGGTGGTGGAGGGGACCTGTTTCTATAGCACTCTCAAATGATCCTATTACATTTTTCTCGGAAATTATTTGATTAAATCCTTCAAAACAGTGGTTTTTGCCATTAGTGCTGCTCTTAAGTTTTGAAATAAGCTCCTTAGAGGTGCTTTTATGTTGCTCCCTGGGTAGTGGCACCAGTATTTTCTTCCTTAGGGGCCAAAATCAGCGTCCTTCCTTGCTGGGTGTTTGGGCTTGGAGTCCCAGCAGTGGTTACCTCTGAAGCTGATAGTGGCTGCGGTCATCTGAGCTACTCAAAGCCTAAAATTGATCTTTTTTTTTTCCCTCCTAAAATGGGAAGAAGTTGGGTTTGTACGTGAAACTGTAAGATTTTTGCTGTCTTAATAGTAATTGGGATGGAGCCCGCGTGATTTGCTCTGTTTGATTTGGATGTGAAACGGGCGGGTGAGCCGTGAGTTGGGGATTTCGGACCGTGTTTTGGGGGTGTCATGAGGAAGAAGGTGACAACATGGTGTATGGGGCAGAGCAGAATCAGCCCAATGTTGCCCAAGTTTTTAAAAGCAGCTATTCTGGGTACGGCTGTCTCGCTAGGAATACCGGCTTCCAGCTTCCCATCATCCCAACCCCCTGATTCTGCAGAGATTCCCCCTTATTTCTCTGCTGTAAATCAGAATAAAATCAGCCCCAGAGAAGGCACAGCTGGCGTGTAGAAGAGATGCGGTGAATTTGACATTGGGCAAAAAGCATCTTTAAATTCACCCAGCCTGCCAGCGGCTCAGAGTTACCCATTCCAGTGTGTTCATGGGACATTTTATTTTATTTATTCTTTCCCCATATTAGATCTTCTATCCCACGGGGGCGGGGTGGGGGTGGTGGGGTGGGGGTGTATGATAGCAAAATTGCATCAGGAAGAGAAAAACGATACTTTTTATTCTCAGAGGATTAAAAAGAGACACAGCTCAAACCTGTCCTGGGGGGAAAAAAAAGGCAGGAAGGGGTTTTACGGGAGAATCAACCCTTTGCCCGGCTCAAAGCAAACCACAGATTGATGGGTTTTAAATCCTTGTTGCCAAAACACCCCTTTTCATTCCCGAAGCTGCGCTGGCTCCCTGGGACTGGGAGTTCGTGTTTGTCCAAGGCAGGCTGTCAAAGATGTGCATTTTTTAAAACCCATTTGAGCCATTGAATACTAATCTTGACGCCGGCAGGAACGGGCAACTGGGGCCATGTCCACGGGAGGAGAAAAAAAAAAAAAAAATTGTTAACCAGAGAGTTTTAAAATCAGCACCGGAGGGGAGTGTGCCATATATTTGCTGTCAGGAGGACCTTCGATACGGTTCTCGCAACCTTTTTGCAAGCCATTTTAGCAGCGCGATGCCTTTGATTCCCCAGCGGCAAAGCAGGTACCTGGACAGTAGGCAATGCTACTCCCTGGGTCTGTTTAGGAGCCTTAATTAAAGAATTGTTTGTCAAGCGCTTGAAGATCTTGGGATGAAAGGGGCTGGAACCGTGCAACACGCTGATTTAATTCCAGAGAGTTGCTTTAAAGGCTTATGATGAGGAGGCTGGTGATCATTCACGTTGGCAGTGACGGAAGGCCGCCTGGAAATACCTGCTCTCAGCATTTGCAGGGAGGCTGGGGTTGCGCTTTGGTTATTATTTGCCCTATAAATCACACTTTTTCTCTCCCCATCTGCACCTTCGAAAAGACCTAAGCCTGCTGTCACGAGCTCTGGGGTGTTTTGGGGCTCAGGCCATGGGGGCTGATGGAGGCTGATTGCATGCCTCGGGCTGTGCGGTAGCCCCCATGTTATTCTGGGGGTTATATTGCCACACGAGAGCAGAGAGGAGCTCTTGGGGTTTAGGTGCAGGACCACATCCATCCCACCTGCTCGCACCTGCCTTCAATTTTGCCCCCTTCTCCATGATGCTGGACTGGGTGGCCCTTTTGCCCCGTCCCCAAGGACCCACTGCAGCACCCAGAGCCCCTTGGTGCTCTGCGAGGCCGGGGAGGACAGGACTTCATCCTTAAAGGGTGATGTTCTGGGGTGGTGAGATCCTGCCATAACATCCAACTGAGCTGCTCTGTGCTACAGGAGCTCAAGCCCCAAGCCCAGGTGCCTTCAGTACCTACATCTCCAGGTGGTCCAAGCAGTAGTAGGACCAACCACGTAGCAAACAACCCACCAGTGAGCATGCAGAAGTTCCTCCCTCCCGGCTGCTGAGCTGATGGAGAGCCACACATGGGGGGAAACACGCAGGTGGTGAGCCTGAGCTTTCCCTTCACCTGCAGTCCTGCTCCCAGCCCGACACCACCTTTGCATGGCAGGTGGCCACCCTCAGCTCTGCCCAGAGCCAAACATGATGGGAGGGTTTGAACTTTGCAGGAATCCGGCTGGCCCGGTTTGGTCCATTCCCGGTGTGCAGGCATGTGAAATCCCGCAAACCCTCCGAAGCCTTTTCTCATGCTTCTGCCAACTTCCTCGTCGAAAGCCTGTTTACGGGCACGGCTTCTTCCATAACTTGCCAACCTCCACCTAAGGATGTTGTTTCTGAATTCTTGCAATGCCTGCTCTTTCCTTCACACAGAGCTCCGGACCAAACCTTGCTTTTTTTTCTTTTTTTTCTTTTAAATCTAAACGATGCACACAGTCATCCGGCATTAGTTGTTCTCCACCTACCTGAGCTCAGTTCCCTGCAACCCCTGGGGCTTCGCCAAACAGTCCGCGTTACAGAGAGCAGTACCTTTGGTCTGGGGATTGCCAAACAAATCCACCGAGTCTTTCTCTTGCAGTTTGTGAGAGAACCAGGCTCGAGCCTGGATCTGCATGGGGATCTTGTAAGTCCTACTGCATGGTAGGGGTTGGAGATGCACCACCCATCTCCCCCAAAACCCTTTCCATGTGCCATTAGTGCTTAACCAAAAAAAAAAAAATATATCCCTGTTTTTTCCCCCCGAACTGCTTGGTGTGATGGTGTCCCACACCCCTGGGCTTTCTCCTGTTGCTTCTTTGTTATTTGGGAGTGATGGGGACAGTTCGTCTGAGCTTCATCGGGTTTTAACGGCTCTAATTGCATATTAGATTGTAGCCCCGGGCTGAACCTTCATGGTGTTCTACTCTGGACATCCTTGGGGAATATGTAGGTCCACTTAAAACTGGGTGGAGGCAGGAGGGATGTGCTCTGCTGGTATCACAGCTCCAGTTTCGAGGTGCCTAAGCATTGGGATGAGCCTATATCCAAAACCAGGTTACTTTTGAGCTAAACAGCCCTGTCCGAGAAGGTGGACAGAGCTGGGGAGAAAAAAAATGAGCTTCCTTGTTTTTGTACAAAAGTTATATGTGATCTGCTGTGGTGCAAAGGTGTGAAGAGCTGAAATGCTGTTTAAAGGACTGTCTGTGCAGCTGTTTCTCCTTCTGTTTTTCATGTGTCTGCTTAGACTACGTGCTGTTTGGTGGAGAGACCACGCGGTGAATGTTCAGGGATGGGGAGATGCTCTCAGTTGGGGTCTCCACGGCTGCTGCAGTACAAATATGATGCTGTGTCATCTTGTCTAGACCGTGGTTTTGCCAAGAAAGGTTGGATCAGATGATCCTCGAGGTCCCTTCCAACCTGGTGTTCCATGATTCTATGAAATAGCATCAAGGAAGGCCTGGTGAGCAGGGGGCTGCAATGCAGTGACAGCCTTCCATGGCCAGAAACAACCTCACGATGCTGCAGGGGGAGAAGTCACAAGTCACATTTAGAATCACACCTGGCAAATTTGGAGCTCAACCCTGTGCTATGATTCAGGAAGAGTTGCTGACTTTGCACTGCTTGTTTCTACCCCTTTACAATGTGACCACCTGGGGCCATGCTGACTCAGTGGAATTTTCCTTCTAGCTAAACTTCCAGGTGATGGTTATGAGTGTCCTCACCTCCTTCCACAGCCAAGGGAGAGGGACAGGTTTGTTCAAGGAGGACTTAGCCCGCTGCAAGTTAGCTGCTGGCTTCGAATTGCAAATAGTGCTAGAAATAGTGAGGGCCTGGGGGAGTCTTGGAAAATGACAATAGGAATGTTACTGCCTTCTGGGAGTGAAAAGCTCTGTGATGGGTTATTTGGGGTGACCTTCTTGGGGGCTGCATGCACGTGTTCACTTGACTTGAGCCATAGTGTGTCTCAGAGTCAGCCTTTGGTACCAAATATTGCTGAAAACCATTGGGAACCAGGAGATGCCAGGATGCCCCATCAACCCTAAAGAGAAAAAAAAAGCCCTCTCTCTTTCAAGAGATGGAGTGAAGTTGCCCCAAACCTCAAAGGCACCAATATTCTCCATTGATCATTTGCTTACTGGATCCCAAGTCTTCTCGATGAAGTTTTTCTCATCACGAAATGTAGCTGCTTTGCAAATCGTTGCATCTTTGCAGGGCACGCTGCCCTGCATGGTGCAGACACCTTTTCTGTCCCGTAAATAACGTACGTCTCATGGCTTCCTTGGCCGCAGGCCAGGAACACTCGGCAGACGCCAGTGACAGTTTGGTGACAAAGTATTGCAAGGAGACAGGGAGAATGCAAACAACTTATTAAAATTAACTCAGTGTAATGCCTCAATGCCCAGCGTAGAGCAGGAGGAATAACGAAGGGGAATGAGCCTTTATTTTAGGCGACAGGAATTCAGCGCTGCTGAAGCACCTGCTTTTAGATGTTCATGGGCAATACACCAGCTGCTGAAAGGCAACATGCTGGGCTGAGATTTGGCTTTCAGCATGGCTCGACTTGTGCATAATGTCCATGTCTCGGTGTGCTGCTGGGGCTGGGTGGCATCAGAAAAGGAATGGGCCCCAGTTTTGGGCAAGCTGGGATGAGCTGCCTTGTGGAGGAAGGGAAAATTGGGGGTCCTGGTGTTGCTAGCTCTTCTGCAGCTGTGGGCAAGCTGCTTTTTCCTCCCACTGAAGGACCCAAGGTAAGGTAGGTTGAGATACTTAACCAAGGTGTTTAAGGCTGAAACAGAATCATCCGTGAATCCAGCTGCTGTTAGTGGAGAGAGGGACATCTTCTGAAGGCAATTCAGATGTGTCTTGGGCTGAGGGCATGGACCTGTTGGAGCGCGTCCAGAGGAGGGCCACAAAAATGATCAGAGGGCTGAAGCACCTCTGCTGTGAGGACAGGCTGAGAGAGTTGGGGGTGTTCAGCCTGGAGAAGAGAAGGCTCCGGGGAGACCTAAGAGCCCCTTCCAGTGCCTAAAGGGGCTACAGGAAAGATGGAGAAGTACTCCTGATCAGGGACTGGAGCCATAGGACAAAGGGCAACAGTTTTGAACTGGAAGAGGGGAGATTTAGGTTAGATATTACGAAGAAATTCTTTACTGTGAGGGTGGTGACACACTGGAACAGGTTGCCCAGAGAAGCTGTGGCTGCCCCATCCCTGGAGGTGTTCAAGGCCAGGTTGGATGGGACTTTGAGCAACCTGGGCTGGTGGGAGGTGTTCCTGCCCATGGCAGGGGGGGTCGGAACTGGATAATCTTTAAGGTCTCTTTCAACCAAAACCATTCTATGATTCTGTGATTCTACAATTTGGCCCCTAGAGATGCTCGTCTTCATACATGCTTCCCTTCAGGGTCTGATGTTACAACAAAAATATCTAGGATCCCTGGAAACTCTTATGTTGCATAACAGTATCTGTATTTGCTTAAAAACATTAAAAAAAAAAAATGGGTTTCAGGATTTGGAAGAATTTCTCAATGGTGGGTCAGGAGTACACCCTAAAGGCTGCAAAATGGAAAGACAGATAAGAAGAGCACGGTCTTTGGGTTTAAAAACCAAATATGTATTTGAACCCAGAGGCAGGACAGATGCCCAAGAAATAGGCAGATGGGATCTGCATTAAAACCTCCTCCAAAATGGAAAAGGTAATTTTTTATTTCTAAGTTAGTCCCATTTTAGATGTTGCTTTGAGGTCTGGCTCATGTTCTTAGCATCCTTAATAAAAATTGGATTAATCCAGCAGGTTTTTCTCTATCTTACGAGCTCTGTGGGCAGGGGGCTTCGGTCTTATGCTGCCACACTGCTCATGAGAGTGGTGAAAGGGAGGTCATTTTGCAGTGGAAGAATAAGGCCTTAGTTATTAATGACATAGGCTGAAATTTTCTCTCTCAGCCTTAATTGATTTTAGTAAATTTACCTGGAGGAGGAGGTAGAAATTGGCTTAGAGTTATTAAGCTGTAGTACTTAAAGACATATTAAATCTATTGTGGAGAAATGAGGAGACAACCTTGTCAGGCATTTATTCTAAGTGGCTTCTGCTAGATAGAGGCAAAGAGAAAACGCCAGATTTCTGACTTTGACAGAGGTGACTTGAAAGATTCAGCAGAAGGGTTTGGAGAAACTGTGTTTGAGAAAGTCCTTCATTGAAACCTAATAGCAAAGGCCACTTTTTTTTTTTTTTCCCCCCCTCCTCCCCAGAGTCTAAAGGCAGGAGGGTGAGATAAGACATTCCACCACGTACGCAAATGGGGAAAAAAATGAAAAAGTTTAAATGATACTGCCGCAGCCTGCGGAAAATGGATAGCTCTCAGGATTACTGTTATACGCTGCTTATCAAGACACTGTATGCCTCGACTATGAGAAAAAGCAGAGTAGTTAAAGCAGTGCACTTGGATGTGCATGTGCATGGATCCAGTTAGCAGTGGTTATACTGGAATAACATCAAGTAACCAAGGTCCTGGGTATATATATAGGATATATAAATATATATATATATACACTAAACAAGCAATTAAAGTTATCCTTGTCGGACATTTCTGATTTAATAAGCAACAGAAGAAATGTTTAAATCACAGGTAAGGAAAGCAAGTTTTCTATCAGGTACTACACCAGCTAATAAAGAGGACCCTCAAACCAGATTGCGGTTGCACAACTCCAAACCCAGCATTCTCTTTCATGCGTTTTTTTCAACCATCTTCCCACTTTCTAGCTGCTGGTGACCTGATTTGGTGTCAGAGCCTAAACAAATAAAAGTAACAACAAGTAAAAATGTGTTCCCATGGGTTTCTTTTGGCAAAGCAGAGAAAGTAGCAACACGCAGTAAATGCATGAAATGACCCCCTCTTTTTTTGATTTTCTTTCTTTGAATTTTTTTTTCTCTATACTGGTTTAGATCTCAGACACATCAGTCCCCTGATCTGGTTTGACACAACACTATGAAGCGTTTGTGCTCTCCATGGCCCTTTCAAAAGGCACATGAATTTGTACCAAATCAAAGCAATGCCATAAGTGCACCAAAATCACCCATGGCACTGAAAAGCCGGGTTGCAGCGATGCGTGTGCTGCAAATGGGATGAACCAGCGACTGCCATGGGGCTCTTGGCAAAGCCTGACCCAGCCAAGAGACAACCAGACCAAAACACGAGTGAAATGGGACGCGGCATCGTGTCCGCTGTGAAGCCACCAAGCGAAAATTACACCCTTGAGCCCATTTTTCAAGCACACAGGAGTTTTAATCTCAGCCCACCTCGATGGCTCTTGAGATCATCGCCTCCACACTTGCCCAAGCCTCGGAGTAATTCCCATGCCAAAAAAAGCAATGAGAGGTGCTGACCTCTTTGACACAAGTGATAAATTTTCCTGTCCTGAACAGTCACATGGAATATCGCGGAAAAGTAAGTTTTGAGCTTATTACAGAACCCTAGTATAGAAAATCATTTTGTTTCCTAAAAATTTTCCCAGACAGCTAAAAAAAGCCCTCAAGACTCTCAATCTATGCAATTTTGTAGGCTTATAAGATAGTTCCTACCCATGAATGGTACCAATAAATCCCCATTAACTGCATTCAACAGGAGAACGTCCTTTTTTTTTTTTCTCATTAAAGCCTCACAAAGGGTTCAAAACCTCATTTTATGGCAGGGTGCTTTGATTTAAATTGATGTGGCTTAAATTATGAATTTTAATCACGATTTAAAATAGGGAAGAAGAAGGTCTTAATTTGAATGATTTGATTTTAATCATGTTTTTCATTTACAATTCATAGATATATCCCTTAAGCAGGGTGGATTCTCCTCGGCCGCTCATTATAAAAGTCGGAGATTTACAGCCCGCTTTTGCCTTTCAGCTGTGTTTTCTAACCAGGTGGGCACACTATGAAACTATTTGTTTAAGCAGTTGTATAGCTTGCCTCCACTCTATTTTGATTTTTAATTTGTGCGTCTTTTAAGTCTTCCTAGGCAATGATGAATAATACTAATTTGGGGTTTATTGGTGGCAATCACTCTTTACTTGTAGGGGAAGTTTGTGTTAAACTGACAGATGCAAAACAGCAGTTAAAATTCCTTTAAGATACATCAAGTAACCAAGGTCCTGGATACCTAACACATAAACTTTTCAACATGCTTTTGAGTTTAACGCGAAGCAATTCAAGGAGCAAATCTCAAGCGTCAATCTTTGATGGAGTTAGTGACTGAAATGAATTGTTTCATGTCCCTTGAGGGTTTTGAATAAACAGGAGTCGTTCTCTTAAAACTCACTTTTGCTGTTTAAAATGGGAGAGGAAGCAATTTTATTTTTAAGCTGCCAGTTTCCAGTTGTTTTCGCAGCTTAGAATTAACTGTTGATGGAGCAGCTGAATATGTCTCTCCTTGATCTGCAGAGAGAATGTAAATGCTAGTCGAGGTTTATATGTGTAACTTTTGACCGTCTAACTGAAGGCAGAAGAACCCCGTGCTTAGTGTCTGGATACCCTGGATATCTGCCCATAGTGTGGGCAGACAGCCATTAAAGGAAAGAAAAGCAAGAATTAATCAGGCTTCCTCTAATTGGCTGCCCAGGTTTTGTCTCACGTCCAAATCTAGTCCCGTTTAGCATTGGAAAATCCAAGTTCCTCAAGTGTTGTGGGTGTCCTGGTTGGGTTTAGTCCTGCTGCAATATATTTAATCTGCTCTTTGGTGCTAGGTGACAAAATTTCGTCTTTCACAAATTAGGAGGAGATTTGGCCTTGATGGGTTGTGGCCCATGGCAGTGCACATGCCCTTTCCCAATGGGATTGCTTGGAGCAATCTTCTGTGTCCAGGAAAACAATATAGCCAAGGAGGTCCTGGTGGGTCTCCATCCATCCACACTGCATGCCTATCATGGGGGTCTGGGGAGGATGGGAGTGATAAACTCAATTATTTCCCCTCTTCTTTCCAAAGTGAAACACTATTAATAGACAATTCTGCAAAGCCTGTTGGAGCTTGGAGCCCCTCATCCAGCCTATTTAGATGCATCTCCTTGCTGATCCTACACGAGAGCATTTTCTCCAATAGGCTTGACAAATAAAACATTGCTGTTTAAGGCAACAAACGTGAGGGGGGGAAAGAAGGAAAAAAATATTCTTGACAGCTGACGCATCATTGGTGCAGTGTTTTCTGCTCCCCACTATAGGAGGCCCTTCATGGGGCCTCCCTGTGAAGAAATGGGGACATCTTCATTAGGCAGGAAGCTGCCGAAAGCAATCGTTGCCATCAAGATGATTGCAATTGCCACTCACGCCACCGCTGCTCTGCACGTAGCTGTTACAGCTATTATGGTATCACCTCCATGGGTGAGGACACATCTGCTTCTGCTGCAACACGTCAGTTAAGGCTGATAAATTTGTCTGATATGCTGCAGTTAGACCCAGCTCAAGGTGGAGGATGCACTAACATCGTTTAGACCTTAGACCAGATCATGCAGCCCTCACTCCGTGTTTCATCACACCAAGTCCCTCTCAGGCTGTTGCAAGGAGCAATATCCCAGGATGTCCATGCCCCAGAAAAGCTCTGACTTGGGGAACGGTTCTCAAAGTCTGGCCTATAATTTACCATCTCACCCAAAACCCCTTTTTCTGTGGGGTTTTCCAGGTCGATAGCAGATGGGGTGGTGTTAAGCAATTTCTGGTGAGGACAAGGATGGCAAATACAACCACCACCGTGGGCTGCACGACCAAGCCACAAAGCTTGTCACCCAGCACCATCCACATTCCCCATGTCGATGTTCCTCCAGCTGTTGGGGGATGATTTAGGGCAGCTGAGTTGGGAAACAAAAACTCTTCTTTTGGCAAAGGAAGGGACACCACAAGAAGAAGGGTAGACTGGTTGGGGGGTGGGGGTGGGGGTGTGAAAAGTGGGCGCGTAAGGTTGGGTTGGCAGCAAGAGAAGTAGGAGACGTCATGGTCAACATGTACTTTGCACAGTCCTTTACGAATGCCATGTACGAAGGGCTAGGGAGGGAAATGCAGAAGTCCAAACCAATGGGTTGATAAAGGAAAAAACTGGGGGGGTTGTTTAAAAACAAAATAAAAATCTATCTCTTTTGTGCTCCCACCTATGAAGCCTGGCCATAGGTAATCGGCAGCTGTGCCAGGTAAAGTTTTGGGGGTTTTAAAGAGTTTTTGGTGGCACAGTCAGCCCCTCAGGGAGCAGGGCTCTCCTTCCCCGATCACATTAGAAACATAGATTATGGCATCTCATCAGCATCTCTGGTGGAAGAAAAGTGACTCAGCCCCATCAGCAGCTCCTGCTTCTGCAGGACCCTCTGCACGCACTCCCCGGCCAGTACAGAAGCTCCTGTCATTGCAGGACATGGCATGAACAACTAGATAGGCACCAGGGTGGGTGCGGAGCCCCAGCACAGTGCCTACCAGTGGGAAAGTGGGGGGGAACCGCGGAGGGCTGAAGTATTTTGGACAAGTCCTAAAGCCAAGCTCTGGCATGGTGGTTTCTGAGGTCCCGTAGCATACGACTCTGTCTGTCAGCTACGCTTTCTGTCATGGTTTAACCCCAGCCAGTAGGTAGAACTATGCAGATGCTCGCTCACTGCCCCCAGTTTGGATGGGGGAGAGAATTGGAAGGGTAACAGTGAGGACAAAAACTTGTGGGTTGAGATATAAAGAGTTTAATGAGTAAATCAAAGGCATGCAAAGCAAAACAAGGAATTCATTCACTACTTCCCATGGGCAGGCGGGTGTTCAGCCATCTCCAGGACAGCAGGGCTCCATCATGCGTAATGGAGACTTGGGAAGACAAACTCCATCACTCCAAACATGTTGCCTTTCCTCCTCCTTTTCCCAGCTTTCTACGCTGAGCATGATGTCATATGGCATGGAACATGCCCTTAGACAGTTGTGGTCAGTTGTCGCAGCTGTGTCCCCTCCCAACTTCTTGTGCCCTCCCCACCTGCTCACTGGTGGGGTGGTGTGAGGAGCAGAAAAGGCCTTGAGAGCTCAGCAACCACTACCAACACTATCAAAAGTATTTCTCATCCCAAATCCAAAATATAGCACTATGCCAGCTGCTAATAAAGAAGGTAACTATCCCAACTGAAACCATGACACTCCCATACAGAAAAAAAATCCTGCTAAACAGTGCTGATAAAAACCTGCAAAAAGCCCCCCCTGGAAAAAAATTCCTGGTCAGGAAACCACCAAAAGAAAAAGCTGCGTGTGCCTTGCAGATTTGATGAGAAATACTTGGGGGACAGCCATGCCAAAGGAATGCTGGCTATTTGGGGGCTGTGTTTGTGTTTGAGCTGGCGGATGAGGGTTGCAGCTCTCCGCTTTGTCTTCCGTGAGAGTGTTTTGCGTGTCTGGCGGGACTGCTCCAATCTGATTAGGAAGGGGCTCACCCGGGGCCGGGGGGGGGACGGCAGCGATGCAGGGATGTAAGCTGCTTTCCCCAGGAGCAAGCTCTCAGGGCTGCCCCGAGCTGGTGAACATAGCCCAGATGGCCTTTTAGGGAAAGGTTTCCTTTTTTTCAGCCTAGAGAAGAGAAGGGTCCAGGGAGACCTTTTTGCGGCCTTCCAGTACCTAAAGGGGCTACAGGAGAGCTGGGGAAGGACTTTTTACAAGGGCATGGAGTGACAGGATGAGGGGGAATGGCTTCAAACTGGAAGAGGGCAGGTTTAGATTAAACATGAGGAAGAAATTTTTCACTCTGAGGGTGGTGAGGCACTGGAACAGGTTGCTCAGAGAAGTTGTGGCTGCCCCATCGCTGGAGGTGTTCAAGGTCAGGTTGGATGTGGCCTTGGGCAACCTGGTCTGGTGGGAGGTGTACCTGCCTACGACAGCGGGGTTAGAACTCAATGATCTTCAAGGTCCTTTCCAACCTAAACCATTCTACGATTCTATGATAATCCAGCTCAGAAGAGGTTTTGGGGCAGGCCTTTATCTCCATCTTGGCTGGGAAAATTGGTACCCCAAGGCGCTGGAAGAAGGGGACTGATAATGCAGATGGGAGAGTGGGACCAGGGCTCGGAAACCAAATTGGCTTTGAAGCTGGTTTTTGGAGAGCACTGTTAGGATTGCGCTTTATTTATTGATTTACTCCCATCCTGGAGGCTGACGCTCGTTGCAGTGGGGAGCTTGGGGAAGGGAAGGGTAAGAAAAGCCCAGACCTTGAGCTGTTTCTGCAAGGATTTCAGCTCGGTGTGAGCAGCGGCACACACCCCATCGAGGGACAGGAGAGAGCAAGGACTAATAAGATTTTGCCTCTGCCCAAATCTGACAAGAGCAGATGCTCACAGCCTGCCTCTGAAGTAGGTAAAGGAATTTATTTCATTGAGGCAGAGAAACACCCTCAGATCTCTCAACTCTTGTTTTAAGCAAACATGACTGCTCTTTGCTGAGATGGACAGATGTGCATGAGGCGCCTGTGGGCAGATTTCCCGTATTTCTTCCCCTAGAAGGCAGGGAATGACTTGTTATAGCAACTTGGTGCCACCTGGATCTCGCAGGACTTCCCAAAGTCCCAGTAAATTGTCCCAGCCTGTTCAGCCCATGGCTTTTACCACAAAGCTACCAAGAGTGAGGAAAGGAGGAGCCCTCTCCTTGATAATATAGAGGAGAAATAATGCATTTATTTCGTAGCAATAAATAGTGGCTTTTGGATCTGGTTGGATCAGGATTTCAGCCAGCTTCCCAGGGTTTGTCTGTGCGTGTAGCAGCGCAGTGCCAAACCTCCCGCTGCTGTAACTCATCTCCACCTCAGGTGCCTTCAGCCCTCCGTGCATCCGGGCTGTTTGCGAGATGGGGAATTCGTTCCACTTCTTGCTTTTCTCCAACACGGTTCTGCTCCCGTTTGGGAGAGCTGGTTCAAATCCGGCAGCAGCGCAGGTCTTGGCCATCTGCTGCGTCCATAGTCTCAAAATGCACTGCCTGGCTTCCAGCATCCGTGTCCTATTTCTTTGGCCGCTGTGCTGTGCAGAAGCTTGCCGGGTGAAGGACCTGGCTCTGTTGTTCTGCATCATTCAGGCATTTCAGCTTCTCATCTGTGACACTGTGGCCCACACAGAGAGGTCTGGATACTGAAGGAACTGATGATAGACAGGGAGAGATGCTCATGTGCTAAGGAACCTCCACTAATGGGACAGGAGCACGCTTGCACCACAGAGCGGTGTGTGGAGTAGATAGGCTTGCTAGCTAATAATTATTTAAAGCAATAATACAACAATCAATTACTGAGAGTTATCAATAAGCATTGCTAAAAGTCGCCGTTTGCTTTTGATGCCTCAGCTCTTTCTTGCCTCTGTGGCCAGCAGGCTCAGGGCTTGATTTCCGAGAGCTGCCCTGATGGGAGTCAAGGAGCATTGTGCCCAGATAATAATTTCCAGAGGCGTCTGGGTGAGATGAGGCTCAGGGTAACAGGAGGGTCTTTTTGCACATCTGATTGTGCTTCTCCAAATGTGGATTTGAAGTCATGTGGGGATTTTTCAGTTGTCCCTTCTGCCTTTCTATAGTCAGGGATGCTGATTTTCTTGTGTCTCATGAAGTAGGGTAGTTTTTGCAGCAAAGGCATGCTTTGATTTGGCAGTGATCACTCACAGACATGACAGGGGTGTTCACGTAGCCACAGCCTTCAGCAGGGCAGCATATCCCCAACACGGGGCTGCGTTTACTCTCCCTCATCGTCCCCATACTTATCCCCAGCTCCACGGTCACAACCAGCAGCACCCGCTGAATCCCAGTTCAGGGCTCTCTCCCTCAATCTCTTCTGCTCTGTCGATGGTTTTCTGCAGGTCCCATCACGGACCTGCCCTCTCCTCCCATCTCCAACTCCACCACCACTCCAGCTTGGTTTTCTAAAAGAAATGTCCAAGCTGATGTATCCAGATTTTCGCTGTTGAGCCAAAAGCAGGATCCCATCTCCGCCATTCCCGGGAGCAGAGTAATTTGGGTATTGTCATGAAGCCCAGCCCCGCGTCCCCCTCCTGCGCCCAGGGCTGCTGGTCACCTCTCTGGGTCCCTTTCAAGATGGGAGCCCAGCATGGGGTTTGCAGACCTGCCGGCCTCTTTTAGGAGAAAGAGGAGAATGATTAAAAGCAGGGAGGGGATGCAGCTCCTTCTTCCTTCCTGCTTCCTTTGCTCCCTTCCCTTGCCCTGCCATGGCCTGCCCTGTGGCACAACCGCCAGACACTGCCCTGGAGAGAAGGGTTTTGGTGGCAGGGAGATGTCAATGAAGCCCTGAGCTCAAAAGGTGACATGGACCGGGGTTTTTTATTCCAGCAGGTCACCCAGGATGTAAGTGCTGCAAGCTTTCCTTTCCACTAGACACCATTTAGCATTTTCCTCCCTAACCAATGAGTCTCTTCATGCTCAAACCCGCTACCTGGACCTACCTGTCAAGGGAACAGATGCTGAGTTTTTGGAGAGCTGAATATGGTCACCTTTGCATGCTATATTTATATGCTTTTTTTTTTTTTTTTTCTGGAATTTCTCAGCAGGCAACCACGCCATTAAAACCTACTGCAGCCTGTCCGCACTGAGTGCAAAGCGCTGCATCCCCGACCCGGCGACATCCCACAACTTCCCATGCTCTTCTGCTCAGCTGTAACCACGCAGGAATCCCACTCCTTGCTGGGCTGCTGGGTGGACAACATTGTTCCCCTATTGAGTCATAACAATGAGGTCATTGGGCTGGAAAGACAATGTCATTCAGCAGCCAAGAACCCAGCTGGCTGGTCCCGGTTGTGTCTCATCTCCTATGACAAAGCCACATTTAATTGACTAATTAAAGCCGTTGCCGGCTCCATCTTGGAAGGGGTGAGCAAAATGTGCATTGTTCTTCGTCAGCGTTAAGTCAGGCCAGTTGGCTGACTAATAAGCGAGACCCTTCTTCCTTCTCCACCTTGCTACATGCTGCGTAGGCCTAAATTCCTGGTCCTAGCAATGGAAAAACCATCTTGGAGGTGTGGCACCATATGCTTCAGAGCAAGCTAACTGCTTGAATGAGGACCCAAGGACCTCAAGAAAGCCCACCCAAAGCTCACTCTTCTCTAACGTGATCCAACTCAAACCACTTTGGGATGGTCTTTCTTCATTAACATCGCACTTTTTGTTGCACGCTTAATATTTTGGGTTGCCAGCTCCCGTAGGAGCTTGATACCGCACCTATACATTGGGGTGCTTCTATACCCTGTGTACCCTACAAGGGCAATTTGCCTGGTCCACACATCCAGTGGATGGGCCAACTTCAGCCCAGGACTGGCTGTGGACCAGGGGCATTTTTCTTCCCATCTATGGGTCATCTTTCCCTTTATGCACCTTTTGGGTGGTGCAGGCAGGTTGTCTGCAGTGTAAGCAGAAAGCAGGGAAATGTCCAAGCACTGGCAAGCTATGTGTCCACAGTAAATCTCTGCTTCCCTCAACCAAGTGCTCCTGCAGTGTCAGGACCTTCACCTCTCTCTGAACAAAGATATTTTGAGCCCTGAAACCAGTGGGCGCTTCTGCTCTCAACATTTCTTGCTCTTATTGCCATTCTGAATAAGATCATCCTGTAAATAGTGAATAGATGTGCCCTAAGGGACTTCTCAGAATAAACGCTGTTTAATGCTGCTATGTTGCCATTTCCATTAAACCCTCAATATTTTTCCTGCCCGCAATGTGATTGTCTTAAGTCAGATTTATCTTCTTTTCGCTGCCCAGGCCCAGCTGAGCAGGAACGTTGGGTGTATGTTTACCGCGGCTGGTGTCCCAGCCCTAAAGCACAGCAGCCGCTTCTTTTGAAGAACATACAAAGCAAGGAAGAGGAGCAATTGTTTGGGAGGAAGTTGAACCATAATGTAATAGACTCCCATGGGGATTACTATTAGTAATTATTTGTATTGCTCTGGCAGCTAACCAAGGTTGGGGCCCTGGTTAGCAAGGTGCTGGACCAGCCCGTAAATGAAGACAGCTCCTCCATCCGAAATCTATCCGCTCTTGTATGTAGAGATGGGGGAAACTGAGGCAGGGAGAGGTTAAGAAATGTAACCAGGGTTGTTTCAGAGGGTTGTTGCTAAGCAAGGATGTGAGCCAGCACATAGTCCTTACAAGACCATCCTTCCTCTCTGGGAGAAAATGGTTAAGGCTCCTCTAATTGTGCTGCTCACGGATACATATAAGAGGCTACTGGGTAATAAATATGCTGTGCTGGAGAATCCTGTGCTAGGACAGCACTAGAAAAGGTCATCTCTCACTGTTTGCGCCTTTCATCAGTGATTCCTGTGACCATGTGCATTGTATTAAGGAGAGGAAGAGCAGGAGCTGTTGAAGAACAGAAGTTCTTTAAATGGAAACTGAGTCCTGGTGCTCTTGAAAAACAAAATTATTAAAAAAAAAAAAAAAGAGCCAAAATGGATATTATTTTTCTGTAGAACCAACTGTTTCAGGAGAGTTAAATAATGAGGCAATTATGAATTTGCCAACAATAGAAGCTGATCAGATTACACAGCCTGTAAAGCCAGATCGTCACTGGAGCCATTTGGTGGGAAAGCAGCTCTGTGCCAGACAGTCTTTAAATAGTTTTGAATAGGAGGGAGGGTTAGCTGTGTCCTTCCCTTCCTAGGCTCTCCCCACCTAAAGAATAGCACTGAGCCTCCTGCCAAGTCCGCTGTGTCCAGTCAATGCCTGAAGGCTCAACTCGCATGCACAGCCATACAAATATATGTAGGCGCATACGTATATGCGCGTGTATATATAGAGTTCCGAATTATCCAGGAAGACCCCACCCTGAGAGAGGTGTGGGTGGGGAGCTGAAGAAAAAAAAGGTGGGACCCAAAATAGCACTGACGGACAAAGGATCCCAAGGAAATGTGGAGCCCTCCTCGCAGCGTGAACAGGAAATCTCTGGGCTGCTGGCTCGGTAACCCCGGCCAGCCGAGGTCATGGGGGACTGATGGCGGCGGAGGGATGGATCCTGCGATCCAGCTTGGCTCTTCTGCAAAAACACAGAGTGATGGGCATGTGGTGGCAGCTTTGATGTCAGTGAAGGTTTGCAGGTGTCCCAGGTGTGTCAGCAGAGGAATCTGTCCCCAGCATAGGCTGAATGAGCAGCGAAGCAGATGGTACTTGGGAGTGGGTATTTAACTAAGAATCATGCAAAATTTTACTTAGAGAGGCTGGGATGCTTGAGGAGGGTCACCAGTGCCTCTTGGAGGTGGCTCCTACATCACTTGGCATCGCTTGTGTCTTTAGCCACTTCATATCACATTTGACTCTCAATGGACCAAAGATCATAGAATATCTCAAGTTGGAAGGGACCCATAAGGATCATCCAGTCCAAGACATGTTCATCTTGTCGTCTTTGGGTCCATCCTGGTTTGGTGGTGGGTGACGCATGGATGGGCTGGGGGAGGCAACATGACTCATGACCCCAAAAAGGTTAAAAATAAAGTTTCTGTCTGGAGGTTGTAAATTCGGGCTGGCTCGTGACTCATCAAAGGTGCTGGGCGCACAAAGGAGGGTGAGGCTTCAGGTCTTATCACCTCCTTGCCATCGCCATGGCTTTTCCGCCATCGCCATGGCTTTTCCGCTGGCCCTTTCTGCCCTCGGGGTGGACAAGCATCCTTGAGTCCTGCCCCAAGCACGGCCCCTCCTCCAGGGGTTGGCAGCCTCCCCACCGAAAGCCTTGGTGGCAGGAGCAGGCAGAGGCTGGTGCTTTGGGGGGGTCCTGCTGTAAAACTTCAGGAGAGGTGGGGAGGAAAGGGAGGTGCAAGAAGCAAGGGACAACGCTTTGCAATGCTGCAGCGGTGCTGTGTGCCAGTACAAACTGACCTTCCAGTCACCCGTCTCCATTTTATTTCCCGCGTGCTGGAGCTGCCTGTGATCAGGCTGAGGTCTTCTCATTCCTTTAGTTTTGGAGTCTCTCCTCTTGTTTTCTGCCCCTTAGGGCTGCAGCTTGGACCTCGTCCATGCCGGGTGTCCAGCATGGGTCAGCTTCCAGCTGAGGTTGGCATCCTCAGTTTTGATGGAACAAGTTTGGGCGTTAGAACCCTGCTGCTAATGCCAGCTTTAATGCCGTTCTGTGACCTGGCTTTGTTGGGCTGTGAGGTCCCAGAGAAGCCAATCAATAGTCCCTATTTGGGTTTGAGGCTGACTTTTTCCCTTTAGGAAGAGGCCCCATAACAAGAAGGGGCATATTTCCTCCACTGCCCTTCCTCATTGCAAGAGTTAGTGTCATTCTTACAAACAGTGGGGATTTTTTGGCTGCAAAACCTACCCACGGGAGATCTGCACGTTTTTCCCTTTGTGAGACCCTTGTGGCCCTCATCTCTCATGGATAGAGTCTAGACACATCGCCGATGCACGGCACCTAACTTGAGTGACATTAGATGTGACAGCTCTTCCCCAGTGCTGGCCAGCTGGCAGAGGTTCAGCCAGGAGGATGAGTAGCTCAGGGCCAACTCCTTCCCCGTATTGCTCAGCATGAACCCAAATATGAAGCCAGCCAGCTGGAGAGGAGGGCAGGCTGATGAATTCAGTCTTCCCGTGCCACCCAGCAAGGTTGCTTCTCACTGGGGATAGGCAAGCCCACCTTGCCTCTCTGTCCACTTGCCTATCCTGTCCTAGAAGACAGTGGACAGTGGATAGACCTCACTGCCTGCTCCACTCTGCACCCACTCCACAGTCCTGTGGTGTGGTCTGTCCACTCTCTTATTGTCCTGCCCTTCTCCGTGACAAAACCTGAGCAAATAGAAAGAGCTGCTGATGTGACATCAAATCTGACATCAATCAGAGCTCTCCATGTCCAAGAATCGGGAAAGGCCAAGCTCAGCTGTGGAGGCAAGTGTGCCCCATCCCCAATGTTTGGGCAGTGTCAGTGCCCAATGTGACATGTGGGGGCTTGTTTGTGTGGGGACCACCACCAGATTCTCCTGAATTAACTTTTCTAAACTGCATTAGCTCCCCCTTGTCGGCTTTCAGAGCTAAGGGGACTTTAATTTGATTTAACCTACTTCATTTTGGCTAAATTAAATGAGGGCTGATTTAAAGCTGAACAAGAGTGGCCACCTGGTGGGTTGTGTGCACTTTGACTAATCCACTCTGAAATCATACCTTCTTTTAATTTTAGATTAATTTTCTTGAGTACCTCTGTGTAGACAAACCATCAGGCTGAATAAAAATCATTCCTGTCTCAGGGGCTTGTGTACTCCTTCTCAAGTTGTCTGGAGTAGTTTCCCAGGAAAAAACAGCAAGGGATGAATTGTCTTTCTGGGGTGAAAAGCATAAGAAGGATCTCCTGCTCTGTCTTGATGAATAAATCTGTAATCCCAGCCCTCCCCATGCACCAAGCTGCAGCTCTGCTCTGGAGAAAAGAGGTCAAGTCTCCAGGAGAGGCTGCTGTGATGTGACAGTTCAGTCCTCAAGAGTAAACCAGTGGCTTTGGCCAAGCAGATCTTAATGTTGGCTTCTCTGAAGTTCTGCTTCCCACCACCTTGCTGCTAGCTTCATGGCTCCTTACTGCTGAAGTCAATTGATGAGCCAGCCTTCAGCCCTCCCTGGAGAGGGGTGGTGAAGCTGGATGGTCTCCCAACGGAGTAAAGGGGGGTGGTGAAGCTGGATGGTCTCCCAATGGAGTCAAGTTGGCATTGCCAATCTGGTAGTCTTAGTCTCTTGGTCCTTCCTGTGGACCTGAGATTCCTCTCCAAATTCAGACAATCCTCTGCTTTTGATTTGTTTACTTTTCTTAAAAAAAAAGGATTTTTTAGCACTCTCATTTGCAGTCAAAAGCCTGAAAGAGTGCCTTAAAGG
>NW_009647856.1:10273182-10290068 GCF_000708025.1 Charadrius vociferus | reverse complement strand
TCACGGCGCTGCTTAGGGCCAGAGGCAGCTGGGCTTTACCTTGCCGCGGAGCAACTTTTGTCGCCCATTACTCAATGTAAACCTTGAGTTTCTTCCAAAGTCCCTGGGTGACTTTTGCCGAAATAGAGGGGTCTCCGTGCTAAATGTACCAGACATCATGTCCTTCAGCCGATGGGAGATTGATGCTCACTTGATACAGGAGTAGGCTGTACTGCCACAAATCTTGCTTCGAAGCATCAAGGTCGTGACAGGATAACTCCACGCTAATGGCGTACAGGAGGCAAGAGAAGGGCAGGAGCGTGGCTATGCCGTGTGCTTTGGAGGGTCTGATCGGGCTGGGACGTGCGGCTTTTTTGGCTCATGCTTCCTGCGTTTCCGCTCCAGCGGCTCCACTACCATTTCCTGCACGATGGGGCGTTTCTGTTCAGGCTGCAAAGAGTCCCCAGTTCGTTTTGCAGCCTGGGAAAGGTGCGGGGCCGGAGCTGGGTCCCTTACAAATCCCTTCAGCCTCCGGTGGAAAGAGGATGTTTCCCAGCTCGGTGATGAAAAATGTCTGGGGGTGGCATGGACAGAGATGCGCACGTGTGTCTGTGTTTGTTTGCCTCCTTGACAACCTCGTGTGAAGGATTTCAGAGCTCTAGTTTTCCACATTGGTCTTCCTGTCTCCTTTTGATTATTTTTTTGTCTTTCCCTTCACTTCTTAGATAGCTACAGACTTTCCATGGGAAGAGTCACAATCCTAAATTGTGTGGAGACACAATCCTAAATAGGATGTCACATGTTTATCCATAAAAGAGGCTGGACTGATGCTTCTTCCTACCGTTGGCATCCCTCGCCTCTGGCTGGAGCTGGCAATGGGATGGAGCACTGCCTGGGATGGACCGGTTGGGTCCGTTTGGGTGAAAGATGCTTCTGATCACAATTTTCTGGCAAGAACCAGTCTTCGAGGAGAAATTCAGGAAAGGTCCAAGCATGGCATGGAAGGCAATTCAACAATATTTTTGAGAAATGCTGAGATACTTCTGCTCCCTCAAATCCACTCTCTGGTCATTAATTAGTACATCAAATGAACCCATTTCTGCCCCCCCAAGTGCAGTGTTTGGAGGGACCAAGGGAGTGAGGAGGAGACGTCAGGGCTGCAGGGGGAGGAGTGTGTGCAAGTGGGGAGACGTGCCTTGGGATGATTATTTTTAATATTTGTCATACTTCCAAATGCAACAGCAGACAAGCTGAGCTGGCTCAAATACTTGCAGAAAGAGCTGATGGGGAATTTGTTAATGAAGCAGGTTTCTCATCAGAAAATGCCAGTTCATCAGAACCTGGATTTTGGGGCTGTGTGTTGCAGTCCTGGCAGGAAAGGCGTCTCAGGCTGTGGATGAGTTTCTTGCTTGAAACCAAGGAGGTTTAAAGGCTGTCGTGTGAATAAAATAAAGTGAGACAGATCTAACAGGGGGGATGGAGCAGCCAAAGCTCACATGAGGTTTAGTTCAAGTCCTGCTCTCTGAGCTTCAGGGTTATTTCCACTGGGTAAAATAGGAACAACTTAAAATTTTCCCAGGTTTTAATTAAAGCAGAGCGGCTTTTGGCTACTGTAGGGATGTGAGTGACTGCAAAATCCTGCAGACTGATAAGAGTCCTTAGGATGATGCTAAGGACTGCGGGGACATGCTCCAAATCTCCAGCTGAGGGGTGTCTCCAGGCTGGCAGTGCAGCCATGTAGGAGGAAGACCTCGATGCTCCTCTCCATCCGGAGATGAAGCAAAACCCTTCGGAGCTTGAAGCACATCCATTCTCCACCGCCATGTCCAGCCAGTAAGGCCTTACTGGGCAAGTCCTTCAGGGCAGAGGCTGTGGCTGCAGGTTCATTTCATTTGACAGTAGAGAAGAAGACACTTGTCACTATTATTGCCTTGATTTCGCTGTCACTTGTGTGCAAGATCTAAACGGCACCTATCTGAAGGGTCTTTTCAACAGAGCCTTTTCACAGAGGGGTAAAGGAGGTTCCCTGCTAAAAACAAGCTTTAAATCAGAGTCCAGACATACTAGTTTCCCTCCTAAGTGATGCTGTAGCACTAATTATATCCAGCCATTAGGTCTCATCTTTAATATTTTGCAGTGCTAGTCTATCAAGACTGTTCTGCAGCAGTTTTTCTTCTGGCAGGGTTTCGGAGAGGATAGACATCCCTGCACTGAATAATTGGACTGTTGGTTTAGAGTCTGACAATGCTCTGGCGACAGCCGTTGGACATTTTCCCATCTTCTCAGCCAGGAAGCCAAGCTGGTCTTTGGCATGGGTGAAACCATTTCATAATGTTGATGGTGAGACTGGCAGCAAAGGGGTTGGGTGGTGCCAGTTTGGAAGTGTATCTTCTGACCAGGAGAGTGCCTCTTAGCAAGGACGAAGTGTGGCATGCACACTAGCAGCGTCCTCATACCACATCCCTCACCCAAATCTCAGCAGGTAACTTGGGAGAGTGGTGCTGTCTGGAGCCCATCCTTCCCTAAGCGGATGGGAGGAAGAGAGCCTCTACCTAGGCAAAATTTAAAAACCCTGTGAGGTAACCATTTGCTCTAGCAGCCCAGCTTAATTCCAGGATAAATAACGCCGCTCTGTGATATGCTGCCAATCTGATCGCTCTCACAGTTTTAAAAGGAGGTGACAAATTTCCTGTCTTCTGCAGCGACTGGTCTCTGCTCCTGCTCAGACGCGGCTGCGTTGCAGCGGGTGGATAAAAACCCTCCTTTTGCCCAGGAGCCCCTTGCAATGTAAAAACAAGACCCAGGAGCCTCCTCACTGGCTTTGGCACACACTTTCCCCAAGCAAAGGCCAACGCTGGAGCCTCAGCCCCCTCTTCCCCCTCTTTTCCTTTGACAAACTCAACCCGTTGCCCCTGTTTAATCAGGAAAGGCTGCAAAAAAAAAAAAGGGGGGGGGGGGGGGAGGCAAATAGGAACTTCCTCAGGCCTAGCTCACATCCCTTCCCCTTCCGTGGGTTGCTCGGGCTCTTAAGCTTTCTCATCCCGCCTTGGGAGGAGCAGGAGCCGGCTGGCGTAAGGCTCCGAGCCGGGCTCAGCCCGCCGGCGTGGGGTGTGTCACCCACCATTTCCTAAGTTATTCTTTTGGGTTTCCTTTTCTCACTATTAATAGATTTTCAGCCAATCTGAGCTGTTTCAACAAGGTGGATGGTGGGGGTGGGGGAGGCGTTACCAAAATAGGAAGCGGGAAGCTGTTGGGCAGGGAATTAATCAGAGGAGCTATGTGGAGAGGTGGTGGCTTCGGGTGGGCTGATGAGAGGAGGGACGGGACATGTCCTTTCGCTTTGCGTTTTGTGCCATTTTTTTCATTTTTTTTTTTGTGCTCCAAACCATGACCTTTCCAAACAAGCTACTCCCCTCCAAGCACCTTCCCTAGCCTGCAAAATACCATGCATCTCCTGCAACGGGGTTACAACCAGATCATCACTCCATGGCGTGGTTAGCGGTGGTGCACAGTGGCTGAAAATTGCGGCCCTTGACTGATGTTGCAAGGCGCTGCGTCGGCACAAACTGTCACGCCTTGCCTTTTATGTTTTGGGTGGCTTTTCACATGCTCACAGCTCCTGACCCCAGAATTCCCACACCAGCCCTGTCCAGGCACTCCAACAGCAGTGGCACTTTCAGCCTCCCAAATATTGCTCACTGGGGGCCGAACAAGCCCATCTTGATAGCCAGCAATAAGGGAAAGTTTTCTCCCCCTCCGGGGTTGTCCCCATCACGGAGATGCCGTATCGCAAGCACGGTCATGGGATACACATATGCGGAAACGAAATCCTGTTTTTGCAGTGGACTCATTTCCTCCGGGCTGTTTGGCCGCCCTGCGCACGGATGCGTGCGTGGAGGGCTTGCACGATCCTCCCGTGGGTCTGCCCTGCACCCAGCACAGAATTGCAAGGGTTTGGGGGTTTCTGAGTGATATGTGCGAGAGGAGAGGTACAGACCAAAGCATTAGACTCGCTGCAAGCAGCGCTGTCAAAATACGCCGGTAGCTGCTCTATTACTCTCATTTCCCTGAAAACAAGGAATTGATGATGGTCCAAAAAGTGAAATCAAATACGTGGCCTTGCTCTGCCAAAATGCAGCCAGGAAGGTCAGGGGCAGACAGTTTTTTCTGCCTTCTGGAAAACAGGGTGAGGGACTCTGGCTAAAACTCACGTGAACTTTCTTCTGGAAAGGATCTCCTCCTGGTAAGGGGGGGGATAGCTTAGAGGACCTCTCCTCCATCCTCATTCTGTCTCATAGCACGCATTAAATCCTTTTATCTCCAGGGCTCACGACATGAAAGGGTCATTTGTTTCCTGCAAAAGGACATACTATATCTTTTGTGAGTAATTTTCATGCTAAAGGGACACCGAACATAATCCTGTCCTGTCTGGCTGTTATTACCACCAGTCTGTGGTTACGAGGGCTTTCTCCTCCTTTGACCAGATCCTTTTTGTTTCTTCTGTTGAGGACAGTCGTCAGGCAATACTGCCTACCAGCCCCAGCAAACAGGGGCTCATTACCAGTTATCATCCCCGGGTCCACCGCCAAGATTTGGCACAGGTGGCCAGTTAGGGAGGAAAAAATAAAAACCATAGTTCTCTGGCGTTAGAAAGAGGTATAAGCACACATGGGAGGAAAACGGTGACTCCTGGTCTTGCGGTGCTCTCGCGGCTTGTTCTGTATTTGTTTCTGCTTCGGAATTAAGTGTTTGCTAGGCTTCTGAAGATGAGAGCAATGAGTTTGCATAAGCCAGGTCTTCTGCGGGTGTCGTGAACCTGCAGGACACGCTAAAAAAAGCAATTTGTTTTTCCCTGATCTAAATAAAATATGTTTTTTCCCAATGCTGCAGTGAGACAGAGTCTCTGGACAAACAACTAATATTAAGCCCAGAGCAATAAAACCACAGAAAGGTGTACAGCCCCACAACTACAGCAGCATCTGGCTTCTTGTGCAACAGCAGTGAGAAAACAGCTTAATTTAATGCAACTGGAGAGAGAAGGTAAATTTCACTGACAGATGGGTGCCCAAAAATCTGCAGGAGAGGTGTGGGGATGGATAGGGGTGCCGATCCTCCGTGGAAGGAGGATCTCACCCAGACGTAGCCGTGGCTGGTCTACACTGGCGTGTTGTGAATCCGGCCCATCGTGGTGCATGTTGTCTTGAAGATCATCAAGTTTTTAACCTGCCTGGATTGCTTCTTCCCATGGCCATCTCCATGGCTGCTGATCACCACAGCCATTGCATTTCGGCCAGCAACAGTAATTCTTCAAAACAGTCTGCTTTGAGACAAGCAAGCTGTGGAAGAAGAAAGGGGGACAGGTAAAATTTGGTAGCAGCCCAGCTAGGCTGGGTGCAGGTTATTAAAGAAACGTCACCTTCAGGTCAAGTTTGGGATGAGAGAGCTTTTGCAAAGAGCTTCCTAGTGGTCTCATCCAGCCCAATACAGCAGGAGCGGGTTTGTAGTGAAGGAATGGTGTGGCGAAGTGTTTTCTGGCTCATATATCACTTGTGTTGCCATTTGCCAAAGGGATGCAGGTCATTACCCACCAAAGGAGTGATTTCTACCTCTGTGGCACTTAGCGTTGCCTTATCTCAGCCAGGCCCACGTAGTAAGATGGATAGTGTCCTACCTGCCTGCGTGGTCAGGACCAGTTGAATGCATCCATCCATCCATCCTCCTGCATGGTGGCTCACCACTTCTAAGCAGGAGTGTGCTGGATCCTCAAGTTGCTTTGAGCCCACTTAAATCACTGGTCCTGGCTTAATGAGGAAGAATAAATTAACATCTCTCTTTTAACAGCTCTTGACCTTAGCAGGAGAGGAGCACTAAGAGCGGATGCAGAGATATGGAAAGATAAAATACGAGTAAGCTTTGTGGGCATCAACTCGAGTCTTGGTTCTTCTCTCACTTGCTTTTTTGGGCTGAGTCATCCTGTGTCCCTTGCAAGAGGCCCTAGTACCACCCCAGCCAGGGCAAGCCTGGAGAACCATCAGCAGAGCAACCCCTTGCTTTGGGCTTTTCCCCCCATTTTTTGCTAAAAGTGGTAAAAAAGTAGCTGCAGCTCCCCCAGGGTGCGATGGGGAAGCACTGGGGCAGGGATGCCAGTTTCTTGGCTTGTGGGGTCCCAGCTGGCCACCAAGGCTGGCCCTGAGCCAAAGCATGGGCCTGCCCCTTTCTCTTTTGGACCAAGTTGAATTGAATTGTCTTTTCTACCACTCCTTCAGTGCGTGTTTGCTTCCTGCCTCTCTGGGATGGGGCCGAGGTACAAAAAGGAAGCGAGAGCAGTGGGGGATTTCCTCCACCTTCCTTCCGACACTTTCTTTATTTACGTCTCTTTTGTATTGTTTCTACCTTTAAGGGATTTTTTTTTCTACCTCCCTTGCTGTCAAAACCCCCGTAAAACTTTTACAGCCTTATTTATGGGATAAACCTTGATGAAAATTCCCTCCTATCTTTTGCACCTGGGTTTCACCTGCTAGGTGCCCACGCCTGTGTTTTGCTTTCTTACTTCTCCTGCAGACAGTGCTCGGTCTATAGGAAATATGACTTGTCTCCACAAAACCTCTTTTCCAGCAGTTGTAGTGTTGCAGCCTCCCCATCCCAAGTCCCGCTCCCCAGGTCCTGTATCAAACATACCTCCACACCCCCCTGGGGTCCTTTGTGGTGGGGCTAGATTTCCCCAGTGGTATGAATCTCAGAAGCTCAAGATTTCATCAGATCATTGGAGCACAACCAGAGCTAATAAACAGGCTCTGTAAGAGAAAATACTTTGCCAGTATGGCAGCACAGATGAATGAAGCAGATCTCTGGAGAGCAGCATTAGGATATGGCTAAAAATCAAACCTTGGATGTGTGACACTTGTTTCGGGGGGTTGGTGTGGTGGGTTAACCCTGGCTGGATGCCAGGTGCCCACCAAAGCCATATTGTTTCCACAGTTCACCCAACTGGGAATTTCCGTGTGTACAAATTTTCATAGAATTATAGAATCAGAGAATGGTTTGGGTTGGAAGGGACCTTTGAAGATCATCTAGACCAACCCCCCTGCCATGGGTAGGTACATCTTTCACTAGACCAGGTTGCTCAAAGCCCCATCCAACCTGACCTTGAACCCTTCCGGTGATGGGACATCTGAAACTTCTCTGGGCAACCTGTTCCAGTGTCTCACCACCCTCAGTGGTTTTAATCTGTGGATTTAAATGAGAGTGCCTATTTTATGTTGTTTTTATAGTAATTATTTGAGTTTGGGAGAGAAAAAAATAACTAAGTTGAAACGTGAGCAATTAAAGAAACAAAGCTTGAACTTGCAAAAAGAATATAACTTTCAGAATGGTCAGAAGTGCCACCTTATTTATCTGAAGCTCCTCACCACTTCAGGGATGTGAGAGACCCTTATAACAGGGTTGGACAAACATAATTCGGCACATCCACTGGCTGGTCCCTTACAAGGGTTGGGCACACTTTATTTTGGGAATGACTTGCAGCACTCTGCACGGGAGCTGGTGCCCCTCCCATATGAGGGAGATCTGCCTCCTGGGAACCAGCAGGTCTTGGCCTCCTGGGAACCAGCAGGTCTTGCCCTCCTGCTCACCCTCCAACCTCTTTGAAGTCCTGTGAGTTTGACTTCTCCTCTGCTCTGCTTTCTGCTTGACACGGCGATACCAGCACATGGCATTTGGTATGAGTTTAGAGAGCATGAGACAAGCCCTGAGTGAATGACTCATGGTTTCTGGTCAGCATTTATTTCTACAAATACCTGTTCTGGGTGGAAACCAAGGGTAGTTTCCTTAGTTCAAAGTTTATCTTGGCGTTTTTACTTTTCCCTAGGTGTCAGCTCTCAGGATGATACAAAACCAACTGCTGCAAATCCAGGAGAAAATGGGCAGATCCACACAACTACAGACACCAGCAAGATGCAAGGGCCCACCCCTACAAGCAAGCCAGGAAACCCACCATCCCCCTCTGCGACGTCACCTGCTGCAGTTCAAGGGATTACCCCTACAAACAAGCCGGGAAACTCACCACCTGCCCCTGTGATATCACCCACCACTGTTCAAGGGATCATCCCTACAAGCAAGCCGGGAAACCCACCATCCACCCCTGTGACACCACCTGCTGCAGTTCAAGAGACCACCTCCACAAACAACCCGGGAAACCCATCACCTGCTCCCACGACATCGCCCCGCCTCTCTCAGCAGGTCCGTTCTTCAGCCAGCTCTGGAGCCTCAACAGCCACCCCTGCTGCAACTTCCAGCATGGCCCAGCAGAAGACCATCCCTCCAGCCAGCTTGGGAGGCTCAGCAGCCACCACTGCTGCAAGTCCCGTCCCCACTCGTGCGAGCAGTCCTCCAGCCACCCCAGGTGGTTTAGGGACTGCTGTCGCATCCTCTCCCACCGTGGAAGCTCAGGGAAGCCAGCCGTTGGACCAGTTGACCAGCACCACTGCGAGCATTGGAGTCCCAACAAGCAGCCTTGCCTCTGGTGTCTCTTCTCCCACGTCTGTTGCCAAGCAGCCTCACTCTTCTCCCAGCTCTCCAGGCCAGGGACTGACCTCTTCCACCAGACGTGGAAGCATCAACACTTCTGTTACCCCTGTTGATGGATCCATCTCCCCCACCACTAGTAAAGAATCTCTGTCTTTGTCACCTGGCAGCATCATCAAGGTCTCAGAGGACACCACCACACCGACTCTTGGAACAGGTACCAGGAGATAAGAACCTTGATTTCTTGAGCTGGGAGGCTTTTTTGTGGTCTTTTCCTTTGGCTGCCCTAAACACCTCCTGTCATTATGGGGTGTCATCACTTTGTCTCATTTTAGGACTTTCCAGCATAGTTGTCTCCATGACAACTGGGTGTTTAGGTCCCCGTTGTCATCAGTGGAGTTCGAGTCAATGCAGTTAGTGAAATTCAAGGCATGAATCAACTGGCAAAGCATAGGCATCAGCTTTCGGATGGACCAAACTGTGCCTGAAGCACCATCAACTGCAATGACCCGATCTTCAGTGACTGCAAAAGGGATCCAGCAGCGATGAGTTCGGAGGTGGAGACTGACATTGTGGAGTTGGTGAAACAGATTGACAGCACCTGGAATGCTGACTGTAGAAGATCCCTAGTTTGGCTGACAGCTTAGTGAAGGCTGTCTGGGCATGCATATAGAAAATAAGCTTTAGATGACTAAGGAGATTTTGTGTAGACTCTGAGTCTACAACTCTGAAGAGTCTAAGCAGTTAGGTAGGATATTCATCATTGCCATGGGGGGCATTTGGCTGCTGACTTCTGTCTAAGCAGCATTATAAGTGTCCACGTGGTGTTTAGGAACTTGCTGAACACCATTAATATGTTTTCTCTAGACCGCTGGAGCATCATAGAGCCATGTTAGTTCATAAGTGTCCTGGTGAGGAGCAGTTTAGGGTGCCCTTTGGTATTTTGTCTGGTAGTGTTTACGGGGAAGCAATCACACTGTGGGACTGTGAGGGTTCCATGGAGCCTTCCAGACTTGGGTGGGATTGTGGGTCCAGCTCACATCTGGCTCTGAAAAAAAGCTGTGATGACACTGAAACCCTTCATTATCTTCCTCTGCAGAAGATTGTTCTTGACCCAATTTCCAGCTACCATCTGCAGTACAGAAGCCACTTAAAGAACCATCTCCTTCCCCCTCAGCCTTCCAGCTCCTCCTTGCTGTCAGCATCACTAAATGGTCCAAGGTCTTAATGCAAGACCTTCTTCACTGGCTTCATCCAAGTCACGTTTTGAACATGTTAGCAGGCATTAGGAGAGGAAATGTGTGCCTTCATGAAGGATGTTTCTTTCCCCTCCTGCTCCACAGGACTGCTCTTGATTAAAGGATAATATATGAAATTATGTTAATTCAAATTTGACCTCAAGCGTTGAGCATGAAGAGGTTTAAAAAACCTTTTAGATTCAGTAAATAGGTGAGAGAATGCAAGAGAAACAGATGGCTTTAAAATTAATTCTCTCCTGGAGCCTTCAGAATGTGTCTGGGAGAGAAATATCGCTCATCTTTTCTGTGGTAGAGGCAGAAATCCCAAAAGCAAACAGACTGTGAACAGGATGTGGTGTTTTAATTCTCTTTGTCACCATTTAAGGATCAATTAGGAACCCAGGGACGGAGATCCATTTCTTCGAAAGGATTTGGGGAGGCAGGAGGCTGCTATGCTCCTTGCACTACTCCCATTGCACAAGAAACTGTAAGATGCTACAGACCTTAACAAAGGGGCCTGAGATGATCCCAGGTATCGGAGACACCTGCGTGGGCCTGGTAGATGTGGGGCGTGTGCCCATCAGGAGTAGCAGGCAGGCAGGACACGCCAGGCTGTCTCCCATAGTACCAGGCACTACTTCTAAGCATGTCACCCTGGGCTTCTTCCATAGCTGATGGAGATGCAGTTGTCTGTGGGGTTGCACAATGAACTCCATTCGTTGGGAGATCCTCAGTAGCCAGCTCAGGTAGTCTACCTCTGTTGTAGAAATCTGCAAGGAAGACGCCCCAGGCAAAGTGAAATGAGGGCCATCCCATTTACCCAGCACTACTCCTTTTTTTAAGCGATTACGCAGCTACCAACACACAGCTATCATAGCCTTTGGGTTCATCTCTCCAGAACAGTCTGATGGGTTTCAGCAGCAGAAAATACAATCTGCAGTAATATTTTTTTTTTCATATCACAGTTAATTAAAAAAGAAAAGAAAAAAGAAAGAAGAAACCCAAAACCTCTCCAAGCTTTGACACAGTGAGCTTCAAGGCAGGGCTGGAGCTGAAAACTTATTTTCAGCTGCTCGTGAATTGTGTCAGCTGTATCAGTGTCTGCTTGTTTTTGTTTTTTTTTCTTTGCTGCATATTGGGGACCCAGACCAGAGAAGCCACAACACCGCATCTGTGTCAACCAAACCCACGAGTGCTGACCGCAGCCCTGCTAGTGCACAGCCATCAGCCCCAGCCCCGGGGGACCAGACGGCGAGCAGCAGTCCTGGCCACCAGCACCCTAACGCTTCTTTCCAAAATGAGGTAACGACACCTATGGGAAGGGGTACGCTCTTCATAGCGATGTCCATTAACACTTAGCTGGCACCCCATGTACACGGAAAGCCTGCAGCCCTTCTCGCTGTGCCTCTCTGTGTCAGAGAGATCCACCTTAGGAAAACACAAGGCAGCAAAATAATTCTAGATCATAGAATAATAGAATGGTTTGGGCTGGAAAGGAACTTTAACGGTCTTCTAGTCCAACCCCTTTCTCCTATAACTTTCCAGTGAAGAGACATGGAGCATGGAGGTGAAGGGGATTATTGTCTGGGTGCCGAAGAGGGAAGAAGCGAAAATTGGGAAGAGAGAGAGAATCATTATAGAGAGCAGAAGCTGCCTTGGGGTGGACTGGAACATGATGAGAGGACAAAGACCACAATTCAGTGTCCACCGTTCATGGATGATATTGGCAGAAAATGGTTTGGGAGCATAGAAGAGTCTCAAAACACAAGCCAGGTGTTGTGGTTTCGGGCCTCAAACCAAGACATCAGGATAACTAAAGTGCTGTGAAGGAGCAAAGGGGATACTCATCTTTTGCAGGCCAGGGCTGGAATGGATCTTCCTACTGTCCGAGCCAATTCCTGCTTTACCCCATACTGCAAATCCTAAGCCTGGTTTGGGAAGTGCATTAGCAAATATCTTGCAGACAACCGTGTCAGTTTTCTTAACCTTTTCCACATATAAAGGGTTGAGTGAAAGGCTCCTGGGCCTGTCTCATTTCCATAAAACGGATCTGAGCTTTGGTTGGGATGTCTCCTGGCTTGGGGCAGTGTGTCGTGTTAGTCACCAACTGGCTTTCCAACCTATGTCGACGATCTGAGAGTTGCTTTTCTTCTGTCTTTTCAGGTCATCTGTAAAGACCAGGTGCAAAATAATTGGCCCATGATGTATCTGAAAGAAGCTAAAACCTGTGTAAGTACCATCCCTTTCGGACTTCTATGTAGGGTTAGCAGCTGTGTTCTGTCGGAGATCAGCTTTTAACCTGTGGTACTCTGAACATGTGAGTCTACAGAGACGAGAGTAGTAAGATGCAACTGCTTTTGGGGTGTAAAATGATAAATGCAAACCCACACTCAGCAATATCACCCGGTAGAGGATATGGCAGGAGAAGAGGCCCATGGGGTCTTCTTCAAGTAGAAGGACCCAGCTGAGCCCATCCAGGTCTCAGAAAAAGAGCAAAAAATGGGAAATTTTAGAGGGTGAAATTTTCCCTCTTCAAAGGCTTTTTGCAGAAGTTCATCCCAAAACCCAAGCAAAAAATGTGAAGTTCCTCCACAGCTGCTGTGTACTGGGTGAGATCTTGCAACCTCCCAGCTGGGGTAGGGTGGCATCCGACTGCAGAGCATCTGGGAAGCAGAGCAGCCTGGGCTTTGGGACTCACTATGCTCCTCGATGCTATATCAGCTATAACAGAAGCCTAAAGTGAGAGAAAAAAAAATCCATTTCATTTGTTATAGACCCTCTACAAGACCAGGGAGTAGTAAAATGCAGTGCCAAGGTTGGGGAAAGGCAAGCCCAACCCAAGGCTGTACACTAAGACTCCTTCTTCTGGTGCATGGGTACTGTCTGCTGGCTTTTCTGATGGATGCCCAGTTTTGAAATTATTCTTGTGGAAACTATGAGTTTCCTGTAATAGGGAAGATGCAATATCTTGATAACTTTTAAATAGGCTGAAGTTCTAATTTTTTGACAAAGGGGAAGAGATGACACCACGTGGCTGGTGAGATCTTGACAGGGTGATTGTATCTATCTGAGCTGTGGGTAGAGCTTAGGGGTCGGTTTTGGCATTATAATGCTCTGGTTTCTGGACCTCAGCACTGCCAAGGCAGCGTAAGCACTGGGAAATGGGCACTTCAGGGACCTTCTCACAGCTTATGCTGCACAGCATCAGAAATAGCTGCTCAGGTTCATGAACCTCTGCTGTTGCTTTTGTAAAATGGACTGACTCTTGACTTCACCGTGAGACGCAAAGTGAAGCCACACTGTGTCCATAAAACCCCTTGAGATACATGCTGAGATGAGCATGATCGCTCCTACTGACCACAGTGGCTCATGAAATTCCCTGTGGCTTGGTGGAGGCCCTGCCTGGCAGCCCTGGAGAGGGCTTGGACCTCCCGATAGCACGCACCGTGCTCCTGGAGGAGGACAAGTGCCTGTCTGCTGCCACCTCATGGTCACACCTTCCTACTTTGGCTGCTGCTGGGTGTAAATGCTCCATGCTGGCACACCTGCAGAAATGATGTGTTCTTAGTCGTGCCGCCCTTTCTGCTGAGGATGACTCCAAGGAGGGACCTTAACACCACGATGTCCGTGACCCAGATGCCACAGCAGGACAACCTCTCCTGAGAGCATTCCCTGCTCCGCTTCATGCAATGTCTGAACCTGCAGCCGTGTCCAGGCTGGGAAAGCTTCTCATCAGATTTTATATTGAATATACAAAAATCCTTCATCAGATTGGCAAAATCTAATTTTGGAGCCCAAAGCACCCAGAAGACTTATGACCGTGCTGGTGTTTAATCCTTCCCTCCTCCTTTTGGGTGTGGTTGTGCTCCACGGAGCCACTGTCCTCCCTGTGGCTTCGCTGGACCTGCGCCGGGAGGCTTTTTGGAAATGGGGATGGTAAGGCTGGGAAGCACCGGTGTGCAGCGATGCACCAGTGAGCTGAGGAGTGGGTGGACATCAGGGCTTGGCATCACCCATCGCTCCTCTCTGCCCGCTCCGCTGGGCGATGGAATGTTGGAGCTGGCGAGCCAGCGAGTCTGCTGTCCTGTTTCCCTTTGATTCCTCTGGGCATAATAACGAGCTGAAGCATTGTTAGTACAAAATGCCAATTACGCCTCGAAACAGCTGCAGAAAGACTGCAAGGGTGCATCCTCCCATAGCATCGCTCTCCTCGGCTGCCAAAACACCTCCCACCCGCTTGCCGTTAACTTTTCACTTGGCATATTCCTGAAAATTGCAACAAATTTTATGCCTCCCAAGCCGAGCAGATAACAGAGAAATGGCACTATCTGGTTTCCCTGCTTTGTAGGCCTGGTAAACAAGTCTCTAGCCAAATCTTGACAGCAAAGTGAAAAAATCCTTTGCATTTCACAACCCGTGGGAAAACAGGAAAGTGCGCGCTATAAGGAGAAGTGTTCCAGAAACGGCTCCAATCCTGGTCCGCAAGAACAAGCCAGGGTTGGGTGGCTAAAAGCTCAGCTCCAGAGAGAAGTTGGGGAAGCGTCGAGGGCAATGCGGGGCCGCAGCAGTGGGGGACGTGCCCAGATGACAAATGGCAGGGGAGGGGGCAATGCAGAGCAGCCGCCCCGTGCATAGCTGGGCTCACAGGGCAGCGCCGGCGATGCGGGGAACCCAGCAAAACAGTTGGGACCGAACCCAGGAATTGCGGGCGTTGCACCCCGCTGCACTGCAGTTTCTCCAACTGCAGTACATTCAAAAATAAAAAAAAACAAAAAAAACCCCAAAACAATGAAAGATCAAACTGTAAATCCTAAAAATAAAAAAAAAGACCAAATAGATGGTTGGTACCACTTTGTGGACCACAGGAATTTTGTGTGCTGGTTGGTTCCCAGCATCCTTCCTCTTCAGGTGATGCTTTCAACCAGCCTGAACAGTTTGGTCCATATTCCCCCACCCTCCCTTTTACCTCTTCTCCTTCCTTTGATTACAGTAGGATCTTAATGGGTTTCCTAACGAAGCTCATTAGCTTGATGCCTTGCATTACATAGGACAACTTTCCCAAAGTCTGGCTCACAAGTCTATCTTCAGTTGGGTTTTCATTGGCTGCTTGGGGTGCTCCAGCCTTGGGATGGATGGATGGATGGATGCTCTGTTCCTCATCCCAACCCCAAAATGCATTAGGTGAAGCAAGAGGTGACCATGTCAGAGGGGCCTGGTGTCCCCCGAGCTCTGGTTGAGCCACACAACCCTGTGGCCACCTCCCAGGGGCTCCTCCATCGTGTCCCCAGCTGGGACACAGAGGTGTCCGGTGAGCTGAGTTGGAGGATGCTGAGGAGAAGCAGAGCCTGCTCCAGCTGGGGGATGCAAAAGCAACAGTGGGACCACCTGGACCCATACCCAGGTGCCCGAGAGGATTTGCTGTGTGACACCCACCGGGCTGGGCACAACAGGACAGTCCCTGGAGCAGCTGGAGGGACCCCCATGCCGAGCAGGGTCATGGTCCCCCTCGCCCTGTCCAGCTGGCGGGGGCAGTTTGTTGACTCAAGTGCTGTTCCCTCATTCGGGGATGTTAGTTTTAGGTCCCCGCCAGTGTGGGAACCGGATTCGAGCTGCTCGGCAGCGCCTGTCAACTCCGGCCAAGGAATGCGAGCGGCTCCGGCAATGGGAGGGGAGAGCCACCGGGGCCGTGGCACCGCCGCCGGGGCTTTCCCTGCCGGCTGCAGCGGGGCTTACTGTGCCCTTGTCCAATCCTGGAAAGGGTAAATCCCTCCAGTTCAGCCTCGAAAAGGGTTTAGGCACTGTTCACCATCCAGGAGCAAAGCAGTTCAGTGCTCAGCTGGGTTTTAGCCTCGCATCTCATTTCCCTTCCCACCCCCCCAAAAAAAAAAGCATTTAAAGTTCTTTCCCCCCCCCGTGATGGGGTGGTAGGAGGAGAAGTGGGTTATTAAGGGCTGGGGGAAGGCAGAGCTGTGGCAAAACCCGGGGAAGGAGGATGCAGGGAGGCAGCAGAGAGGCTTTCTGTGCCTCTGCCGCACAGAGAACGCTGCACAGGCAGGGACTGATAAACTGCAGGACTGTTAAAGCGTCGGAGCACAACCCAGCGTCCGAAGATGATAAAACCACCACCCTGACCAAGCCGTATCCCTCTTCCTCCCTGTCCCACTGGGGATGAGCTTTCTGGGGGATGCTGCCTTGCCGGGGTCGCCTCTTGCTGCCCATGGGCTACCCCTGCATCAGGCTTGGGGACAGATTTCCCATCCAGCTTTTTTTCCAGGGACGCAGCTGGGATGGTGCGGAGTCAACAGAGGGGCTCGAGGGGGGAAGTTTCTCCTTGTGCAAAGCGAAAGGACAGGCGAGGGCCAGCCGCGGTTCCCAGGGACGGCCGGGGCCTCATGATGCTGAGCTCACCCCTCGTGCTGTGCTCAGGACTGGTCTTCCTCCCCGGCAAGCGCATCCTGTCTCCACCGCCGCTTCCCAAATATTTAGATAAGATGGGGTGAGATTAAGGTGCCTTCCTCAGCCGGGAGGCTCCCATCCTTGCGGTGGAGCAAGTGGGATGCTGCCGGCCATCTGTGCAAGCGGGACCTGGCACAGCACGGATGGCGTTGCAGAGGAAGGTGAAGGTGTAAGGTGATGGAGCAGGCAGGAGCAGAGTCCATCCAAGATGGGGCACGTGCTGCCTGGCACCTCGTTTCAGTGTGCACGGAGGGTTTTTGCAGGCAAGACCTTGTGTACTTAGCAGCTGTATATACCGCACCTTTGCATATAGGACTTGCGCACGCAGGACGATCACCTCCACCTCAGTGAGCTCCCAGCTGCCACGAAGCATCGTGCGGATGCAAAAAGCCTCAAGAGCATCTCAGAGGGGATGTGGGCTCCATCCACCCCTCTACCATCCCTCCCGCACTGTCCAGGCTAATCCCTCCAGGGATGCTCCAGTTTATCCAAAAGCAAAACTCCTTCTCTTGCCCCTGCAGAGCTGTGGGGAAGCCCTAGGGAGGACAGGGACCTGTTTTGGTGGGAACAGAGGGTAGAAATGCAGGTGGTGGGAGGGCTGCAGATGCCCTTGGGGGCACACGGGGTGCTGCACCGCCCCATCTCAGTCCCACCACGGCCCCTCGGACTCCCCCAGCCTCCCCCCCCCCC
>NW_009647856.1:10264073-10273155 GCF_000708025.1 Charadrius vociferus | reverse complement strand
GGGCCCCCGTGAGGACCGGCAGCCAAGAGCTCGGCTTCTCATAAAGAAACTACTTTTAAACTTTTCCTGTTCCCTGGGAGGGCCTGGGGCAGCCGGGCGGTGCAAAGGGATGGGGGAGGCTGAGGCCGGGGATGGCCACAGCATCCCTGGCGATGGGGCGGGATGGTACTCAGCGGTCCCCCAGTAGGAGGATGGTGCTGAGCCCTTTCGCTGTCACTGCAGGCTGAGTGGAGGACCGCCAGCATCAACGTCTCCTTCTTTGAGAGCTTCTGCTCGACGGCCCAGCACGCTTTCAACGCCAGCAGGGAGACGTGCACGGTGATGCTGACCTCCCGTGAGCCCCACTCCCAGCACTGGGCCGTGCGGGCGGTGGTGCACCGTGAGTATGATCCCACCATCCTGCCCCGGGAAGGATGGGATGGGATTGGCATCGGGGACACAGCCTGAGGCTCAGCAGAGCCTTTGGGGTCTGCTCGAGCTTGGCCAAGGTGCTCCTTTCCTTGGGTTGCCCCATCTCAAGAGGCTTGGGAGAGGCAAAACAACCCCAGAAATGAGCTTTGCCCCCCAAAACAAATGCACCAGATCCCTCTCCCGTCCATGATAAGGCAAGGCAGGGAGCAGTCTCTAGGTGGAAAAATTCCACCCGAGTGGTTAAAAAACAGTGCCCAGTTCAAATCCTTCCCCGAGGGGCCACAGAGGGGGGGTTCTTGCCCATGTCAGAGCCCTTTGGGCAAATCCAGCGTGCCCAAACGTTGCTTTAGCACCATGGTGCTGGGAGGATGGCGGCATCATGCTGCCCTAGCATGAGGGGAGGAAGGACCGAGCCCCATCCTCCTCTTCTTTGTCACCAGGGCTCGGTGGGGGGTCCAGCCTCCAGCACCCGACCATGGGCATGGCAACCCAGCCCTGGGGACTGATCCTGCCCTGCTCCAGCATGGCCTGGAGGAACCGGTTACAGCCCCTTGCTGGTCCCATTTGCAAATCGCCTACCAAAGCAGAGACCCCCACCAGGGTGTGCACAGCCCAGGGCTGGGGTATACTGGGGACTGGGGTCTCCAGGGCTGTCCCTCTGCCAGGAGAAGAGGTCCTGGCTCATTGCCTGGCTGTGGAGGTACCTGCAAGGGTTGGTTCCATCCTGCAAGGGTTGGTTCCATGCCTGCACATCTCCATCCACCTCCTCCAGAAAGGGGGTCACTCCATGGACTGGGAGGTAGTGGCACAACATGCCCACCCCATGCCCCATGTTCATTGCAGCCTCTTTCTTCCCCCAGTCCCTTTGGACCCTGAAAAAGTCCTTGAGGAGCTGAAGGAGAAGAAGGACAAGTTAGAGGAGGTAAGCAGGACCCTGGGGACAGCACAGCTTCCCCACAGACATCCCCTGAGGTGGGTGGCACTGGAAGCCCTCCTTGGGGCCTGACCCATCCCTTCCATGGCAGCTCGGCATCGCCAACATCACTTACGACAAAATGGAGAGGGAGATGATAATCAACGATGAGTTCAGCACGCCCCTGATCATCACCATCGTCACCCTGGCCGGCTCCCTGCTGCTGATTGCGGCCATCTACGGCTGCTGCCACCAGCGCTTCTCCCAAAAGAAGGACCAGGTAAGGTGGGAGGGGGGTGGGACAGGTTCTCTGAGATGTTTTTGTCCCAGAGGCGTCTTCAGGAGATGAAGAGCATCAACATTGCCATCTCTGTCGGTGGAGACATCCAGGCTTGCCCAGCAGGCACCACCCTTGTGTTGTTCAAGGAGTGCCCAAACACTGCGGATGCTCTGGGGGGGCAGAAGCTGCCCTTTGGGGGTGTCGGGGTGGGGAGCAGCCAAGATGAAATCCAGTGAAACGAGGGGCTGGTAGTGGTGGGGTACGGCAACGAGCAGCACCCATCCCCACTGCCACCCAGGACACAGAGCAGCATCCTTGGGTCATAATTGTGACAAGAAAAACTTTCTCAACACAAAACCCCTCTCCAAACCCATCTATCCCCCACCCCCACCCCAGGAGGAGGAAAAAAAAAAAGAGAAAAAAAAAAGAATTCTTAAAATACCTTTATAAGTAGGGGAGCAGGACTGGGTGCCCAGCACCACCACCCCAACGCCTTCCCAGGGGTGCCCACGGCTGTTTGCAGGGTGGGAGGAGGGCAGGAGAATGGCCGCAGGAGGGCATCAATGCTCAGCCTTTAGGAGAGCTGGGCCGGGGCCAAATTTCAGAGCAGCAGCAGCAGGATTTAAGGAAGAACAGGCACGGGGGGAAGAAAAAAAAAAAAAGATAAAAGTTATATTTTTTTCTCCGGAAGCAATTCTGGGTAATTTTTAGTGTAGCATCCACCTGCAAGGACTTGGCCGCTCTCAGTCCCTGCAGCACCAGTGGGGAGAGCTCTGCCACGTCCCCGAGGTTTGTACCGGTCCCCGCTGCTCTCGCTGAGGATTCAGCTCAGGAGGAGAGACAGCAACAGAAAGGGGGGGGAAAAAATGAGGCCAAATGACGCAATAAGGGTAAACCACCCTCCTGATGGAGAAGCAAACCCCTGGGTCCCACTTCGAGTTGTTTTCCCCCCAAAACCAGCTCATCCTTCCCAGGGGATTCTCAACCCAATGCCCCTCCGTGCCCAGAGCCACGTGAAGGTGAGGGATAAGGCGGCCTTTGCGTAAATGTTTGCGATGTAACAGAGATGAACACGGGAGGCAGGGAAGAGCAAACCAGCTCCGGCATCAGGCTTATTTTTACAAGGCTGGATTTTTTCGAGACGGAACGGGGGAGGGTGCAAGCCCTCAATAGATGTTTGACCTCCTCTGTGGTCCCCTTGGAGCTTACAGGGTTTCACAGCCAGGCTGAAATCTCCCCGGTCAGGCTGAAAAATATCCCAGCGAGGACAGGGAGCAGCATAAAGCTCTTGCTCCGTATTGTTAGAAAACAGACAGGAATAAGGTATTTTTAGCGATGGGAACATGTGTCCCTCCAGTAATGTGGTGCAGCAGAACAGGTACCAGCCCTGGCCGGATGCTCTGGAGGTAAATACCCACCAGCCACAGGGTAAGGTAGCAAAACCAAAGCAAGGGATGCCGTTCTTCCATAGGGTTCCTGCTCAGCGCACAGGAAAAGATCTTTTTCCAAGCAGTTGCAATAGGTTTTGAGAAAAATCAAACACATTTCTCCTTTATGGATTTGGTTTGGGGTGGTTTCTTTTGTTTTCTTCCTGTTTCTTTTCCAAAAATGACTTGAAAGTTGTTTTGTTTTTTTTTTTATTATTTTTACTTTTCTCCAACCCTCCTCTCCACCCACCCTCATTTTAAACCCTGCCGTTGTTTTACCTTGGAAATAACCAGCACATCCACCCTGATCTCCCCGGGTTTGATGATGGACATGTGGCCCTGATCTTTAATGTGAGTTCCAACACAGGGATCGGAGGGGTGGGCGCCGCATCCATAACACCCTCCAGCTCTCACCTCCAGTGCTTGGCAGGGTTCAGTAGCTTTTAACAGGACTAAAGCCTACTAAAGCCCAGCTTTAAAAGCCCCTTTCCCTTGCTGCACGGTGGGGGGGTGCCTTGCCATAGTAGGGAGAAAGCACTGCCCCAGCATCCATCCATCCATCTAGGGGTTGTACCAGCAACCCCACAGGGCAAAACAGCCCCTGCGGGAGCCCAGGTGCCTCCGCTGCTTTCAAGCATCCTGCCCCGGCTCTGCCATCCCTGGCTGCATCCCCCCCAAAATGTGCAACCCGAGGAACTCCCCCACCCCCCCTCCAGCTAGCACCAAGCCCTGCGGTTTTGCTTCTCCATCCCTTTCCTTCTCCGTGGATTCCCTCCCACGCCTGTCTCCTGACATTTATTAGGAGCACTGTAATAAATCAAGCTGTAAATCCAGGCGGATTTTAACAAGGGTGCCTATTGAGAGCCCTGCGCCTCCCAAAAAAAAGGACTGGTGGAAGACTGCAGCTCCCCCGTGAATCCCTCCAGGGTGGGATGGGGATGAAGGAGCCGATGCAGCAAATGCAGAATTGGGATGGGGGTCTGCCAGGGGGCAATGGGGTAGATCGGAGCCTGGAGCACAGCGTACCAAAGGTCCAGGGTGGTGCAGTGCGTGATTCATCCGTGAATCAGCCAAAACCACACATGGCGAAAGGGAAAGGGGTGGGAGGGGCTGTTCTTTCCCTGCCTGGTTTCCACCGAGAGCTCCGGAATGAGGAGGGACGATGGTTATGGAGGGGCAAATAGGACAGCAGCACCTGCAAGGTGAGAAGGAGGGTCAAGGAGGAGAACAACAATGCCCCTGGGTCAAGGAGGAGAACAACAATAAAGCAGCTAAAAAGGGACAGGGAGGCAGAAAGTGGAGGGGAAGGACTGAGTCAAGTTGGGGAGGCAGGAGTGAGGATGCAGGTTCAAGGCAAAGCAGCGACGCTCAGCTTTCTTCTCACGGTCCCAGGGGAATGGAGCCACGGGTTCATGGCCAGGTTGAAGCTGGCAGCTGCTCCTGGAGGTTTCCACATGTCTCTGGCTGCTCTTTCCTCCTTCCCACCATTGGCAGTCTCCTCTTGCCAGCTCCATGCTATCCCCTTGCTGCACTGGCACTGACTGCAGCCCCCAGCCTCAATCTCACCGTGAAAGTTTCTATATGTAGTTATATATATCTATACGGGGCAGCAGCCATGGCTGGCTGGAAGGTGACAGCCCCAAGGTGGCACGCACAGCATGGCCAAGCTGTTTTTCATGGGGGTTTCTGGGTTTTCTTTCCTCGCAGCAGCGCCTGACTGAGGAGCTGCAGACGATGGAGAACGGCTACCATGATAACCCCACGCTGGAGGTGATGGAGACCTCCTCTGAAATGCAAGAGAAGAAGGTGAACCTCAACGGTGAGCTAGGGGACAGCTGGATCGTTCCTCTCGACACCCTCATGAAGGAGGACCTGGAGGAAGAGGAGGACACACATTTATAGGATACAGAACTCAGTCAAGCAAAAAAACAACTACCACGCCCCCCAAAAAAAACCACAATCCCTACACACACACAACTCCAAAACAAGGCAAAACTCCCAACAAACCGCAGAAAAATCCCTTAATGAACTAATCATGGCCCCTTGTGCCACCACATGGGGTGCAGGATGGAAGAAGGGACATGAGAGGACACCTCCAGGGTGCATTGTCATCACAAGCCACCATGGTGTGCGCGTTGTCAACACAAGCCACCACGGTGGCTGCATCCAGTTGAGCATCCTCCATCACCCACAGGTGCTCGGTAGAACCTACCACGCCAGACCTGACCAGCCGTGGGCGAAGGGGGTGGCTTTGCTCCCAAAAAGCTGCCGGTATCTTCCCCCGAGCATGTCCCTTCCCGTCCCACGTCCGACCACACCAACCACAGCCTCCAGCTATCGAGCAACTCAAAAAATAAAAAGAAGTAAATGTAAATAGGATGGGAGAGGGAGCACAACTCCCAACAGCAAACCTGGCAATTAAGAGCTAGAAAAATCCTCTGGCCCACGCGGTTTAGTCATCGCTCTGCCCTCCCCGACGTGAAACGCCCAGGTATCGAGCGGAAAAAGCTGGAACAGCCTGTTCCTTTTTAACCCAGTTTCCATCCTCTCCCCATACACTGCTGGCTAAAACGCACAAGAGCCCCACGTTGTGCCACAGGCGACCAAATGCATCCAGACCCGGCTGGACATGGCGGGGGGGATGCAGCAGTGCCAAGCGATGCTCAGTCCCACGCCACCCCCAGCTGCGCCGCAAAGGGCTGAGGGACAGATCCTGCACCCGGTTGGAGAGCAGGAGAGGCACAGCAGCTTCTTGTATTGATGCGAAGGGGGGAGAGAGGAAGAGGAGCAATTCCGTGAGTTCATCCCTCCTCGGAAGGGCGTAACGAGACCACGAGCGATGCCCGGTCGCCAGCGCAAGCACAGGGTTGGGGTTTCGGGGTGGAGGAGCCCAGCTCCAGCGCTCTCCTGCCGCATTTCCCTCCAGAAGCATTAATTGCCTTCCAGTAATTGCGCAGCAGCATCTCACGGCCCACCATCCATCCTTCCCCGAGACCGCGGGTTACGTGCCCCGTGATGGTTTGTGATTTTTGTGGTCACGTTTTCCTGCACGAGCAGCAGAAAAGATAAAAGGGCAACAGAAGCACGAGCCAGGGAGCTTGCGGTATTCAGGGTTTTCCATCGGTACAGCCCTCGGTGTTTCCTCCCCACGAGGTTTTTAAGCTCAGTCCACATCCTCAAGCTTTTCTTCACAAGCAGGTAAAATAGCAGAGACCTGCAAAGAAAATTCCAGCTCAGCAGCAAAGCTGGGACTGAGCTTTGCCCTGCAGCCCTTGCTCTCTCGTCCAGGTCTCCGTTTGCCATCAGTCTTTAGAGGAGGAGGGAGAAAAAAGAATATGCAGGAGCAGAAACAAGCTGGACAGAGGCCGTTTCTGATTTTCTACTCCCCATCACAGTTCCTAAATGGCTCTAAAAGGATGGGGAGAGTTTCACACCTTTGCTCTGGCTTTGGTGCAGCAGCTCAGCCGAGGCAGGGATCGGAGCAGGGCTCCATCCTCCAGCACACAGGGCAGAGGGGAAAGGACCAGAAGGTCTCTTGGGTGAGTGCATCTCCCAACACACGAGGATGGTGGTGGTCCCAAGCCTTCTGTGAGCCAGAGGAGCTGCAGATGAAGAGCAATTCCCCATCACAGCCCTTCCTCTCCCCTGCTTGCCATAAACGGTGCATTCACCAACGCACAACAGGGTGATTTCCTTCGGGCTCTGCCACCAGGTCAAACACGACGGGGACCCGCTCCCACAGCCACCCTGAACGAGAGGAAAAGCGGAGTGGAGCAATGGAACGCTTGGAGAATCCCAGGTCAAGCCGGTCCTCGGGAGCGCTCACGGAGGAGAGGGTCAGGATGGTTTGCTCAGCCCCAGGACAGAAGCTGGCAGAAGATACGTCTTCTCAAAGGGACTGACTGGCTCTTCTCCCTTCTCTCCTGCATCAAAAGGCAGAGTTTGAAGTGTTCAAACCGATATATTTTTGTATGTAAATATTCCTGCTATTCATTAGCAATGTATTCAGCACACTTCACTTACCTGTGCACTGCACTACGGGGAAGTAATTGGGGGGAGGAGGGGGGGGGGAAGATAAATAAGAAAAAAAAGAGAAAAAAAAAAAGAAAGAAAAAGCTAAAGGCCAGTCTGGTAGGGGATCAAAATTCAACACCAAGCGGGAAAACGTCTCCCACCCGGATAACCCCGCACCACGGCTTTGTCCCTGCTCCAGCAGCATCGAGTTGAGCTCTTAAACGTCGTGGCAAGGCTCTAAGAACCAGTCTCGGTGTTTGCAACTGCTTGCGTGAGCGCGTCCGCTTCCCAGTTGCCCCGAGAGACGAAGCGGCGGGTCGGTGACCTCGCATTTCTGCCCTTCACAGAAAATAAACGCGTCGAAAACATGGGGCAGAGGCGAGGCTTTGGCCGCAGGAGCTGGCGCAGCCGTACGGATGGCTCTGGCAGAGCATCTCCAGGCAGTCGGGTTTTGGCATGTGCCTAAGATCCCCCTTCCCAGCGAAGAGATGCCAAAGTGCTTTAATGAATCAGGTCCAAAGACTTTCCAAGAGAACCCTACAAAGGCTTGAGATCAAGCAACCTTAAATCTTTCCGAGCAGAGACCAGTGAAGATATTAACTGCTCAGCAAGTGCTTATAGTGATTTATATTTGAATAGGAATTGTACATTTATTTATTTTTCCAGACACCATATTTTTAAACCACTAATATTTTATAGTAGATTTTCCTTCCCCTATTTAAAGAACTATTTCCACAGGAAAAAAAAAAAAAACAAAACCACAAAAACAACAGTACGTTTTTTATGTTGAGAACATTCTTTTCAAAAAAAAAAAAAATCAGGTAGAAAAGGCAGTGATGAGCATTTTTGGCCTAAATCCTCCCCTTCGTAGACTTTAGCCATAATTGTTAGACCAAAAATAAATAATTTAAAAAAAAAAAATCTACCCAGGCATTTCCTCCCTCCCTGCCCCTCCTCCCTTCCCCGCGCTCCCTTTCTCTCCCCCCAAAACAGCTTTAACATCCGACACGTCGTACAAAGAGATTATCGCTCCTACCTTTCGGTGGGAGTTTTACAAGCAGCTCAGATGTCCTTGCAAGAGACTTTTCTATTTTCAGAGCGTCCCAAGGAATGTGTAAATATTTTAGGACCGTTTATCTCCCGCTCACAGTGCCATGACCCAACTGACGAGGTTGATACTGTGACTGTTGCCTACAGAAGACATACAGGAGAAGACATAATGCATAAGGACTGCAGAAGGAGAACCTATTTCTTAAGGCGGCTACCCGTTGAACCTTGCACATATACTAGAGCTCTTACGTACTGTATAGCAGCATCTCTCACGGGGACAGGAGTCTGATTTACACTGGAATTTACTGAGGAACTGGATTGTAGACATTCTTCTTGCATTTTCCTACAAATATATTTTGAAAGCATCATGTATTTCTGTCAATAAACATTCTTACGTAAAAGACTCGTTTCTTGGTTGAGTGAAAAGGGGTGGGGGGAGCGGAGCTCGCGCCCGAGAGCCACAAGTAGCTGTTGCGTAGGTGTTACAACTGGATACGGTTTGAGCTAATTTGGAAACCGAGCACAGGGTCTGCGTGGTCCTACTAGCAAGAACAAGTAAAATTATTAGAAAAGCAGCAGTAAAACCAAGCCAGGCTGTCAGAGGTAGCCATGGAGAAGCTTGTATTTCTCCCATGCGGAAAAAAAATAGGATTAGTGGCGAAAATACTTCTCTTAATTAAAAAAAAAAATATGTCAAAACCCCAGAGGGATGGGATGCTCCATTGATGTGGGTGAGGGCAGCCCCACCACAGCCAGGGCACCTGTTTGAACCATTAGTGGCTTTAGGTTCATGTTGGCAGGAAGGGAGAATGAGAGGGGGGTTGCCCTTGTTTCTGCACAGCATCCTCACTCAGTCCTCACAACCTCTCCTTGCCCTTGGCTCAGGCTGTGGAGGAGGGAATCAAACCTCGTGCCCCTAAGCCAAAGCAGCTGAAGGAAGGAGGGTCATCAAGTACAGGCAACAGCAGGGTCAGCAGCAGCACGGGC
>NW_009647856.1:10229094-10264059 GCF_000708025.1 Charadrius vociferus | reverse complement strand
TCAATTTTGCCTTTAAGTGTCCAAAGTAAAACATTTAATTCCAGGTTAAGTTTCCACTGATGCAAAGGAAGTTGAGAAAAAAAAATAACAAAAAAAAAAACAAAACAAAAAAAGGAATTTGGTTTGATTCAAATATTAGAAGTGGGTGGTTTGCATCAGTCTATGTTTTAACTCCGTGTTCCTCCCCAGTAAAAGTTCCTGTGACTGCTAAGCACACGTTGGATTTATGGGATACAGACTCAGCCCATCACTGATTTCAGGGAACGGGATATTTTGTCAGCTGTTCGCAGCGCGGAGGGACTCCTCCAGCAGGAACAGTGCCCACCGCCCCGACAGAACGCACCACCCGTTCCACAACTCCTGCACCACTGTAAGGCCTTCAGACTTCCCCCCCCGCCCCTCCCCCCCATTCTCAGAAGCAAGTGATGTTAGAATGAACAGATCTTAAATGAACACCCTTGCTAGCATATATATTTTTATTAAGAAAAAAAATGAACAAAATACATTCTCTCCTTTATGTACATTACATACAACATAACTACATTTGTAGATATTCCTCGTATCACTCATTCATTTATGTACAGCATGGGGCTTACATATCAACCCAGAAACTATCAAAGATGATTTATGCCAAGGAAGAAAATTAACACTCCAGGCTGAGCAAAGATCATCCGTTTAGCTGTAAAGAAAAGGGCAGGATGGGGAATCGCCAGAGTCCGGGAACGACGCCCGTAACCGCCGCGAGCTCAACATAGGAAGTCAATGTTTGACTCGCTTCTTAAAACACGCGCGTGGTTCATCACCCCACGGATGCTCCTTTCCAGCCCAGGGCTGTCTGCACCTCCTGTGGTCAGGTGTCCAGAGACAACAACTGCAGGACAGACACCAAAGGTAGTGTCAGACGGACACCAGGAGTTTGCGGGATTGCTCTAGAGATGCAAATGCTTCAAGTTGGATGCCAAAACAGAAAAAGGGGCCAAAATCTGGACAGGGAGTGGACACTCCACTCCAAGCGCTACATAGGGAATAACCAGCTCTTGGGGACCACATGAGGGTGCAGAGGACGAGATAACGAACATCGAAGGTCCAGACAAACACACCACCACACTGTATAGTGCTACGACAAGAGTAGAGGCAACAGCTCAAAGAAACAGCTTGAAAAAGCACCCCTAAGCAGGTGATGGTGTCCTGCCAGCCAGCTTAGCGGTGTTTTACCCCAAGCTACCCAGATCCTGTCTGTGCTATCAACACGTCTAGAACGGAGAGGTGGTTTCAGCAGTTTCAAAGTACACCGTTCAAAGGGAAAATGTTTACCGAGATGACGTACTTCTAAAATGAGGCACGTTGCATCTCAGCATCTAAACATACAAGATGAACGAGACCACCAGCCCCCAAGGATGGGGACCTCGTCTCCCGTTAACTGGGAAGGAGCCAACCGGGCTTTAATTTTCTGCCCTTGGCAAAGTGGTCTGAGATGTTCGGGCCACCTCCCCCCATAACACACATAACTCCCATAAACACATTTGTTTGTATAATTAAGCTTTTTTCTCTGGCTTACAGTCTCCCCAGCATCCCCTCATTTCCTGCTGTGGAGGAGAGTACGCTGGAAGACGTAGCAGAAAATACAGCTTTAGTAAATAGTAACAGCTACTAATAACTAGGGGTTTGTTTTCTTTTCCACTACTCAGCACAGCAGCTTCTGAAGCAAAAAGTGTTTTGCACGTCAAAACATCAACAGGAGGGAGAGAGGGAAGGAAGAATAGGAACGATGAGGAAGAGATGAAGGAAATATTCAGTCCCCACTGCGAGGTTGCTTTCCCAATTACCACGGCAGACGAGAGGGGAAAACAAGTCAGTGGCACAATAGTTATCTCCTCCATGGTTAGAGAAATGTCTTTTCCAGTATAGGAGTTTTCCGCACTGTTTGGGGAAGGAAATCAGGCTGTCACCTTCTGATAGTACGTATTACCGCAGGGCAAGCCGAGGTAGAAGGATCAGCCGCTGTTCAGACTGGACTATTTGCAGTGCAGTCATTGACTTGCAACGAAGAAAGCACGGGTTGATAACTGCCATTTTCCCCTTTTAAGAGCTGAGGTTTTTTGTCAAAACCTCAAAAAAAAAAGACTTTTCAGTCTCAAAGTAGCTTCTTCAATGAACAGACCCTGTTCACACACCGCAGCACTCTTCTATTTAGTGAAACATGCAGTAATTGATTGAATCCCTTGGGCAGCTACTGAAGAAGTCAGGATATTTAAACTGTATTTTCTCATCACTGGGGAGAAAGAACCTGTCCAGTGGTATTTGAGATGTGGAGAAGGCTGTAACCGCTGTTGTGGTCTCGCCTTCCCACCATCATATTAATTAAAAAGCAGCTAATCTCCCTTAATCTCACCGGCAGCTTTCACCAGAAAGCTCAGAATATTTTTAGGTTTTAACAATCTCTTAAGGCTGTCAGACCTGGTCTGATAGCTGATTGTGCTGCACAACCCCCAGTATGTTTGAGTAGCGTTAAGCCCAGCTGGATTCCTTGCAATCGCTGCAGAGGAACTGGGGAGAAAAAAACCAATTCTATTAGTCTCTTTGGTGTCTTTGAGGCAGAGAGGGTGAAAGCTCGAGATGAAGCTCCAGGACTAGAAGATCCTGGTATTGCATCACTTCTAATTGAAAAAGAGCCAGAGAATCCAGCTCACATGAAAAAAACAGCTCTAAATAGCAGACCTACTTGTTAAGAGAGTCTTCAAAGTCCTTCCACAAAAGACAGACCAATGTCTTAAACACATACTCACATGAGCTATCACTGCATTATCCCCAAGCCTGCTTCCCTTCCCATTCCCTCTGCCCTGCCACACTGCAAAAATAAACCAAACACCCCAACTACTGGCTGTTTGCCTCCACCGGGGAAAGATTTGGGATTACGAAAGCAGGTGGCAGAAACCTAGGACTATTATTTACATGAACTTGAGAGTTGGTATATCTTCTGTCAAACAGCTATCAGACTCCTGGTGCCACGCAAAATGAACCCTGCTGAGGCAGGAGGGAAGGTTTATCACAGCCCTGAACGTTGAGTCACGGAGGGGCACAAGTAACCAGGTGTGTGCTGCAGTGTGACACTGATGGCACACGGTGCTGCTGCCGGGAATTCAGCTCCCACACTGCCCCATCCTCACGCCGGGGGAGGAACAGGCCATGGGGAGAACAACGTCAATCACAAGGATCCTCCCTGACTGCTTCAGAGGCAGCAGGAAAGGAGTTTTGCAAAGGAAGCAACCAGAGTATGATGATGTGACACGGAGAAACTGATGCCTCAATAACCACCACAGAGCTCTAACCTTTAATTCTTCAGTAGGTACTCCATTCAGCCGCGGGGAGTCTGAAGGTACAGCATTAACAGCAGTGAACGGTCACACAGGGAAAGAAAAAATCAGAATAAATGGGGGAATAACCAAGGGACCCTGCTTTGACCCTCATGCTGGACAGCATAGATACTAGCGACAGGTTTTCCTTTCAAACTAGTAGCAAAACCAAAAATCTAACCTGGTAGCGCCAGTTTTGAGCTATTGGCTCACCCCACTTTCCCCAAGAATGAACTGCAATGCCACGCTACAGCCGAACAGAGGTAACTGATTTCTGACAGCACTCAAATACTTACAGTCTCCAGGTCGTCAGTAAAAGCTGTGCTGACTTATAGCGAACAGCTGGAAGCCAAGACAACATGTACCTTTGTCTGCAGCAAGTATAAATTAAGATTTCAGGGTATTGAAGTGATACACTGACAGCAGCTTAAGCAAGTCTGCGGCTGTAGATATTTGGTAGCAGAGTGCTGAATTTGGGTCACAGCAAGTATCTTGAGTTTATCACTAACAAATTGACTTCAAATATATGAAAGCAAAGGAGATAGCACCTCTAGGATCTGTGCTTGGGGAAGATGCTGCCTTGCAGACCTCTACACCTAAGCCATATAGCTGGCGTTATACACAATCCACACAGCTGCTATCGTCTTCAGAGGTTTATGTATATAACCAAAGCACACGTGGATAATCCAAAACTCCATCCAGTTCTTTGACCTCTGCCAGGAACGCCAAAAGTATACCTGCTGGCACCAACTGTGACGTTTTCTTGTGGGACTCTCAAGCGGCAATAAGCAGGTCATTAACTGGCTTCCACTCTAAAACCGCGTTTGGATCCATTGCCTACAGATAAAAAGCATCTGGAGTCAATTTATCCCAGTGCTGAGCCATGCACTATTATAACGGTTCCAGTACAGTAAACCTACTTTTTCCACTCCAACTTTTCATTATAATAGAGGCTTTCAGTAAAACAGGGATTTTGCCTCTAAGTCATTACCACAACTTGAATAATTTCCAGCATAACCTTTTCCATGACACGATATGATCAGGTCTACCATTCCCATAGGTGTTTAGACACACTAACAAGCTTCTGACAGTACATTTACATTTCAACATTTACAGCTTATACACTACTATCAATCCACATCAAGAACAAGTCATATAGTTGTTCTTAAACTCTCCTCTGACAAAATAAGACCCGTCTCCAAATTATCATGTGTACTTCCTAAAATTGGCCAAGCTCATTCAGAGTTTCTACAGTTTTTCCCCTAATCAGAAGAGCAATATTTTTTTATTTTTTTTTAACTGGGCCCACCTCTGTTTCTGTAATAACTACAGCTATAAAACAACACAAGCACTTCCAGAGACATACATGAATTGCTTTTACTGTCAGGACTTCACTTGACAATAGCCAAACATTCCTCAACTCAGAGCCAACCACAACTAATAAGCTAAAATTCAAAGCATACATGGGGACGCAAGATTTCACAAGACATTTTTCCACTTCTAAAAACAAAGGTACCAAATGGAAATGTATCTAATTTTTTTTGTCATTTTCCCCAGAAGCAGCACAGTATTACATTAACAGAATTACTGCACGTACAGAGATGTAGGAGCATTCATGTTTAAGGTTGCGCAGCACTAATTCATACTAAAAGTTTCATTTGATAAGCTCTATAAAAGCATTTCCTTCTCAATTCTGAAATACAGGAGGCAGCAAGAGAATTAATAGTATTAGTGTAGCAGGTACCCGCCACCCTCCTGCATTTGAAACAAGCAGCATTAATGCTGATTTTTCTTACAATCAGAACAGCAAACAAGTTTCAAGTGTTTTTCAGAACACTGCTCTGAATTTATCACTCGTTGCCTGCAGCACTCACAAGCGCAGGTTTGCACAGCAGGGCAAGAACGGTCTACAACTTTGTGACAAACACTCCTTTCTATAAATTTGTACGCATCAGGAAAGTGATTTGGAAAACAGCTGTTCCACAAAGCCCTACGGAAAACACTCTTCCAGCGTCATTACTCTGCTTTGGAAGGAGCCTCTTCTGGAAGAAGAGCGAGCTAATGGAGACCCTGACACTTGCGGCTGCAGGTTGAAGACCACAGATTAAGCTGTCACGATCCCTTGCCGCTAGCCCCACACCTCTGCAAAGAGCCTGCCCCCCTGCAAATAGGGAGTCCCATTCATTTGCTCACTGACTCTTTAGCCATAAAATTTTCAAGCTAGGTTATAGTAATCAGTGACCAAATTAGTTTAAGCCTGTCACTGCATCCTTACTCCAGTACAACTTTCATATGGTTATGTTTTAGTATGTTCTTTGGGAAAGTTTCCTAAATTTCAACTCTTAGTTGCCACTTCACAAGGCAAATAACTTAGACAAATCTTTCCAATTGGGTCTTTACAGATTGATTTTCCACAAAACTAGAGCACTATTTTGCCAATCAATCTACTGGTAGGAACCTCCAGCTTGTCCCCTGAGTGAATGCACACAAGGTGTGCACACAGAGCCATCCCGGGCAAACAGAACCAAACCCCAGACATTTATTTACTTGACTGGATTTCACTACCTAAATGACATATTTAGGATACTGTCCAGAAAAAGGGCAAACCTAACTTTTCCAAGACAAAATTCCCCCTCTTTGTTACACTCAGCAAAAGGAAGAGATGTTTAAGAATAAATACATCACAAATGTTACCTTTCAAAGAGCCAGAAGAGAAAAGCTACAACTAATTTCAATAACCACTTTACATCACCCTTCGGGTCTCCCCAGTGAGACCCTCAGAAAAAGGGGGCAAGGAGGTGGCTGTCATCGCCTCATTTTTAACAACATTATCTAAGTAGGTCCTTCTGCCACTTGCCACACGAAAATGCATTAGGTCACACTGCAACAGCAGTACTTGCGTGGAGAAGTCCCTTTGGAAGAACTCATCAGGACTTCTGCCTCACGACTACTATGAGGGGTCGTTCAAGAAAAACATTAAGAAACTCACTTAATTCTGCCTAATCCAAGTGATGAAAAATCAAACCCGAAGAGTTTTATTTCTCTAGAAAAACATGTCACTTGATAAGAACAATTCCACACACAGAATAGTTTCATGTTTTATAAAGAGATGATCTACTGAGTAATATTGTAAGGGCAACTACGCCAAAGGCCAGTGTCAGTGAAGAACCAAACTCATGGATTTCAAGAGGATTTAAAAAAAAAAAAAAAACAAACCTAAATCACGACTGAAGTCTTGATGTCTGTATCAATAAAGTTTATTCCACCCTGACTTCCTACGGCTTTAAAAAAACGTACCAGAACCTTGTAACTTGGGCTTTGAAGACCCCAGTATCATACATGAATCCCCGCCCCCGACAACTAATGATGCTTTCTTTTGCAATGCCTTATTTACAAGTTAACACATAATTTAGAGATAAACTACTGTAGTGCAAAGATGATGCCATGTTAAATCCAAACACACATCACCTTGTAACGTAAGGTAAAGGCAAGTGTAGTATGTTTGTCTTGTCTAAGCTAAAAAAGCAGTGTCTGCTCCAGCCTGCAAGCAGTAAGGCTGAGGTTCGAAGAATTCTCACCTACAGCTTGTGTATTTGTAACATTGCATGCACTGTTCTGTGAAACATTTTCAGGTGGCTGTTTTCAGATCAAGTGGGTCTCTTTTCTGTTTGTATTTCAGTGTATCTGCAATGCTCACATCTAATGCTTTCCTGGAATATCACCAGTTATCTTTAAAGAGCTGCATGTAATTAAATTCAAACTCCCTGTAACTGCTTGTCAATAACTGGCTTATTTTGAAAGGAAACTTATACTTCACTGCTCAAATTTTTAATTGGTTTTTAAATCAGGTAGTGTAGCATACACCGATGCAAAGAAATCATTTAAACTCTTAACATTAAGGACACAGAACCAGGAAAGACCCTTGGCAAAGCCACAAAAAACCTTCACTTTGGATTAACCTCTCTGGCCACAGGGTGCCTCTGCTGTTCCACAAATACTCCCAAGCTGAGCAAATAGTTTCTGCTGGTTAATCACCAGCTGTAATCCATAAACTGAAGCCATGCCAGCTGAAATCGATCTGCTCGGGATAAAGTTAGGTCAATATTTGATCATCCTGAAGTGCTCTCATTAGCTGGGATTGTCAGTCCTGCAGAAGCAATGTTCACCTCGCTCAGAAAAATGATTCATTTACGCTATGCTATAAAAAAACCTGAGCCGGACTGTCAGGCTTTGCATGCACTCCCGACGCAGAGGACAATGAGTTTTGATCGAATTTCTATAACACAAATCAAGCCTGACACGATGCACCGCTCAGCACCAACGCCACTCACAAAGCTTTTGGCATTCCTAAGCTTCCACTGTCTGCTTGCTGGGGCTCCTCAGTCTAGTTGTATCTTTTGGGTTCAGCCTCACATGTAGTCAAAGGAGTACACATAAAAGTTTACAAAAAGCTTGGTTGATTAGAAAACGGTCACAAAAAACAATTAAACATGTGATTGAAGTTGGAGAGTACACAGGCAATGAGATCAAGTGATAAGGGAGCACAACAGCACTAAAATTTTGAGTACTAGAGGGCTGCAGCATTTTGGCTGGTTGCATTAGAAGTGCTCAATTCAATCTCAATGGAAACAACGCCTCAACTGGCACATTGCCCCTGTATAGCACCACCAGTATCTACGTTCGTACCATGTAAGCTCCATTTTAACTAGTAAAATAACAGTCAGCAAAGATAGCACATCATAAAGCCTAGCAGTGATGTAAAATTTTCTGTGTCACTTGGGGGGGGGGAGCAATGTTTCAAAGAAACAGTTTAATGAGTTTTCATTTACTGCACTATGTACTGAATGGATTCTTCCACGGACGTCTAATTTGCCATCCACAGAAGTATACAATGTCTAAACAGTCTCAAGTTACAGGTTACTTAAAAACACTGTATTTTTATAGTCCTCCCTGAAGACAAAGCAAAGCCCAGCCTCTAACATATTGTTCCTTTCTAAGTGATTAAACACTAAGTATGAGTACTTAAATTTATTTCTGACGTACCAGGACTACAAAAGTCACACAAAGAACATGATAAAGAGGCAGTACAATGCAATTAAAGCAAGCAGACACTTGAGCTCTGAAAAAGACACTTCACTAACTCTTTATTTCAAGAGTCCAAATCATCTTTGCACACACAAGACTTCCATCAAGTTCAACAGGAGTCGTGTAGCCACAGTGGGTGCAGCAATGACACCCTACTGGCATGAACATTGCTGGACATAAAGCTTTGCAGTCTCATATATATATTTACATCTGCCAGTTTGTACTAAATGCTCGCTGACAGCGAATGCAAAAAGTTGCTAATGTTGGGTACGCGTATCCTTCATTCCACTTCATAGTGCAGCACCAAGGCCTTACCTTATTTATAAAGAAGGCTTTCAGCAAGGAAGAATATATTTTCTATACATATGCATCAGCTTGCTTTCAAAGAGATTTATGCTAAAAAGGCCTCCCTTACATTCAGATCTAGGTCTAAAATGCATTTAAAAGTGAATGAGATGCACTACGTAGGAAGGAGACAAGCTGTTGGGAGCAGTCCTCTTTACATTTACACATTGACAAACGCACACAGAAGCATATAGGTGCATGTAAACGAAGACAATCTGCTTCGGAAATCCTACACCCAACCTGGAGTCAGGTTGCAGTGGTTGGGTGCGCATGTGGTGGAAGACCCAGTTCTGCCGGGCTCTGCAAGGACCTGCACGGTTTCTCATGGGAAGAGCACGGCAGTAAAAATCAGAACGATCCCTGAAAAGGGGCCCGTGCAGATAACAACTGCATTTCCCAGTGGTTTCTCTGAGGTTCCCACTTGCCTGTCAGGTCTAAGTGGAAGGCTCCAGAGAACGGAAGATAGCCATTTAGGTATTTAGGTTTAGATCAGATATCAGGTGCAATTAGACACCACTGTCAGGCCGGTTCTGGGACGAGGGGACAGGTAATTTGTAACACGTGCTCCCCTTCACATGACACACTGCGATTACAAGACTCAAGACACATACATTACTATTACCTCAACGCGTGCCAGTGTCCTGCCGCCAAGTTATTCAGCTGCTGAGGATGGAGTTGTAGGATAAAGCAATGTATCATGACTAGCTACAAATGAGCCAAGAACAACCTCCCCCCCGCTTTCTCATGAAACCCAAAATAAACCCCATCGTTTTTAATTCCAGACAACCCACAAATCTCAATTTTCCCCTACAGGCAAAAAACAATCACTGCATGTTTGGGTTTTATTATTGTTTTTCTTTCCCCCCACCTTTTCATCTTCCATTTGCTAACTCAAAATCCAAAGTCAGAAAAAATATATATATTTAGTCAGCAGTACGTCAGTTACATTTTATTAACCTACTCCAAGGGAAAAGCTTCAGGGATTCACCATACAAGTATAAAACCCCTTCCAAACATCTAGGGGTTACTATATTACTTCATCCCAGCAGTCAATCAATGCAGTAAAAAAATTAAAATACTGAAAATGGATGCTTTTCCCCTCTTGTCACATGTCCAGTGATTGCTTCGTTACAGCGTGATGAGGTCTACCAAGTTGCCTTTAGGAGGGGTCATGTTGTCCGGAAAGAAGTTGACTAGTGTATCAAACAGCTGAGTTCTCTGCGCATATGTGTGGTCAACATCTGAAAATCCTGGGTGAGGAAGAAAAGGAGAAAGCAAGTCAGTGCCCACTACTTTAAATGTTCAGTTTAGCTGTGGAATATGCTTGTTGTCCATTTTGGATGGATGTTAACTATTCACTACTTCTGCCTCAACTAACAAGGCTGCCAGCTCTCTGTCCCACTACTATGTGCATATACACACAGAGATCACGTCACCCCAAGCCAACGCTGCAATCAAAATGCCATAAAAAGTAATGGGCAAACGGCTGTCAAGCTCATGGACGGTCCTGAAGAAACGAGGGAAGCAAGAGTCCTCAGGGGACTGCTCTGATGTCCCAGAAAACAAAATCTGTGTAGCTATTTTTATTTGGTGCCTCATTTCTTCTGTCCTCAGGCTTTCCTCATTATCTTCACTACTGTCTTAACCAGAACTGGTACTTGTATTGCTTGCAGTTTTTCCTGAGACAAGCTCTGCCGATGGTAGGAGTCCCAAGTCAGAGCTGCTATTTAATCACTGGACTTGCACCGAGGACCCGGGCTGCATCTTGGCACAAGGTTCTTTGCAAACTGGTTTTGTGAAGTGCCGCCTCCCAACAGGGGAGGGTTTAGTCTGCAGCAGAAGCATTGTTTATCCAAATCCCCATACTTAAACCATCAACAGCAAGAACAATAGAGCGGGCACACAACGATTTCCTCTGCTTTGTATTACTTCAATCACTGGTATCTCAAAGGAATGCTTTTTAATTCAGTGAACTCACTCTTCAGTTAATCAAAGTCAACCAAGTTAATCAAATCAAGGAGGGCTTGGATTTTTTGTTTTCTTTTAGAAGCACCACTTGATGTATGTATCCTCCTATCTGTAAATCCAACTTCTGAATAAAGTACTGTACCGTGCCAAGAACTAATTCATCTTTTAGACTACTTAAAACTAGGAGAAAAACAACTTTCTGAAACTTGGGTTTTCTTCCTTTAAGAAATTCATCTTACAGCATCAACTAAGACAACGCCTTCCAAACCACACAAGCTCAGCAGAGCTTCCTCATCCAGCAGGGTTGATAGTACAGGGGGCTTTTTCCTTCCCTCAGTTCCTTAGATTAGGAATTACACGCTTGTCAAAAACTGAAGTCATCCATATTCCTAACAAGAGTTCGGTAACTTGAGGACAACACATCATTACAAGAATGTTAGTTATGCCTATAGCCTTCCTATAGCTTGTCCAGGATTCACCTCTCAACTGTTTAAAAGAGTTAACTGGATAGAATAGCGAAACAAATTACGGCTTTGGCTCAGACCTCCTGTTTCCAGCCCTACACGCCACTGTTTTCTTCGCTCTTGACATCCTGCCCAAAGAACTAGTTTTGCAAAGAACAGAGCGAACCAAACTACTCCAGGAATTGCAGTTATCACAGCAAACAGAGCCGTAGCCATGCTGTGAGATTCCAAAGTGACATGACAGGAGGTGCTTTATTCTGACCAAAGCTTCTGTTTATTTGGGTAACAGTGAAGCATCAGATGTAATAAGAGACAGAAAGTGATCCCGGGAGGCATGGGTTTAAAACCACTGGTGACAGATGTTTTAAATATGGGCTCGAGGCATTGGACATTGGTCATTATAAACAACCTCTCAAATGTCAACGTAGTAGCACTTTGCATATTCAAACCAAAAAGGGTCTACAATATTCATATGAACTATATCGTTTGATATAAAAACCAGCAGAAACTAACACTAATTATCAGAGGGGACATACTCAGTGTAATTCTTTTGATACACAATACTCACCAAGAGTGGTGAAATCCGAGCCAGACTTAAATAATGCTGAGGCAAGAAGCTGAAACTGCAGAAGAGGAGGTGGAGGGACAAAGGAAGAAAGAAAAAAAAAATAAATAATGTTATTAACTGCACAGGAAAAAAACCCCAAAAGATTCATAGAAGTCCAACTAGCTTTAGAGTTGCTGGGTTTTCTTGGCACGATCCTTAGAACCACTGTGCCACACATATGAATAACAGCAGCGGACACTTTCATATGAGCAATACATTTTGTCACCTTGGCCGACCAAGTCAGATGGTTTTTCCTAGAATTAGAGCAGCATTAGCGCAATGAACAGTACTCGACTGGGAGCCCTAAAACCTAATTTTTTATATATACTTTTTTGCCTCTCTGGCAGATATCACAGTGCAGAAGTAAGGTAAAGCCTCTTCCATGCAACAACTTTCCCAGGGATGAATGTGGCACATTCTCAGCGAGCAACGATTAGATGGCACAAAAACAGGGTAACTGCTAGAGTGCAGCATTAACTTCTCGAACACACAGAAAGCTTTAAATGGCAACAACCTTTCTGAACTGCCAGAGAAGCTCATATCACAAGTTTGAGGTAATGTCTTTTAAACTAAAAAAAAAAACAACCCCAAAAAACCCCCCCCAAAATTATTCACTTAGGAACATCAGAATCATGAATAAAAACATTTTAAGTAACACAGTCGCAGTTTTATTCTCCCTTAATGTCTTACTGATAGACAGTGAACACAGTACCTCCCTCTGCCCCCGGCTGCTAGTAGCAAAGCTTAGTGCTTTGTCATGTTTTCTTAAATAATTAGCTGATCCCTTAAAGGCTTGTAATCTTTTGTCTCCTATCTGTGTGTCTTTACAGCACACGGCCCGAAGGAAAGAAGGGGGGTGGGGGGGAGAAAGGGGAAGAACAGAAGAGAATCAAATATGTTCAGGAAAGGAGTGGCAATAAGCGTCGGGAATTACATATCCATCAGTTTAATTTCAATTTCAAGAAAAAAATGGGAAGACAAGACTATTTGCAGGCATCTAGGAGTGGAGAAGGTGACGAGTAACAGCCAATGTGGATTTGGCAACAACAAGTTGTACCACATCAATCTGATTTCTTCTACAAGGCAGCAGGCCCCTACGGATGGGTCTTGGCAATAGACATTGTCCATTTTGACTTTCATAGGACTTCTGATGCTTTTATATGATATTTAAGGCCAATTATCAAGGCATCACCTAGATTAAACTAACAGGGAATGGCAAATAGGTCAAATAACTTTACTGTGGGTAGCCATCAATGGTTTCACATCAAGATGGAGCCATGAGTCAGAAGCGATTCATCTGTGCCCCGGGGGTCAGCATCATTCTGGGTTTTCAGTGACAGCCTGCTTCACAAAACAGGACAGTTCACCGAGTCCGCAGCCCTTACACCATGCTCAGACTGCCAGCATGGTAGCAGACAGGCTTCAGACTGTTCTTCCATTTCATCCAGCTTATAATGATGGATTCAAGGTGCAATTCACAAGGGCCAAGTGCAAATCAACATAAACAGGCATAATTAGCTATCCAAAACAGACTGGGGTACATAGGCTCTGTGAAAATACATTTAGGAGTTAGAATAGATCAGTACCATCCTATTGCAAAAATGACAAAAACATAGAAAATGCATGAAAAGGAGTAGGATCTTCAAATAAAGTAAAAAAAAAAAAAATACTCCTGCTGTTCAAGGCTTGTAAGTCTCATCTACAATACGGCAACCACTTTTGGATGGCCTGTATCAATTAGTAGCATATGAGGACAGCACTAGAAAAAAACCAAGTGGTCTGAAAATCAAGCTCGACAAAGAAAATTCAAAGGAGTCAGGGTTGCAGAGCCTCCACAGAAAAACGTCCAAGGACGAAACTGCAAAAAGCCGTAAGTGTAAAAGGCTGCTACAAAAAGGTAAATCTACAACTAAGTGCAAGAAGCCACAAAAACATTCCAGGAAGATCAGTTTCAACACAACAATGGGAAAAAACAAAACAAAACAAAACAGGCTAAAATAAGGACCATAGTATGCCAGAATAAATTTGCATCTTTTGGGGAGGCTATCACACGAAGCTGGCACTGGAGGTATTTAAGAACAGGTTAGAAAGATACAGGATTAACAAGCTGCAGAAGAGGGGGAAGAGGCTGATTAAGTACCCTCTTGAGCGTGAGGTCTGGTTATATGAAATCAAAAAGGCACTGCAATGCTACATGTGTATTTCACTGCTAGCGTAACTTGTAAGAGTTGCTTGGCTCTGAATCAGCAACGTACTTAAACAGATGCCCAGCTTGAATAGCTCCAAAACATCCAATAAAACTGGTGGCTAAATCTGTGCTGCTTCTGATAGCAAATGCCATGTCCCGGCCATCTTTCCCTCCCACACAATTGCCTTACGGGCCCGCTGCCAACTGCCTGGTAGCACATGAAGCCAGCTATGCCAGGACAAAGCAGATGCCACATGCTTCGAGGGGTTCCCTTGCCTCCCCCAGCAACGCCGGCAGCCATCCTGCTGTAAACAGAAAGCAAGCCACGTTTAAGGCTGCGTCTCAGGATGCTCAACTAAGAAACCATATAAGCAGGATCCAGTTAGTAACTCGCAGAACTGAGACCAAAAATCCATTGCAAAGACCCTCTGCCAGGTATTCCAGCCTCATCTGCACTAGGCACAATGGATTTTCAAAACTACGAGTTCCTTTCCCGCTTTGAGGGGGAAGGAGTATCTTGTCTCTTTCTTCACTGATGACACTGCACTTCAGTTAACCTTGAGGTCTGTTTGTTTGTTTTGAACTTATATTTTAAGTATCAGCTCACATTTAGAAAGCATTTTCTGGTAGAAAAGTCAAGCACGTAAGTTAAGAACATCAGTTACGGACAGCACTGAGCCTAAGCTGGTTCACTCTGCATTTGCACTACAATACCAGCTAACCATATGATCTTCTCCCACAGGACCCCTACTTTTTTTTTTTCAGAGCAAAGGACAGTTACTGGTTTCTCAAGACCAGATCTCCTACGCGCTGTTCACAGGAGATATACGATGCAGTACTTTCTTCATGAAGTTCAAACTCTTCTCTAAAAAAGGAATTAATGTCTCCATCAGCTTTTTTATCATCTTGTTATTGTAACAGACAGCACTTAAAATTCTGATTAACTTTGGGTCCCGTATTTGAAACTAACAGAATCTGATTTTTCAAACACATAGTATTATGCTGCAGCTTCTGAACTGACTTGCAGCCAGAAAAGCAAAGCCTTCAAGCAAATCACACCTCAGGTCTCTCCCATCAGGCACCAGAATGAAGAACCCCATTAATGACCATCTAGGAAAACAATTTGCGTAAGGTCACATAGCAACTCTGTTACAGAGACAGGACCAGAATTCAATTATCCAGCAGAAGCACCCAACTGCTTTAATCACACCACCACCCATTTTCTTCTGACAATCCCCCTGGCTCACTGGTTTCATCTATTCCAGATTAAGCCTCCATTTGAAAGACAACAGTTCCCTTCTTTACACAATTAACTTCCCTCTCAGAGATCCAACCCACCCCTGAACTGAGGCAGGGGTTCCTTAGAGATAAATGTATCTGGTTAACTAATAAAAGGCTCTATTAGTTATACATCTGCTGCATTAGTTATATAAATCTGGCTAACTAATGTAAGGTTAGCTAATATAATCAACCACATTCAAAGAGGCTAAATTAAGACTACATGGGTAATATTCATTCTGGCATTTTCCAACTTATGACCTTCATGTATCCAACATTATTGTTCTTTTATCGGTTGTGTGTACTTTATCTAGGTTTCTACCTACAGCAAAAAAGCTATTTGCCACATGGCAGGCAACCCATGCAAGTTCCACTACATTTGCTGCACACCTCTGCCTTCTGCGCAAACAAAATGGTTAACGCTAAGGCGGAACAAGTAACTCCTTTTTGGATACCTGGCAGGTTGCATGAATCAGACATAATTCCTCCTCCATAATGGCTGTACAGTGAGCGCTCACATCACAGTGTACAACAGTTTCTCAGCTTTGACCAGTTCCGCTGGGATGGTGCCTTGTAGTGTAAGCTCAAAGCAGCAACGAGTAGCTCAAATTCTTTGAGGACAGAGCCGTCAGTAGCTGAAGTTGGGAAGGCTGAACGCTGTTTTTGTAAAGGCTCCTTGGCTCCAAAGCCTCCGCTCCTGCAGCACTCAGACTCTGAGGCTTTACAAAGAATCACAGCAGGACACGCAGAAGAGAAGCATGCTTTTCTTAGCTTCTTCCTAGAATTATTTTTCCCATTTGGGCTTCAATTTTCCCAGAAATATCAGTCTAGTGCAGACTCAAACAATACTTTTGGGCCCTGCTGGCTTTATCTGGCAAATTTATTAAAGACAAGGTCTTAAGAATGGAAAGTATGAAGCAGCCTCGAACAGGGGCCTCCAGCCTCAGTCTACGAGCTAGTCAGGCCTCAATTGGCCTGCAGGTCCTTGCTCTTTCTCCTCCCGTGCTCCAAGAAAAACATACTGCGAGTTTTACTTGCACTTTGTATCTGTTTTACAGCGGTCATGGGACTGAACTTCACCAGTAGTTGAATCTCAATGTACAAAATCATCTTACCCTCCTTTACTTGGGCAGTACTGGCCATTTTTTGTATCGACTTGATTTCTTCTATAGCCCACTAAGCAGCAGCAATGTTCCGAGTATGATGACGCCCATGTTGAAAGAACAATTCGTTTAGCCTTGTATGTGATCTACTGACGTTTTTGTGCTTTAATGGCACCTGTTTTTTCCTTGACATAAGTACAAAACTTGGAATTCATTTCCATTTTCTATTTTGGCCATCCTTTTATCTTCAAAAGCCTCTACTTCCAAAGTATCACCAAATGCACATCTGTCTGTGTATGACATAGATGAACACCCATGTCACCAGAAATTTTTACACCAACAAATCCCAGTCTTTTATACAACTTTTATCTCTCCATGAACTGGAATACACAAACTTCCACATGCTCTGGGCATCTACCTTCCTTTACATACAGCGTCACAGCTATTAATCCACAGCCAGTATAAAAAAAAAAATAATAATTGACTGATCTGAAAATACTGAACTAACTGAAGAGGTTTAAGCGATTTCAAGCAGAATCACAGTTAAAGAGAACTGGATCTGCATTTGTGGGCAACAGCAGAGACAGAGCTGGCACATAGCCAGTGGCTACTAAAACAAGCACCCATACAATAGCTGTTACTTGCACGCATCTAGTTCACTTTAGAATAAAAAAAGAAAAAAAACCCTATAACCCTATTAACAACCCTAAAATTCACAACAAAGAAATGAAAATCTGGGGGTATGTTCCTACTGTCAATCATTCATGCTACTTTAAACAAAATTGGTTACTAATGCCAAAGCAAGTTTCAAGAACAGTCTGTTTATTTTCTTTGGCATCCGACTCAAAACAGCTGAAGAGACTTGCCTAACAAAGTTAGAAAAAATTACTTCTATTATAAAGCAAGTAAGCCTTACCTCAAAGTGAAATTCTGCTTGTAATATTATCTAACACTACCCATATCTCAGTCCGTAAGTCATGAAGCCGTATAGACCCGTCTCTAACAGAGATGTAGCACAAAGTTGGTGATAAACCTATTCAGTTTGGTCCTTCCCAAGTTTAACAGCTGCCCCGGAAAGAGGGAAAAGAACAGGAGAAGAAAGAGTTCCCTTAAGATTTGCCACGCTAAGAAGCCTTACAACATCCAATGGCTATAGCCAGCACAGAGCAAGTCGATCAGATATACAGCCTTGGGTATTAATTAAGATGATCACAACTACAAATAAAGACAGAGTATGTAGGTGTCTGGGCTGAGACACACAATCAAACTGATGCTTGAAATTTGATACAGAATCCAAAACGCCTGCGTCAGTCCTTTGGAAAGCACAAGAGCTATTTGAAGATGCAATGCCAGAGCAAAAAGCCAACTCGATCTGATAACCGGAAGGTAAATTGACGTCAGCTGGAAATACACCCAGTCACTACCAGTGCAGTAGCTGGCTCAATGCCATATACCTGGCAGATCTGTTCCGCTGTAGGAAGCTGTGGAAGTTAAAGCTTTTTGACCAGCACAACTGGGGGCGGGGGGGCCAAACCCAAACAAAAAAGCCTCCCAGAAATTGTTAAATGATTACAGAATACCCCTGGAACCGAAGCTTTAATTCTGCTGAACGATATTCCGCTGATCCAACAGACCAGCATGATGGACAGAAGCTACTTAATTTTGTTCAGATCAGGCATTAGGCCTGCAGAGAAAGGAATCACAACATATCCACTCTGCTGGATTGAGCTACCTAAGCTCATGCACTAGATCATTAAGGTACAAAACACTAGTCTGTTCTGTGAAAAGGGATAATTTATTTTTTTAAAAAAACCTTTTATTCCATTTCTACCTTGTATGACAAAGCTTCTACTTTTCTCCAAAATCTCAGAGGGTTTCCATGCAGTCAAGTAAATTCTTCATTCTTACAAGGTGGACAAGTTAAATACTACACACTGAACTGGGGATGTCAAATGTAGAACATTAAAGGAACTGCTATGCCAGATGTGCACAATGTGCAGCTTTTACGGCTGCTCCTTTGGTCTGCTGCTGACAGGAGGCAGCAAGAACTAAAAGGAGAGGAGCTTGCTGATCACACCACAAATACTCTCAGTTCAGGCAATAAAAAGGCACAGCTAGCCATGAGATGCAAGATCTCTCCAGCAGAAGTCGGCCAAAGAGAGCTATGGCCTTCACGGGGCATGACAGGGCTACCAGCACACAGGTATGACATGGAGAGAAAGGGAGATCAGAGAATACAGGACACGGTCTTACAGTGGGTGGGAGGGACAAGGGCAAGAGAGCGCATCAGAATAATTATTGTATGTTATAGGTTATTACAGGTACAAACAGGAAGAGTAAAGTGCTACCATACTGGGAAGATGGGGCATAATTGGGCTGAGCCACTTTGAAGCATGCTGCATGGGTTAAAAAAAAAACAAATAAATCTCCTTTTTACCTGAAAAAAAGTGGGATTATCTGTTATCCATCTTCCCTATGCTAGAAATGGCTACAAAGGATGTGAAACTGCTTGATATGGGATAATTTAAATGAGAAATCATCTAACAGAACTTACAGGCAGAGCACTTAAATGTTTTAGTGGACCAGATGTTTATTAAGGCTAAGCAGAATTTGTAACGAATGTGATTGGTTCCAAGATCCTGATAGGAGTTAATATTTTTTCTTAATTATTCTAACCCTACAATTCTATACTGTGCATTGCAAGAAGCATATTCTCCCCTCAAAAGCTTTTAGTGTTTGTATAACGATCTTTTCTTTATCTAAAGAAACAAGTTAAATCCCACAGATTAAGTGATTTAACCCAGAGACTCAGCGCCCATTCTCCTATTGCAGTTTTATAAAAGGAGCTGCTGAATCACTTCAAGTCATTAATGCAAGAAGAGGGTCTCCTCTTAACTCATGAACACAAGAACGATGGTCTCCTCTTCCTCATGTACCCGTAAGGAGCTGAATGCCTGTACATCCAGCCAGCTGCCCCAAGTCCCATGTGGAAATTAATGGCAGAGTCAAATCAACCACCTTATCTGACATTTTCCCCTATTTCTTTAATCCTTTTTGTAAAGCGACACGTACTGCAGTAATGGAATCAAAACAGGAAATGGGAACAAATTCCTGGAACAAATAAATGAACATGCATACTGGATAATATTCAAAAGGCAAAGGAAATAGAAGTTTAAGGTTAGCGAGCAATGTATATATACAATCTACTTCCAGAAATACTTATCATCTAGAGAAAACCCTTTTTCCCTCCCCCAGAGCTATTTAATATTGACAAGCCAAAAGGCAGTGCGAATAAGTTTCTATTCGCTTTCTACCACACAACCAAACTACAGACTCGTGACATTTCAGAGAGTTTACATTTCAGTTAAAGCTCCTAAAATACACACCAGTACATCGGAATTAAAACAAAGGCCTAGTCTTTACTATTGTGAGTACAAAAGCTATTTTATCTGGAACGGCAGTTGTAAAATGACTTTCTAAAACAGTATGATCTTTAGTGCGGAGAAATATACGATATAGCAAAGCGTCATGCACCGGTAGAGCTTTTTCAAACTGAATACAAACAAGGTTTAAGAGGCTTAAACTTCCACCTGAGAACACAGTTTATATTTCTTTATAAGTAAGACAAAGATTGTTCATCACTACCTCTTTTGTCTCCTCAGGGTCTGAGTGATCCACAGTTACATACAAATCATTCTGCAGGTACTTCAGTGCACTAAGAGGGTCAGTCTGAGCTTTCTCTTCAAACCTACAAAGAAGAGACAGAAAACATGATCTCAACCATTTCCTTCAGGGCTAAGTACTACTATTTTTGTGTGATTCTGTGATTTCTACAAGGAGCAAAACCTATCAAATGGAACTTTCAGCCAAATACTTCCAAATAAAACAATGTTAATGGCAGCTCTGCCTCATATTTGCTGGAGTATCTGCTTTCAAGCCAGACTGAAACAGAGAGGTAGGGGTTTTTGGGGTGTAAGGGAGTTAACAAGGGCAAAGTATTATACTCTTACCAAAAATGTTCAAAACCATATGTACATCAACTTCTTAAAACATAATTATCAAACATTTAGTACGGTGTGTTTTCCACAAATAAAGTAAGGTATGAGTAGCACCTCATACGAGGAGCACAGTTCAGACACAGGCAAGCCTCGAGCATTCCAGTCCCAGGGATATTTACATTCCTGATGACACAGAAGCATCACTGGAAGTACAGCGATGGAGAATGCTCCCTGCTTCTGCCAGACAACAGAAAAAGGGACGATGGGATGAAAACCTCTGGATTCAATGAATACTGCACCTTAATATCACCTTTGGGAAGAGCACATGTACATAAAAATCCTGTGCAGCTCCACCAGTATTTTCTCATTTTCTTTTAACGAACAGAAACTGTAACTTCTGTGAATTCCTTGAAGTTAATAGAGCCCTTAGAAACTTATTCTGGGCTCAGCATCCTCAGCGAGCAGAGCTACTTCCCTGCAGCACCAAGTCGGGTGCATAATCCTAGAAAGGATGAGGTTTAAAAAAATATCTATTTTTTTCCCCTATCACCTATCCACCGAGTGCAGTATCACACTGTTTGTCATCTCTGAATCACCAATACACAAGATTAAACATCCCCATGAAAACAACTCAGACAATTCTGGATTCCAGCGGTGAGGACTCTAAAAACCATGTTCTCAGTTACTTAATTGCCTTGTATCAACTGTCTTACAGGAATGCAAGATATTTTATTCACAATATATTTCAGTTACCTTTAACAGGGCATAGCTTTTCAAACTGAAAGAAGTCACGCTGAATAGATTTAACCATATTGTTATTTCTTCATTTAGGTCATCTACTTGTCTATTTATACTGTAGTGGACATCCGTAGCCCAAATTTTGAAATTGTCTAAAAATGCAAGTCGTTGAGCCAGTGCGTGGAGCACAAAGACTATGACTGGTCACATTCGGCTCCTTAAAACGGACCCCAATAAATGGGAGCATGGTGCATAAACCCAAACTTCTGCCAGACAATATGCACCAGCATTTCCTTGGAGGGCAATTTAAGCAAGTGAAAGCAAGCAATCCAGAGATGTCTCTGGAGTCTGTGCAGCTGCATTTGCATACAACCACACGTGGGTTAATAAGCCTCCCAGATTACTGGGCAAGACCTTTATTTGTTCTTGTTGGTATTCACATCTACCGCTTGGCTAATCTGCAAAAGGCATCATCCAGCCACAGTGATTACAAGTTGGGTATAGCAATTTGATTGCTGCCTCAGAAGTAAAATACCATCAGTAAAAAACAACCTCCAACTCTTGGCAGAACCTGATAACAAAGTATTCTCACCAAGAATGCAGAAAGAGCTATTTATTAGCTTCAAGTAATTTGCCGGGTTTTGAAAGGCTGTCTCACTGCTGCAATTTCTTGCCTAAGGCAACACTGTAAGCTCGATTTTGAAAAGCTCTTGCCCTTAATAGCAAACATAAGGCAGTTCTGAAACATCCAGAGTGCAAGAAGCATGACGGTGCAGCTGAATTCTGCATAAGTGAGATCTTTCAAGTGTTGCTGAATGAGAAACTCTGATGACCTCACCATGACTGAGTTTCAGATGTGCAAAGGAATCCAGCCCCCAGACTTCATTAGCATCCTTGCGAGCTGTTACTATCTCCTAGCACAGTGTTTCAGAAACATACTCCATTTCCTTGGGAGGTGACAGTACCAAAACGTATGTTGATGAGCAGAGTGAAAAGGGAATCTAAAAATTCCCCATGACTCCACACACAATAGCCAGATTTTTCTAGTTTTAGAATAACATAGTAAAACCAGCATAAAGTTAATTTTGTAGTTTATCCCTGCCCCACTGCTTATCATTAAAATAATTTTAAAACATTAAAAATAATAAAGAAACCTGCAGACCACCATATAACTAACGAAGTGACATTTCCCAAAAGAGTTTCCAAGATACTCAAGTCGTAGCAACTTAAAAAAAGACACTCTGAAAAAGAAAATTGCAAAACATCTTTTGTTTCTATACCTGTGCTTTCTTATGAGGTATTTGCAGTGTCTTAGCAGGTATTCCTTTGAAGGTCGACAGAGCTTCAGAGACCAGAAATCATCTAATCTCATCTTTGGAGAGCAGGACTTACCAGGATTCCCTCCAAATAAGTAATGAACCTAAGCAAATGAGAGGCAGATCAAAAAGTTGATTGTTTGTATACATCCACTAAATAAAGACTATTTACTAAGTCAGCATCTTTGGAGAGGTTTATTCTGGAGGGAGAAAACTATGCCTTTTAGACAAGCTGCTCCATCTTGTTATTAGCCTTACTTTGTCCCTTTGGAGATGAAGAAAGTACTCTTAAACTGTTTATATTTTAAGATAATAAAAAAGCTGCACTGTTAGAACCTCCCTCTAGCAGATTCCCGAGATATTTATAAACAAACATCCACAAACCATGTGATCTCTTTCTTTAGGAAAAACCGATGAGCATGACAAATCCTTAAGCACATAAGACATGAGCAGAAAAGAAGGATCTGAGCCAACTCCTGCTGCCCTAAAATACTTGATGCAAACAATACTCAAACTGATGGATTACCAACCTCTTCTCCAATCTCCTCCTCAAAGACTCCAAATTCTCATTATCATGAGCGGCTAAACTAAAGCACCTGTATTAAGCCCTTATCTAATTTGGAGATGAGCAGATTATACCCATATAATTGTGAGGTGACTCCACCAATCACACATTTTCTTTGAAGATACAATTATGCTTATAAGGGAGACTCAGAAAAAAGGGACTTTGCAGCCTAATGCTCTGGCTCCAGTCAGAGCACTGTTGGTGAAGCTGCACTACTAACGCACCACAGTTCAAAGAGCCTTTTCCTTGAGTCAGTGAAGACCATTATCTTCCCCAAAGACAAGGGCCACTGGCAAATTGACCAGGAAGTGCTAAAGATGCTCAAAGTACAGTGACAACAAGCCCCGTCCAGCATAATCTTGGAAGACGGCCAACAGGCCTGTGTCCCCACACGTCCCATGAACTCTACAGAGCCTTAATTTGACTTGCAGAGAAAAATTATTTCCATGGTCTATGGAAAGGCAGGTTTGCCTCACCCCGATACAGCAGCCCAGCTGTAAGACACTCAATACACTACCTGGGCACAAAGGAAAGAGGTAACTGAATAAAGAGTAAAGCAAAAAGCCAAAATTGTAATACTAAAAAGAACTGAGGAAGAAAACACCAATCTTAGAATCAGAAGTCACAACCATTACTGTGATTGTCTTAAAAAAGAGTTCTAGTATCTCATCCTGAGATGACAATCATATAAATATTAAATATACCTGTATGCAAAATTCTTTTTTTTTTTCCCCAAGATAGCTCAAATGAAGTAGTCCTTAACAGCCATTCTGACAATTTCAGGATAAAACACCTTTGTAATGCACGGCTAGACTTACACAGAGACAAATCTCAAGAAAAACTGAAATGTTAAAAAAAGACTGTTTATTTCTTCACTTTATTTTTCTTCACATCATTTGGCATTTCAGACTCTGAACTGTTGACATTAAACATGCCACAAAGGGTCTTCAAATACTGAGGTTAAGAAGTCCAACAGGCTACCTTTCTCTACAGCTTTAAAAATAATCACTCAAAACAATATATTTTGCATCCCACTGATGTAGGCTCTCCTTATTTATATCAGAGGAGTTTAGAAAGGTCATTTGAACAGAGGTTTCTAAAAATAAGACTCTTCAAAACAAGTACATCAAACAGCTCTTCAGATAAAGCTGGGCAACTGCCATGATTCAGCAACCTTCACAGTAATTTATAAAATACTACTCTCAATCTTATAGTACTTTAGGCTTAAAAGTAAGCCATTAAAGGCAGAACAGGATTTACTGTCCAAGATTAATGTCCACGAGGAGGACAAACCATACAAGTTCTCTACACAGAAGTTGTACTCATTCTTCCTTAAAATCCCCCCATCTCCAGACTTTTGGGCTAGTTGGGTTTCCCAAATTCAGTTAACATCCCACGGAATGATAAGACTAAAGTATATTTGTCTTTTTCAGTTTGACTGTTTCAGACTAAAACCAAATTTTGGAAACAGTTTATTTTAATTACGGAGTATCTGTGAAAGTTACGTCAGTGTGTCACAGTAATTTAAATTCATAGGTTAATGAAGTTACAGTAACCTAATCCATGGGTTTGTGCTTTATTAGTTAATACGCACAAACCCCTAAGTCTACCGAGCAGTCATGTATATTACAAACAATTTTTAGTCTATTTAAGCATGAACACATCTATTCAAATCATACAGTGCTAAAGAATGACAGTTGCTTCTGACGTGCAGGGCAAAGCAAGGTACCTCTGTTAGAGGAGATTCTTAACAGTGATTAGTTCATTCAAACACACTTCTTCCTAAAAATGTTGGTAACTATTTGTGACCATTTAGTCACTAACAGGTTGTGAGATTAAGTCCCCGAAAATAATGAACGAAGCTCCAAGTGTTCTCAAGTACAACAGCTAGGAGCTAGCCGCTTGACAACTTTGTAGAGGTTTAGTATATCCCATGACAGTATTTTGATTTCATCTAGGAGCTATCACGTCTACTTTACATTCACATAAAAAGTAGCTTAGCACCTTATTTCAAAAGGTGATAATAAGCTAAATGAAATTTACCCACCACATTAACCCAAACACTAACACTACACAAAAAGCTATATTCATTGTACCACCTTTGAAGAAACAACTACACTGGAAGAGCAGTAAGACTAAAGAAAATTGCCATATATGTAGCTGGACCCTCATACCTTGTGCAACTCATCGTACACCAGTTGATGAGCAAACCTCGGGCAGGGCTCCTCTTCCTGAAGGCTTTTACCTGGATTCTCTTTTGCTGCTTGGTCATTTTTATAGACACAAGACCTGAAATGCAAGGCAGGAAGTAATGATTAGTAGTACCTACAGGAAGTAGAAAAAGTTACTGAAAGGCTATGATGTCAATTCGAACTTTTTGGAATATAACACCAAAGACTTTCTTACTTCTCTATATATTGTCCTCTATTACCCCATTCTCGCTCTTAGCTCTGCAAAGAAACCCATCCAACAACCAGAGAAGGTCACCTTGGCTGAACACAGTCCTCAATCATAAGCCAAACAAGAAAAAAATTCTAAAAAAAACTTTTATCATGAGCTTTGAATGTATCTTTAGATATTGCATTATTTGCTAGCAGAACTGTCAGCATGAAGTATGTTTTCAACATGGAGAACACCATCTTGGACACAGCAAAGCTACACGCCAGAAATTTCAGCAAAGCTAGCATTTCAGTCACCGATTTCCAAGCAGACTTAAGTTGTTTTTTCCAACTGAAACCCCGTTTTAAAAAAAAAAAACAGCATTCACACCCTTCAAAGTGATTGGCCCCACATTAGAAGAGACCTTGAACACAAAAACGCTGCCAGCTCTGGAAAGGGGCAGTGGCAACCAGCTACCAAATACCGTGCAGCAAACAAACAAGGAAATATTTTCGCAGAATACTGGCTCTAGCACTGCATGCAGCCTGGAAAAAGCTGAAAGGTCTAGCGCGAACACTTCTCCATTACGGTTCATATAGCAGACCAGTTTCCTTAGTTTTTAATAACTAGTACCATGTACACTGCTATTAACTTACATTTGACCGAATTTGCTGAATCCTGGACTTGAACAGTTCGTCCAGGGAAAACTTCTTATAATGGCTTACTTCCCCTCATCCCCTCCACCCGCCTCCAATAAAGAGGTTCACATGATTTCTCTCCCTCATTTGGCTTATTGCCGTGGTGTTCCTGAAGACTATGGGAGAAAGAGGTGCCCCAAGGGAACTCGGTCGTCTTCAATATTACCATTCCACAGTTGTAAGAGTTTATAGAGCTACCTGGGAGACAGGATCGTGTAGGATTGCTTTCTAAAGAAAGTCAGTGTAGAAAGATCATCCCTTTCATTTACTTACCAGCTGTTCCTCACAATGTCATAAATCCAGAAGGAATTCCTTACATTCTCTTCCCGCTTCTCCTTGTCTTTACTGAGCCCTGACAAGACGTGGATTTCGTTCAGTTCTGGATCAATAGTAGCCCTTTGAGTGAAACCCGTCATTGGAACTGACAAAGAAAAAAAGTTACACACTGAAAACAATGGAGGATACAAGAAGGGATACAAGCGTGAGATAAATGCATTTCCCTCTCCTTGCAATTCAGCGGATTTTCTAATATCCATGCTACAAGCATGAGACTTCACATAACTATCTCTTCGGTATTCTGGGATAAAGTTCATTTTGAGTTTAACACCACTAGCTAGTTTGTACATTTTCTTCCTTTTAATTATTTTCACCTCTTCATCCCAAAACTTGGGACTGAGTGATCTCCAGCTGCTGTTTTCTATAACCTCCCTCCTCCACAGCAATCTCATTATTTACCACAACTGAAATGGCACATCTCAAAATAGGAGGCGTGCAGAAGTCACACAAGCAAACAATTTGCTTCTTGGGCATGGCCTCCAAAGCTGGGCGAGAAGGAGGAGGAGAAGAAACATCACCCAGAGGACGACTCCTTCCCTGCTAAAGACAAGTCCAACGCAAATTCTCTTCTTCTCCTTCCTATTTGTGACTACTGGAAAGCACAAAAACCATTCCGAGAGCCTACGGAAAGGCATGGGCAGAGCTATTTGGGAGCCTACCATCTCAGAAACAAGGATTGAACTGTCTCAGGATAGAGCTAGATGATCCTTGTAGATATGAATACAGCGATTTTGTTATTCTCTCATCCGTAAAAGGAAGCACTGGTTCCCGAAAGCTTAATTGCAAAAGCTGGGAAACTCGGGGGGGAAGAAATCAAGATGAACTCAAGATTACATAGCTCACAACCTTGCATCGCTTCCTTTAGAACAAAGATGTCAAGGAAGTTTTTTTGTATTTTCTAAATAGTTGTGGTATAATTAACAAGCTATTCTTCTGTTCCACCTTCAGATTTAGAAATATGGTGAAATACTGAGGATTCCAGCAGTTTTCATCATAATTCCCCGAAAAAAGGTCAGCAAATTTGTTTGGCAGTCCTTTTTGTTTGTTGTATAATTCCCCATTTCCTGTTTCCCTAGGCAACCATCCTTCCAAAATGTATTTGTGAAGAGCACGTGATCTTTGTTTACAGATCCTGTTTGTCTCATTTCTCTTTCTGGGTCAGTTTACAAAGGCTGGTAAAGGTTCCTGGCCTTCAATCAAGATTTTGGCATGAAAAATTCTCAGAACTCTTGTATTTTGCAAATTCTTCCCTGCAATTAACTGCGAACTGCACACATGGCCTAGAAAACAAGCCCTACGCTAATAAACCATTTAATATTGCCGTTTAAGAACACACAAAACGGTATTTTGCAAGCCCATTCTGTAATAGGTTTCAGTCTCCAATCTTCTCATTTGGTAGGCCAGGAAAGTAATAAATAGCGATTAAAAAATTCTGAGCAGCATTTGGTTTTCTCCAGTTTAAGCCCCTACCAAAATATTTAGCAAAGCCAAAAACCCCAACCATTTCATTTAAAAAAAAATAAAAATAAAATGCTTAACTCTTACATAAACTTCAGTAGCAACTGAAATATATTCAGATAATTCATTCTCAGAGTCCTGTCAACAAAATCCTCGCTTATAGTTTTACAGAAAAGCAGGAGGCAGAGCCTTTGGAGCCTTCAGCAGCATAAGCCTGCCTATTTTGACCTCCAATTTTGCCACAAAGTTTCAAATGAAAATTAATTCAGTTTATAAGCAAATGGGTGGCAAAGCAGAGGGAAAAAAAGCAGGGAACAATGCTGGCACAACAACAACTACATACCTTGTCTTAGCTGCAAACCACAAGGAGGTTTTTAAATAAGACTAATGAGTACTGTGAAAGTCACCCAATAAGGAAATGGAGAACAAAAATACAATAATAGACTAAATATCATTAATTTTTGAAAAGTATCATGTAATGTGTTTGCTTGCATAGTCAGAGACTGAATCATTGACCCCAAAGTATTAAAATCAGGGCATATTTGAGACTTTTCTGGCAGGAGAGCCATCTAAATTTGATCAGCAATGCTAATGTACATGGAAAATGTCTTTGCAACCCTATCTGCTGCTTTGAACATTCAAGACCATGGCGGGTTTTTAGAAAAAAAGCATGCAAATCTTCAGAGCATTAATACCTCAGGCTCATTGAAATGAAAATTATTATAATCATGAGGAATACGGTTGCTATATTACCATTGATACAGAAAGCACATGAAACTTGTCTATAGAAGTTACACCCCTCCTCCTGAAATGTTGTTAAATAAATGAATTTTGTATCTAGTTTATGCTCGATTTCCTGAAGCTGAAATTATTGTTTAAATGATGAAGGAGGGAAAAGCCGGCAAAGTTCAGTGCCTCTGTTTTTTCACTCTTGATAGCAAGAATAGGATTTATCCGCAGTAAATGCAAGGAAAACCAAAGTCAAGTCAAGTAATTTCAAGGTTCCCTCAGTTGTACGTGAATCTCTTCTTGAGACTGTCTGAAATGCAGAATGCCTAGAAAAATAATATATCAAAAAATATATATCCCTACACTTAGTAAGGGCATAAGATGAGGAGCAACTGACAAACTCTTTGACCCATCTAAGCAACTGCTAAGAAACCATATTTAAGTTCTGCCTTCGGCTTGACAAAATGGACATCTAGTCTTTTGCAGAGGAAGACCGAACTAGAAAGTTCGATACAATATGATTAAAAAAAACACTAGACACTAGACAACACAAATTTGGCAAACAAGTCGATGAAAATAAAACAATGAGGAAATAAGGCAAGCTACTACAGAGTAAGAGGGAAATGCTGTCATATTTTAAATCCAATGGATGACATCAAAAAGATGTTTACCAAGGAAGTCTGATCCTTGACAAAGCAAAAGGGCTACATAAAATCCTCATGACTGACAAACACTTCCACTAGGGGGTAAGAGAGCTTCACAATGTGCAAGTGCAGCAGACTTGCAGTAAATGCTGGATATAATTCAAACGATTGTGGTCAGCATATTAGAGTGGGACACAGGCTGTAAACTTGTGAAAGTACTTGTGATATTTAGCTAACAAAATCTACATCAAGAAGGAAACTTAATTCTGCATGGGAGACAACATTGCCCCCGTGACAGTAACTGATTGCTTAGGATATATATTTTTTTACATTTTAAGACTCAGAGTAAAATGTCAAAAACAAGAAAGGGTAAGAATCAGGCACAGTACTGCCGATGCATTCACACTACTATTCACAGTGTACTAGATCCATGGGGTGCATAAAGTGGTACGGCTCCACAGAAGCTCCCTCTCTCTTCTGCTGCTTCACATAAATGTACATGTAAGTCAGCTTTGGAGCAAATCTCCACCAATATCACAACGGTCAGAGCGCCTCTCAGGCCCGACATTCACTCAGGTCAGCTGTGGGATCCAGCTCAAAGGACATAAAGCAGTGACTGAGGACTTAGCCCTGATTGTTTTGAACATGGCAGTGGCTGACACTATATGATATTAACTTGGCTCCTATGACAATACGTTACTGACTGCAGAGGAAAAGCAGTACAGAGACATTACTGAACACAACACAATCCCCAGAAGTCTAGTAGATGGTGAATGTTTTTCTTGCACCACTGTGTTTTTCCCCCCCTTAATCTCATTAACCAGTCCAAGGCAGAAGGGGAATAACTAACTGAAAGTAAGACCTCTCTCCAGAACTTAACATTTTCATTTATTTTTATATAGCAAAACTAAAAAGCTTATGGCCTCAATATTTGAAAACATTATTCAGCCATGCAGGCCTTGAGTTAGCAACCAGTTATATGAACAAGTAGCAACTCCTGAGAAAGCTTCCATGAGATGCTGTACAACGTAACTTCCATTTAAATAAAATAAATGGGAAAAGCTTTTATAGAAAAGTGACACCTAATAGTGCAACAGATATGTTCCCACTACTACAGTCCCTACTTACAGGCATTTATTTGATCATACTGATCATTTCAGCAAGCTGAATATTTTTTGGCTTGTATGTGCAAACAGCTACAGTTGTTTCAAGCACAATGCTGGCTGCTGCCAGTATCTAAGCAAGAAAACAGAGCTTTCACAACACAGAGTTTGCAAAGCAGTAAATCGGAGTTCAGAGAGATGTGGTTCTCATAGTACTAGACAAAAGTTTGGAAATAAAATCTCATCCCTTTCATTTGAGGGGATACTATAACATGTTTTTCAACTTGCTTTGAAACACAGCATTGGCATAACAATGATATAAACCTTGTGGTCTACAGGACCCTTCTGATGGATTCATGAAGTATAATTAAGGGAAGCAAGTTCATTGACAGCCTTTTAGTGCCACCAAGTTACGAAACCATCAGAACACGTTACTGCTAATCCCACTACAAGTGACTTGCAAGTATCCTCCCTCCCTGTGACGCCTCGTGATTAAAAATATAGGAGAAAGCTACATCACATGGATATGGCTGTTCACTAGAACCTGGAACCTCCCTGACGGATTAATTTAAAAGAAAAAAAAAAGCGGTAGGTCAGCGAGTTGCTCCATACCACTACTTATAATCCATATAAAACTGAAGCAACACCTCCCCTGAACTTTAATGGTGCAAACCCTGATGAATGATAGAGAAAGCATGCAGGCCAGCTGTTGACACAGCAAGATAATGATTATCCTCTTGGATTTTTCATGATGAGACTGCGTTTGGCAGTCAGCCAAGGAGCAGCTAAGGAGACCATTTGTACAGTTTGGTTGTCGTCCTGTTGAAAAAGCAACAACCCCATGTCCAATGCGCAGTTCTCTCCCAAACAACACATGATTTTAGAAAAAAAAAAAACAAAAAACAGGTCAGTTAGTAAATCTGAATGGAATTCTGCTGCTATGCCATCTCTGCAAAGCATCCTTAGGGTTTAGTGACTGCCTGCTCCCCCCCTCACCTTCACAGTAGGAGGAAAGTATCTTGAGATTGGTTCAGAGAACACCTCACAAGATGAAGAGTACATAAGGTCCTTCACAAAACAAAGTGTTTCCGCAGCAAGGGACAGGCTGACTCGTAAGGTAGGCCTTAAACTGAACCAAGGCAAAACACGTCAAGTGTCAAAAAAACAATCAAAATGGGATATTCAGACTACTTGTCTGAGTTGGAAGCTGGCCATGTGGGGCTAGCTTTGTTTTCTATTTCGATGACTGTTTTCCTGACATAGTCTTGTTTTAAACCAGGAGTTCCCAGACTGGGCTGTTTCGCCTCTGTCCGTGGTACTTACTCAGGAAACTCAAACCTCCCGTCTGTCAGGTGCACAGTTCTGGAATGAGCGCCTGCCCCAGCAAGAGACCTGGAAACTTCACTGGGAGCTAAAAAAATATTTGCAGTTTGCCCGTAAGAACTACCCCACCATTAAAAGAAGCCACAAGAACGTTTAAGGCTTGCTGTCATTTGAATTTGGAAGTTACTCGATGCCAAGGGATATAAGATGATCTTGATTCTCTTGTAGAAAGAAATTCTCCCTCTGACCAACAGTTCTGACACCATCTGAGTCAAGACCAAACAGGGTTGTCACAGGAACCTTGACCACAAGTGTTCCCATTAGCTCCCTTAGACCTGAAATGACTGCCTGTTATTAGTCATGGATTGTGTGCTAAGCAAGCAAGGCAAGCTGTCAGTAGAGCCTTTTGAAGGCATCTGATACTGGTGGCATCTCTAGACCACATGTATGCTTCAGAGGCACACTGGCATATGCATGTTGGGTTTTGTTGGGGTTTTTTTTTGTTGTTTCTGTGTTGTTGGGGTTCCCCCCCCAGTAATTAAAAGCATATAACTGCTCTAAGGGTATGTCCATCAACATACACATTTCTGCCTCTCCGCCAACCACAGGCTCTTCAGCTGTACTACACTTCCTCCAATCTGTACCACTACTGCTTTTCTTCACATCCAACTCATTATCACAGCTACATTCTCATTTCCTCAGTCCCACTTTGTCCATTCTCCAGATGAACTAACAAATTTCTGGCTTCTAACAGTTACCATGCAGCAGAAAAATAACCATCCCTAATGGCCTAATTTCGCTGTAGTGCCCTCCTTTGACAGCACAGAAAAAGCACTATTTTTTTTTTTGATGCAGTGAGCTGCAGAAAGAACCCATGCTCACTGGCAAACGCATTCGGCAGACACGAAGAGCCAAAACGCTTACACATGTTCGAAGAAGATCGAGTCAGGAGACATTTCTAGTAGGCAAAGCTGTGTGCAAACCCATCTTTTAGAAACTGTACCTTCATCAAATTTAAACTTTTTGGAAAGTTAATAAAAAAAATAATGAAAAAAGCACATCTAAAATTGCTAAAATTATTGTTCTTTACTCCCAATTAAAAAAAACCTTAAGTGATACTTATCAACCAATATTCTCTCAAACACATCACCTATACGAGGATCAACATCAAACACACAACTAAGAGCAAAGAAACACTAATCAGCATAAATATCTTATCGAGGAGATGAGAGCAGCAAAAGCAACACAACATTACCATAGTTTTCTAGCACTGCAACAACTCCATATTACTAATATTCCTTAACTATCGATTTTACTACTACTTCTTAAAATCTTCTCACTACTGTAACGGAAATTTTAAACAAATGCACAAATTAAGTTCTTTTAGAAAGGGTAAAAATCAAAATAGCTCAACTAAGAATAGAACTGAATGCCACATGCGAGCCAGGAACAAAATGTAATCATGGGACTTTATAGGAACATTTAGGTCAGGCATCCTCAACTTGACTCATCACACCAAGCAGCTTAAAACTTCACAGCAACCAGTAAGGGAATCACTTTGTTCGTACAGATCAAAATGGTATATCACCACCTAACAAGAGCACAATAAAGACTTGCTTTTTGGGGTGAAAATAGTGCTGTCAGCAGTTGCTGTTTGAATGTACCAAGCATTTTGCTCTCTTCCTGTTAGAATGCAAATAATCCTAGCATTTTCTTTCAAAAGCAAGGGAAACGTTCAAATTTGTATGTTGACTTTCTACACACAGGAGAACATTAAACTGAAAATTTTCTCATTAATTATTTCCAATGAGTCATTTTCTTACAAAGTCTACTATTCACCACTTCAGGGCCTGTACGAATGGGGAGGAGGGCTAAATATTACAGTCTCATTTGCTTAACCGAACCTTGCAGTTAATGTACTTGCTGAGAAGCAGAGCTCAGTATCTTCTCCAGCCATAAGGCAAGCTCGGTAGCTTTAAATCTAAGGTAGACAGAGATGTCTGCTTACAGCCACATGTTTTAAAGCTTCTGGCTATAAAGAACTGTAGTTTTAAAAAAGCAAAATGGCAGAACGCTAGCAATTTCATGGCAGGGGGGGGAATCAATTCTTTAAAAGCTCTAAGGACAACCAGTGCGTGGGTGTGTGTAGAGCAGCATCAGGCAACATGCAGGCACCTTAATAAAGGAGACTGTCAACAATACAAGCTAGTTCTTTCTTGGAAGCACTCAAGTAAACGACTCAAGAGAATAAGAGCTTGGGTACTTTTCTCTCTCATTGGCATAACTAAAGTAACGAGCAAACAATAACCCATAACCTTCAATAATTCACTTCAAAAGTTCAGCAAAATTACTAGCTAAAAATTAAGCCTGATCAAAATAAGGAGGGCAGCCTAAACCCAAGATAAATAGGCTTCCTAGGATTTTGGTAACCGGAAGAAGATAAAACAAGATTGGGATTAAATATACATAACATGAGAAATATTGGTAACTTCTCTCCTACAGTAGTACACATTGCAACATGAATTTCCACTTCTGAGCTGTATGCTGAAAATCAGGATATTTGCAACACAGGAAAATGATGTGCTTATACATGCAGAAACCCTTTTTGGAAAAAAAAAATAAAAGAACATTCTTTATGTCATTTGAGAAGAAGAGGCATAAAATCAGTTCTTTATGGTTGTGCTACAATGCCTTTTGGGTGTTTTTAAAGGTTTTTGGTATGCCTGGTATATATAGCTCCAGTGGTATGAACCAAACAAGAATGAAGCCTTACTCCTTCCTAATTTTTTTAGCTGCTGCCTTATAATTTAGTCCAACAATAACAGTGCAACAGGTCTCATCTTTCTAGTCAGCTCCTGCAAGGCCAAATAACCTCTGCCTCTCTGCTCCAACTCTCTGTCTCCGAGCATCCTACCGGCCTTTCTGCATCTCGAACCAAGCACATTATTTCTATTTTATGGCACCTTTCACTTGGTGAAAACTAGAAAAAAAAAAAATTGCTTTCTCCTTTTCTGGCTTAAAGAAAAACATTTTTTCAGCCTTTTTTTTGTCTTAGCTAGATATTTTTAGTTCTTATTTTGCTGTTTTTTTTTCTTTTGAGGTGCTATGTGGTTTCATGCATCAATTATTTGTATTGTGCTGAAGATGGTGAGTGTCAAATGACAGGAAGGACAAAAGAGCTGGCATAAGTTTAACCTATATACTGTGGAGTTTACTTGGGTACGTAGGGCTAGTTAAGGATGCTAACCTGATACCACGGGACACTGAAGCTGGCCTTTCACCTACTT
>NW_009647856.1:10227958-10229059 GCF_000708025.1 Charadrius vociferus | reverse complement strand
AGTTATATTCTTACCCATCCCTGAATCTTTCTTAGTGCCGTCTGATATGATATCCACATGGTCGCTGTCTACATCATAACTGAAGAAGTCGTTCAAATAAGTCTTCGATCTCTGGCCACCAAATACATATAAGCAGCGATTTTTCTAGAATGGAATAAACAAGTATGTCTTTACCAAGCTCAAGAAAGTATGTTGGCCAACTGTGACCATTAACAAAAACATGGATGAATCAAAGAGTAATAGATATGTTTCCTCTAAGTTCAAAATCATGCCTTAACTATCATCAGGTGCACCAATCTTTATTTGGTAAATAACTTTTACCTCCATCTCTGCAAAGATTCACAGGAAACAATTATGCAGAACAGTTTATTATTCTCAAATCCAATAAAAACTTGAGAATTCTTGATTGGGTTCTCTATCTTTTTGATTCTTGAATTCACGATTCCTCAGTTTCAAGAGCTAAACTATTAAGGGCTCACAGCTTCTCCACCCCAAAAAGCCTCTTACAAAAATGCAATTAAAGACTTCTTTTTAATGATCTAAATGAGACCACAGACCTGGATCCAACACAGAGTTTCAGCTTGATGGTGACCAGGCAGATTTTACATAGTTAACTACTGTAGCCTTGCCTGATCAAGCTCTAACTTCAGAATATTAAAAAAACAATTCATTTTTCAAGTTTAATATTAAAGAATTAACAGTCTCCACATCTAAAACCCATTAGATCATAACTTTGCTGTTAAAAAAAACAACCCAGGAACAAAAGACGGACTGTAAGAGAAACCATCCAGGTACCGGCTCATTACTAAACTCAGAACAGGCAAGCAGCAAGCCAAGAATAACAGCTTTATTACTTCTTTCAAGTTTGCCAAGTGGAAAGTCCGTAAGAGGCAGATTATTTTTCTTTCAAATGGTTGAGAAAACAAAGGCCCTAAACTTCCATGACCTGTGCTTACAGAAACCTGTATTCTTATGTTTACCATGGACACAAACTCGAAAAATCCTCTAGAACCTGTGCAGACATTTGTGCGGCAATATGTTTTTGACCAGATTTTAGAGCACCATTCAAAACAAAAATTAAATTGAAAGCTCTGACAGCAC
>NW_009647856.1:10221909-10227908 GCF_000708025.1 Charadrius vociferus | reverse complement strand
AAACTCAGTAAATTGTTCGAACTGGTCAGTTTTCAATCGAGGGTATCAGTAAACGCTTGAATACCACAATATTAATTTTAATTCTCTTCCTCCCCACCCCCAAGTCAGAGCTTAATGTCAGCAAAACACCTCGCAGTTCCCGTGTTCTGCACTTAAGCAAACGTGGTTGATAAGCACAACTGAAAAAAATCACTACATAGCCCTCTCTCCCCACATCCCTCTGCCTTTCCATCAGTTTCTGGATGAAGAGCCCACAATTCCATCTGTGCCCAGCTGTTAACAGCTGCTCAAGACAAGCAGCAGCTTAAGACAGAGGAATATGAGACCTGTGCATCTCAATACAGACCCAGTAAGCCCCTGCATTAGCCAACTTTACCATTCGAGTAACCATGCTGGGTATTTACTAGACCAGAAGGTCCTAAAATGCTCTACCAGCTCTAAAAGAAAAACTCTCTTCAGATCAAGTTGTAACATAGCCTCTAGGTCTTACCATTATCTGATCAAAATCAACTATTTAAAGTTCACCTTGCTTTTTACTTGCAATTTTATTCAGTTGAAGTCATGAAAGCTCCAAGACTTGAATTAATACCACCTGCACTTACCAAAGAAGCATCAGAATGTCAGCAAACATAAAATCAAGTGAGACAACACACCACTTGGGAGATTAAAGAGCTTCAAACTCACAAAAAAAAAAATCAAAACCAGATGTTCTCCCTAAAGTCAGGCATCACGAATCAAAGTATGGTGCAGATACTTACAGAATGGAACAACATACAGTGTCCTATTCGGGACTGGATATCCTCAGGTCCAGCATTACAGGAATCCTCTCTCAAAAGTTTCCATGTCTGACACTGGCAGTCGAAAGCAAACAACCCACTGAACTGCGGTTCACTGGCTCTGCTGTCATCAACACTGCCGTTGCAGGTCAGAATTCTGCCTCCGAAGGTATATATCATGTGTTTTTCAGAATCCATACACATCTGTAAAAAAAAGAGAAGTAGTTTTAAGCCAGCACATTAAGACTTGAAAGTGCTAAAATGTAAGATTAAACATCCCTCCCCTACAAGTGATACCTAGTAAGACAGTACTCCACACATGTCCTGAGCCTCTAACAAGCAGAAAAGAATACATGTGTCTTCATGGTTGACAGGTATTAATCTCAGAAAACAGTCCTTTATTTAAAAGGTGAGTCTAATTTTAACTTGCTTATTTAATAAGAAAGAAAGAAAAAAATGCTACATGCACCCTTCATCATGTAAAAAAACTTGCCTCTAGCTGCTGATTTTAGGGGGGGAAAAAAAAAAAGTTTCTCACCAGGATCCACAGCCAATTCTGTCAAAGTTAGCAGAATATCACCTTTCACAATGGCTACACAAGGCAAAAATTCAAAAATTGATGCTAAATTTACTGTCCGCCATTCAACCCATCCAAAACTGTCCTGCAGTTTGTTACTCAGATTCCATTCCAAGCATATATTTACTGTTACCCCCATTACTTCTTCATAAAGTAGGGCCATAACCTGGCCAAGGATTTTTGATGAGACTGCAGCAGAAATATATTTATCCTCAGAGCCTGAATTCACATTATGGTACACAAGAGATGCACCGCAGTACAAATCAAACAAAACTCCCTGACTCCAGATGATATTTTCAGACACAGTGCAACACAGTGTTGCAAAACACCAAGGGGGGCGGAGGGAACAACCACAGACAAGATTACAGAAAGATAGAGATGCTACTCAGCAAAGCCTACACAAAACACTTCTAGTGCAGCACATTTTTGTGAAGGTTAAACAAAAAATGCTATCGCAGTAGGTACAGAGGGAGAGAAGAGGAAGAGCTGCAGATTGATAAAGAATTCAGGGAGGACGTTCTTTCCTAAGAGACAGCAGGGGAAAAAAGAGACAACATCTCTGATGTAGGCAAACGAGGTACCTAGCATAGCCCTGCCAGCTGACAATTTACTTTTGCTTTTTCCCCCAACACCTGGGAGACTGGTATTCGTTATTAATAGAACAGAAAGACTGATTGGGTTTTGTTCTGCAGACAACACGTATCTTTCCTTTTCAGTGTCAGCAGAAACACACATTGTGCTGGCAAACAGCAGCTTTGATTACAAAACAGCTAGAACCAATAAAATCAGTTCTAGGGCTGTGTCAAAAATGAGTACTGATGTGCTATTTCTCAGTCACGCTTTACAAAAATCAATTAAGAACAAAATACCTTTTCAAAGCACACAAAAGCCGTTAAACACAAGTAAAAAAGTATTCAGTTTGAACACATGGAAAGGCGTGGCTTTTAAAAAAAATTATTAGCCACTCCTTTCACGTGTTTCATTGTCTACAAAGCAAGCATTTTCTGTAAATTTTAGAAGATAACCAGTTCTGAAAGAATCCTGATCCTCTTGGCATCATTTCAGCAGCTTGCTTATAGTATTCTTCTGAAGGTATCATACACAGCTTTGCAAGGTGTTCCCCAACGCCCTCTGAGCAGGCAGATCTGCAAACCCAGCTCAACGAGACCGATTAAAAACAGATGAACTGCGCTTTGAGCTTTAATAAAATGTGTCTTAATAAAATGAATTAGTTTGCAAAGGTTTTTATGGTTCTTCTGACTCGTTTGATTAGAATACCAGCAGTCAGTGGCATCAGACAACAATGCTATTAGAATTTAATTGAGTGCAGATGGCAGCCTTCCTCCTCACTGCTATGTTACCTGGTGCAGCACTTCCAAATCGCAGGAGGCTATGATGAAAATTGATTAGCAAACATTGAGAACTTGTACTAAGTGTAGCTGACCTGATGATCAAACACCAGCTTTGGACCTCCATCCGCTGCAGTGTCTTCACTTAGTAACATCCATGTGTTTGTGTCAATGTCATAGCGATAAAAGTCACTTTTCAGAGATTTGCTGTTCCTCACAGAGGAATCCAGATAGCGTCCCAGCGTGTAGATCTGCCGTCGTTGAATGTCAATGCACATCTTGTGACAGGATCTGGCACTAGGACCACTCTAATGAAGAAAACAACCACAAAAATAAAGAGAATAATGAATTTAATATTGCTCCAGGTAGGTCACTGCACACTCACTAAGGGCAAATAAGCACTGTCAGCAACTGGAAATCTTTCGAGAATTCAAGAAAATCTGCTTGTAATCAGAAAAATACAGGACTAATATACAAGTATCTATACAACAGGACATTCCATAACTTTTGTCCTTTAGAAAGACACCAGGAGAAACCTTAATGCATTTTTTTTTTTTTTTTTTTACAACAAACTTATGCCTTGAAGCCTTTTTGTAAGATTCCTTAGAAAACAGACTGTTTCCTCCAGAAGTGATTCTCAGAGGCGTGTGAAAGCTACTTGATCTTTTAAAATAACAGAAGTTGATGCACATGAGAGGCAAATTAAGATGTCACAGCCTATAAATAACTACATAGGAAGAAGATTAAGAAGTGCTCTATTACAAGAGCCTCTGTTTTATTAATAGGCTGTTTTCTAACAGATCATAACCAGACACTCCCACAAGCAATCATATCCCGTAATGGGTCTTTGAAGGTAACAAAAACACTCCCCGTCCTTCACAAATAGATATGACCATTCCAGCCTCCAACTATGAGAAAGTTTCCCACGGTAAGTAATACTGCTGTGAGTTATGATCTTCAAGAGTAACACAGAGGGTCCCTGTTAAATTATTAAGTGCTTATCCATCCAGGAGTGCTCAAGTTAAATCAGAGAGTAATTTATTCAATGACATTACAACGATGCCACGCAGCACCGGGCAGTATCCTTTCTGCTTCCCAAATCTAACTGAGAGCCTTCATCCACTCATCTTGAAACATGACTGATATTCTCGTAATCTAAAATACTAGAAATCAAGGTTTGCGAAGCCTTATTTGCAAAATATCAGACAAAAGAAAAAACTGGCATCATGCTTACAGACAAATTCTATAGTTTATTCGGCCTTTGCTTGTATAATTTTGGCACTTCATAAATGAGGATGCTAAAACGAGGCTGGCTAGCTAACTTTAAGAGTCTGGAAACCAACATGAAAACTGGTAAGATTTCAAGTGACAAAGAAAGGTAAGATGTACAGAAGACTAAACTATGAAAGACAAAAAATACCTGTTAAAATATGTTTAAAAATAAAGATGATGCAAGTAGGCAAAGATGTAGCAAATCACCATTTATTAGAAGACTTACAGTTAAAGAAAAGCAGTCATGCTACACCAAATAATCAGCACAACATTTGCTCCGTGTGCTACCAAATACCACCTTACGGAAAAAAAATCTTCATAATTGTACCGTTTCATGTAAAAAATTCTACTGAAATTGTTGCTGAAACTTAAAATATGCTGATGGAATCCACTTCACTAAATTGGATAAAATATGAAAGGAAGCATTACATCTTTGTAGTCAAAAGACTTTACCACTCACATTACAGAATTCAATTTCTTGATTAAACAACAGTTACAGGAAACTGTTTACAGTAACTCAAATGACAATCTGAAGAGGCGAACTGAATTGTTCATATTTTGTAAATATGAAGCATTATGTCGACAATGATTACAGCTTTGAGGATTAGTTACTTCATGGTAATTAAGATAATTTTCTTTTCTGAGAAAAGTACTGATAGAAGTGAAATATTAGCATACATCCTGAAATGCAGCAAAAGTTCATTCGCTTCCTTTGGTCTGACAGAGAAGGCAGCAACATACTTTACCTTGTTCCTAGAAAACACAAAATAGCACCTTCCAAAGGACCCCGTTCCAAACACAAAGGGGAATTTCTTTGCATGAAAAGTACCAATTTGTGTATTCACAAAGGTTGCCCCGATTCACAAGAAAGTAACGCCAGAAGACAAAATCCATCTCTAGTTACGCAGATGGGACATTTAAGGATATGCCATTGTTCCTCTGCCAAAGAGCACATAATTGCCTTGACACAGCTGTCGTTTAGATGAAATGTTAAGACCTACCTGTGCTTCCTGACTTTCTCCTCTTTGTCAGGTCATCACAGTTCTTTAATACAAGCCGCTGGTTTAAGTATCTTTCCCCATTCCCCCACCTCTATATGTTCTATGGACTAAAGTAAATCCTACCAAATTTGCTCAAATAATGCCTTTGGCACCTTCAGGAATAAATCTCCAATTTAGCAATTTCCAGACCTGCCTTGCCTTGAAGAGCTACATCGTCAATTGAAATTTGTCTGAGTGCAGACATGAGGCTGAGAGACTTCGCACCCACAGTACCAGTTTCAAGCCATTGGCATCAACAGTACAGGTACTACACTGGCTAAGTATAGAACATAAAAATTTCAACTCCTAAGGCTATGTTAAAACGAGAAAAGAATTCAGGAAAAATATCTTTTCTTGAATTATGTACTGGTCACATCTCACATAGTAATATCTGCCTTTTTGAAGGGCTACTAAAGGTTTTAAGTTTGATCATTTCATCTATACAGGCACAGAAACTTCATCACCTCAAGCTCACTTACAAACTTCAACTCCCCCAGAGTGGCAGAGCCTGCCACAGCATGAACTCTCTCTTATAATAAAGAAAACTTCATCCAATTCACAATCTTTTCTCAAAGAAAACTGGAGTTATTCCTGCATGCCATTTATAAGATCACATGGGACCTGTCGTAAGTTTCCAATTTAGTCTATATATTTACCAATATGAGTAAATAGCTTCATTAAACAGTGGTACACACTGGTTTGACATTTGAGGTAGAAGAGGGGAAAGGCCTAAATCTGTGTTCACTTAAGGGCTGCTCAATTTGACTACAGAAGTCCTTGTAGTATGTATATACCTCAAAGGGGGACACAAAGTCCATTTAAAAGACAGATATGGGCAGACACTGAAAATGAATAAAACGCTTCAAGGCACATGTGGTTAAGTGAATCAAGAGCCTGTGGGCGGTTGCGAATGTTCATCCAAAGACGTGTACTTCACGCGGTTACAATAGCGAGCCTGTTGTTTAGACAAAGAACACACTGCCAC
>NW_009647856.1:10171723-10221880 GCF_000708025.1 Charadrius vociferus | reverse complement strand
ATTTTTCAAAAGAACTTGACTCCTTATAAGTAACAAGTGAGAAAAATTGACCATAATAGACATTACTCTTTTTAACCTACAGTTGAAGAAATTCAGTATGGTTAGAGAGCAGGAGAACAACTTTTTGTCCCCTCCTGCCAGGACGTAGGCTGGTTGACAATCCATGACTTAACATCCCAAAGTGAGCAGATCTTAATAGAGATCTCTATATCCTTACTCAAATTTGGGCCTCATCATCAAAGGTAAGCTGGAGACACACAGAAAGTATCTATTGTACTTGCTACTCCTCTCAGCATACTAACTGCCATTCCCAAACATACCTGCAGCTAAAGACAGTTTCACCTGCACCCTGATAACAACAAGTGAAACAAGTCCAAGTCTTCCTGAGCAGAACAGAAGGCAGATAACAGTTTTGACCAGTCTGCAATCACCTGCTCCTGTGGTTATCTGAAATAATAACAAATCGATGCAAGACTTCTCATTAAGTACATGTTCTTTAGATCTAGTTTCATTGAACTGTCTTCAAAGTTGTTAGCATGTGGGATCTACATTTTTGCAGATGAAGCTTCAAGAACTGATTTAGTAGATGTATTGCTTCCTAAACAAAGCGCATATTAGAGTCTGTTTTAACTAAGAAGTCACATGCAGCAACAGCGCCCAAATGGTCTGAACAAACACCGGCTTTGGGGACACTTTCCAATTCTCATCAGGAAGCGGCTGGCACTCACACTGCAGAAACCACACGTGAAAGAAGCTTGTGACTAGGCTAAGTTCTTATTCAGATGGCAAGCAATATGTTACGCTGCTTTGGCCAGTCCCTCCACTTATGCCAAGGCCACGGTGGAAATAGTAAAGCATTAGCATATCACATTTCTAACCTACAGGACACCAAACAATACCAAAGATTACTAAGCATGGGCAGTGTTGGTTTTCTGTCAAACTCAATAAGTGCCCACACAGAGCTAAGACTAACCTGAACAAAATGGCTCTCTGCCACCCAGCACCACTGTACAATTAGCACAGCGTAATAATGGCTAAGACAGATTAAACACTATGTGCCATGGCCCCGTTTTAAAAGTGCTACAAAATACCAAGCTTCTACGCCCTACTCCGATACCCTTCCTCAAACAGGTTGGTCCTGATGCAACTCCTCCTGTCTCTAAAATACAAACAAATGCTCCGATAAGGGTGGGATGGTTGGGAAAGGAAGAGAATACGTATAACTAGGAGCACCCAAGACGGGCTTTCAATCCTTTAAGCACCCAGGAGCAACCAAGGCCAAATAGGATTTTTTTGGTTTCGTCAGCCCTACAACGAAATTCAATTGTGCAACGCCAAGTGAATACACAGTATACTTTATGAAAAGCCTTCTCAACATGCTAAGCCACTTTATAAAATCTAATTAGAGCTTTCTTCATTTAACTTGCAAATGCTGAAAGCAATTATCCCACTTAAGGACTAACTTACAAAACGTTTTCAAAAAGCAACACAACAGCACCAAGAGACAACACTGCCTCCTTAGAATAATTGATTTGTTCCTATACAGGAGAGAAAGGATTGAGACTCAACTCCTTAGGGTAGGGTCTGCTCAAATAACTATTTATGCCAAAATCAGCATGCATCATCTTAGCAACAGCATTCTGGCATGCTCCGTTAAGGCACAAACATGATAGCTTTCATTTTTTGTTTTGTTTTTAAAAAAGTGTCCTACGAACCTGCTTTAATGTGAACAGGACTGCGGGAAGCCAGTTCCATTCCCCATCCCACCCCCCAAACAAAATCTGGGGGAGCTTGGCTTCCTTTGGTTATCATAACCTTTTGCAAAGAAAGGGTTTTCGGTTGCAAGAAAATCTGTTTTATTCAGACTGATCCAGATGAAAAACCTCAGGAGCAAGCCTGGACCCTGTTCAAGAGTCAGGGAAATAAAAACAAAGAACAGCTGACTAATTCTCCCTTCTTGGTGCTGCAAAAGACTGAATGGAATGTGAACACTGCCTCCAGTATAAAGTTCAAAAATAAGCATCATGAGGTAAATGCTCTTGTCCTAAAGCAAACTAGGATGAGGACATAAAAAGACACAAACAACCTACTTTGTTTCCAGTTCTGAGAGCAGGCTGTCATGCAACAAATAGTCCCTCCTGCCTACACACAACTGCAGAGATTAATTGCTCTCATTTCCCAGTTGCAGAGTATAATTCATTTCCTTCTCCACCCACCCCACCCCCCCACAAAAAAAAGGGAAAGTTCTCCATAGTCTTGAAAATGAAAGGAAACGCATATTATTCTTGGCATTCATTCAAATCTATACGCTTTTTAAGATTAGAGCTTGCTAGCGCTTTATCAATGCCAGTCTTCAGCTAACGCGTACTCCCAAAACGTTTAATCTGAGCTGTAGCTCAAAACGATTTGCTTTGCTTCAGTTGATTATGAAATTCAGCAACAGAAACAACTACAGCCACAGACAGAATAAAACACTTTCATCCCGTACAAGTTGCTCACAGAAGGCATTTTAAGTTTCTCATAACCCAGAGTGCCAGAAACCTAACAAAATAATTAAATCTACTGTTTTTTTACAGTAGCAGAGGGTGCTTGTCACGTATTGCTTCGAATGCCCACGCGATCACCAAGCATGTGCCAGGAGTGCCAGGTCACGAGACGGAGCAGGGTCTTGCATGTTCAGGCACACTACAAGAGCATCATGACAGCGCTGGTGGCCAGAACAGCCCAGCATAGGCACACAGCTAAGGGTATGCACTATCTACTAGGGTTTAAACGTGCACGACCCTCCCATAAATAGTATATCCCAGCTACTTTTTCCTAATCTGCATGATGGCAAACATCAGTGTCATTTCATGCCCAAGACTTGACAGCTCCAGCACTAGACTTAAAAACCAACACAGGGCAGACGCAGCAAAGGATTAAACTGGGATCTCAGATGGTTCTAGGAGCATGAGACAGGAGCCGAAGTCCAAAAAACATTTTGGATGCTGAATGTATATTCAATTAGTCTGCAAGTTTGCCTTAAGTAAAAGCTTGAAGCAGAATACGAAGCTAACGGTTACGCTAGGTCAGCAGCCACGCATTTCCACTCTAAGAAATCCTTGCCACTATTTATGGAAGATAACAAATATTCCAACTTAGTTTTACAGCTGTTGTACCAGCTATAAAGAATATTCTTTGAGAGTACGCAAGTTAAATACATTCTGCCAATAAATATTTTGGGAAGCTTATTAAATACATCAGAACCTGGCTAAGAACCACAATACTTAAAACTCCCAAGGACCAGTACTGGAAAGCCATGGGTCTACACAACTTCCCACACAAAACAGTGAAATATCTTACGACAAATATTAGGTTCAGATATCAAGAAGTTTCTGACAAGTGTTTGCAAATAATTAACTATTAATAAATGTAGCCACAGCTTAGACAAGGAAGATAGCCTTCGGTCACAGTTGACATAGTGTTTGAGCTATAGCTAATCTGCTTACCAGTACCCTCCTATAGCAATGCAACTAAACAGATTTAGTTGCAAAGTCCTTTCTGGGCATCTGACTCAGACATGATGGAGCAGATTAAAGTCAGAGGCAGCTTTTAGCACGCAGTTTTGATTCATCTTTTTAAGGTGGGAAAACAAAAAAAATTAAATGGGATGAAGCTTTTTTTTATATTTTTTTTTTTAATTCCTAACAGCATGCACGCATTTGGGATAGTCCTAATAGCTCACTGTTCATACTTCACGGCCTCAAACTGAACCTTCCACGAAGAGACTTTCCCTGCTTAGACTAGAAGTAAAAAATAAATGGCCCGGTGTTCTATTTTTGAAAGATGGTTCAATGAGCTTATAAGTCAAACGATTAAGCTCAGAGATCATACAACGTGATCCTTATGATAGCAGCGGACTGGATTTGATGACCCATGAGGGGCCCATCCCTTCCAGTCCTACGTAAGACTCTACTCAGACCCATGAGGGGATCAGTGCAGGTTCATCACAGCACAGGCTCAGTGCAGCACACGAACACTGCTCTGAGAACAAATAGATGCTTCATGTTCTATTCCCACGAGATTACCTGTTAAAAATTAGTCTCCCAGCAAGCCTGGCTGCAGAAACAACTAATTCCAGAGTATTTTCAGGAAGGGATGAACTAGCGCATGATCTATTGGCTTCTGATGAACCCTAATTAATGCTCCTCTAAAGAAGTAAAGTGTGCCTTAAGAATCGACTCATGAACTTTCCGAAGTGCCAATATTCTGCTTTTGACAGCTGTGTTGCATGAGTTTACCTACAGTGCAGAAACAGCTTTGGCAACCGATGCCTGCGTCGCTGCCAGTGCAGGGAGCCACATTCCCGGGTCATTTCTAAGCTATGTGCTCGCACTTGGCTTGCTCTCCCACCAAGGTATCATCAAGGCCTTCCAGCAATGCATAACACCATGAATCTCACATTGCAGTAAACCAAGGCACCCTATGACCAAGAGAATTTCTAGGCAAGCAACTAGAAGAGCAGGAAGGGGAAAAACCTCCCAGAGCTTCAAGCATGCAAACAGCGTGAAATAATTCTTTCATTTATGTGAAGAAGGTTGCAGGAACACGTACAAAGGTCTTGCCTTGGCTTTAGTTTACAGTCAAAAATAAGTCACCCAGCCTATGTGATTCAGCTTCCGAATGCAAACAAGAGCAGCACTGAAGTAATACCCCAGTACAAGACAACCTTGCAGCAAAAGGACTAGATGATCTCCAGAGGTCCCTTCCAACCCTAACAATTCTGTGAATTCTGTGAAAAGGACATGAACACTGTGTTACTTTTAACAAAAGGCAGTTTACCTGCAAACCAAGCGCTACTCACACTGACAAAATGTGAATAAAATTGTAGTTTCTTAAATTTTAACAAATTGTTGCTTTGTTACACATCAACTGCTCAGCTTTGCTTTCAGTAACACTGATGAAATATAACAGACGACCCACCACAGAACCAGAGCTTTCACCAACTCTGAGAGATGGGCCCTCAGGACAACATCTCTCGTGTGCCGAATTTAACTAACCCCATTAACAATTGCAGGATGTTGAATGAGGTCATTTTCTCATGCATCGTAAGTTCACGCTGTCCTCTCATTACCAGTAACAATGGCTAGCGAAGGTCCAGCCAAGAGAGATTTTTCCATAGACGCAAACTATTCGGCTTAGCTACAGTCACACTTGTAGACCAACAGGCCGAAAAAATTTAACTAGTCATTTATGGACTGTTTAGCCACAAAGATGAGGATGCAGCAAGGCTAGAATTTTTGAAGTGGTTTGGGTTTTGCTTTTCTTAATTAATTGTCCTTGAAAAGCTGGTGATAGATAAACATGACATCATAAGTCTAAATACTCTGACAGCCACAGGCCCTCAGATGTTTCTGAGTTAGTGAAAACAGTTTTAAATGCATGACAAAGGAGTAGTTTGTACCCAGAGATGTTAGAAAGTCATATAAGTGCCTATATCGTTTTTCCCCCTCAGGCTAACCCATGGCTAGGAGATTGCCATCTCAGGGATACAGATAAGTACAGTTTAATGCAGGCTTCCTCTGTTAGCTCTTATAGCAACATGGCAAGAGAAAAAATACATATATCAGCACAGAATATTTTTGGCATTGGAAAAAAAAACAGAACCGCGGGGACTGCCACGCTTTCTTTTGAACTAAGTGACAGATAAGGAAAGATGTAGCTTCTGAAATTTTTGTTTATATCACCTTTCAGCTATTCTCAGAACATAATTTAGTTATCCAGCTGCAGAAACTGCATCAATTACCACTGGAAGTGCAGCACGCAGCTAGTCTCCACTGTATCAGTTTCCGGAACAAAGCATCTTTAATTTTGCAATAATCTACACAGAGGAAAAGTTGGCCAAGAAACAGTGCAAGTATTTTTACTGGAGGTCTGTGAAGCACCGTGCTAAACCCTTCTCTTCCACATGTTAAGAAGAGTAAGCATAACGCATAGCAGCAAGCACGCATGGAGGGGCTTTTAAAGACAGAGCACTGAAAACAAAGCATACACGGGGGAATGCAAAGACTAGACCCAACAGTCCCTGAATCCCAATGTCAGTAAAATCTTCATCACATACATGCCCTGGAAAATTCATGGATTAAGTCCTATTAAACATACTGAGCTCTCAGGCCTGAGAACTCCACATACCAATGCACTATCCATTCTGCCAGTATGGTCTCAAGACAGTCTAGAAAGCTTAAGTCCTAATTACCTCCAAAACCCAGTGACAGAAATACATTCATTATTAGCAGCAAGGTCCACAAAAACTTAGTATATTTTCAAGCAGGTAATTACCCAGAAAATTTAGCTAAGGATTTGTCTATGATACTACTTCAGAATGCTTCCCTTATGTTACCATACTGGGATAACTGATATTTCTTTAGGGATTTCTGTATTTGTACAGCTTGAGGAGTGTTAATGTAACGGAAGTCTTTCACAGCCTAGCTGAAATAAGAGACTACTCCACTCCCAAGCCAAAGTTGACTGGTGTATGAAGCTACTTTCACCTTGCTGGCAAGAGAAAAAGCTTTCCTCCCAGCTACTACCCCCACATACTCTCCTGGTTCTTTAAAATCCCTTTTCCCCATGCGTTCAGTGTGAAATGCAGGGTTTCACGGATTCCAGCTGACTCTTGTCTTACAGGTGCGTATTTCTGTCTTTAAAACCCAGAAGGATATAAATCAGCTTTCCTTATACCAATACGCATCACTTCAGTAAATCATACCTGAAAATTCTGTAATACTTTAAGCAGCTGAATGATGTGTCATCCTCCCTTAGATGTAGTCACAGCCGCCCTAGCATGTCTGTGTATGCTGTCTCATCTGCAATTTACAGGGAACTGGATGATGCAATAACTTCCTAATAAAGTCATATAAGTAAAATAAAGCTGCATTCCAGATCAGAGATCAGAGCAGTAAACTCATCATAAGCTAGAGCTGAAGTGGTGATTTTTATCAGAACATAAACGCCCCAAATCAACTGTGCATGATGCATTACTTCAAGGTGTAAAAGGAGTTTACAAGCTGCACCCTTTGCAACTAAAGGTTTTGTGATGGTTTGGAAATCCACATATAATCTGAAGACGGGCACAAACAAGCTCTAGGACAGCCAAAGTTTTGCAGCCTTCAGAACATCGTGCATAATGCATTTAAGTACTCCCTTCTCTATGAGACTGACTTCAATATCGATGTGTGGAGGAAAGGGACCTCTGCACATTGAAACATTCGGTGTTAGGAATAACTGAAGTTTGGCTGGTTTTCTGCGCTTTTTTCATGCTGGAAGCAAGAACTACAGGCACTCACTGATGGAATTGAATAACTTAAGACCCAAAGCTGTTTTAAAATATGGATGATCTTTGCTTTAAAAGAATATCGAAGACAAATAAACAAGGGTTAAGAAGACAGAGCTCTTTAAGCACACAAGGTAGCATAAGACAATTAAGTTACCTTTAAAAGCTCAAAACCTTCTCAAAAAAGTTTATATAAAAAAAATAATTGAGGTACTTTTCCCTCAATAGGGTCTTTTTGGATCAGGTTGCCTATGTGGAAATCATGAAGAAGTTAGTCAGGCATATCTGAAAATCTCCCTCGAACATTTTGGATGAAGAATACTGGCTAGAACATTTTAAAACCATTATGCTACTAAGCAGGGAGGAAAATAAAACATTAGCATGTGATATTTAGGATCAGCCTAGAATACTTCTCATTTGGTTCACTTCAGCATCTGCCTTCTTTGTCCCTACTTTTGTAGGCATTTACGCTATTTAGGAAGTTGGCTCAGGGGTATATCTGCAGTATCCAAGTTTCGATTGCAGGCTTTTGGGGACAGCTGCTTTCTCCCTATGTGCTTTTGTGGCACCAGGCATCTCGTACAACTGAGCATCTGTACAACTGGAACTACTCACAAGTAGGACATGGCAGATTCAGTATATTAGATCTCAAGTCCACAAACATCACGGTATTTGAAACAAAAAACCCTCAAGTTACTCCTGAAGCATCTTCCAAACTACATCACCATCTGTGGAAAGGAGTCAATATTTGAGACTAGTTCAAAACAGCATAGGGTAAAAGCTTTACATAGATAAGCTTACATATTTCTGCATCACACCAAAAAAAAAAAATTCAGTCATACGTGTCACAAACTCTTACAAATGCATGAAATGCTTGTATGACATTGGAAGTTTTGGGTAAACTCATCCATGTCAACAAATGTTAAGAAATGCATGCAGACACAGTAGAAAATGTAACTGGAAATACAATAGCAGATGAAATTCACCTTGGCTCTCACTATTATGAGACCTTTCTACACTTGTCAGCTTTTACTTTCAGCAACCTGGAAAAGTACTTGGTGTTAGCAGCAAACTGTCACTTTACAATACACCGATTTTCTAAACCATTTTGAACCTACTGAATAGTAGGCACTTGTTGACCTACACTTTGCTTCATTGTGAGAAACGATTTATCCTCTCAACCAGTTAACCCATGACAAGACCTTCACTTCTACCTAAGAGCCTTTGGCAAGAAACACTTTAAAAGTTTTTGAGAAACACAGTGTCACCTAAACCTAACCCATTTACACATCCTTCACAGAGCTGATTTGTGAGCAGGATTTTCCTCTAAAAAAAGCCAGAATGAGGATGAGTCAACATACCATATTTACAAATATGCACTACAGAACCTACCCATTCATGCAGTAACGCACTGTTTGAATGAGATCCTCTATCTCTTCCCATGTCTCTATGAAATACTGAACTGAGGTACAGGAATACTCGTGACATACAAAATATGCCAGCTATCATGCTGCTCTGCTCTAATGTATCCCCAGAGGCATTAACATCCCTCAGCATTTTGATCCTATTAAAAAATGCACACAACTATCAATTTACACCAACCAAAGTCTTTCCTACAGTTCACTTAAACTGTCCTCCTGTACTGAACTTCACCAAATTAGCCTTCAAAAGAGAAAGTTGCTGCTTGGAAACCAGAAATATTAGACACCAAAACATACACATTAAATTTCTCTATTAATTGACACTGGCCTAGGATCAAAATGCCCAAGCAATTACAAGGTTTGTTTTTTCATAACTATTTATTCCCAAATCCTGAAAAGGTCTACTGAACTACAACCACTAATAAACCCTGGAGACAACAGCATTTGTCAGAACATTCCACTTGGTTCAGGGTAAGAACCTTTAAAGGCTCTTAGACTTCACATGGTTTGGCTGTGCCTCATGCCAACTGATTCATAGAGCTGTTGCATACTCGAGCACTCCACAGAGGAGACAGAAGGACAGAAGTTGTGGGTACATTGAGAGGTCATGAGCTGCTCCAATGGTGCATCTCCTCAGAAGGATGCAGGCTTGGAGGAGAAGGATTCGACAAGGATTGCAGGAGTCCTGCTGGATCCATACACTGAAGGGATGGTGGGGAAGTTCTAATTGAGGTCTGTTTGTCCATCAGCAGCCGTGGCACATATGCTGGAGGTTCAGCCCAACACTGCAAGCAAGTCCTCCAGACCCCCCTTTTTAAGGCTGTAAGTCATCGACTACTCCAGCGGCGCTGTGAGCACCTTTTCCTGACATAAAAGGGGCTATGGAAGATCAGCTTTGCTAGTCTAACTGTTAAAAATCACAAATGCAACTTCAGGTGACAAAGGGACATTTCTCCAGCTCACTGGCAAATAAACAGCAGCAACAGAGTTTGCTAAAAAGATCACTCAAACTTTTCATAATGCAATGCCAATGGGAAGATGATGATAATCTGGCATTGCAACAGAAGCCACCGGTACCTTTACCCCAAAAGCATCACTGTGTCTTACCCCTACAACAATGCTGGATAAGATGCAACTTTTACCATGTTCTGCTCTTGTCCAAGCTTAATTATTGAGTGGCTAATTTAACCACCATCACTGATTAATTAGAACGGAAGAGCTAGAAGCAGAACAAGCACAATACAACACAAAACCAAGACTCAGTTCTACTGGAATCCACTGTGAATATTTTTTAAAATTCCATGTCAACAGACATTTCCTTTTAGCAAATTGTTTGTGAACAGCTGATGTCCCTATTAAAGAAACATCTGGAGTCTTTGTTTTTGAATTTACTTCTCAACATTTGAGATTGACCTTTTCTTTTCTAATCAGGTTTTATCCAGATCTCTTTAGGAAAAAAAAAAAAAAAAAAAAACCACACCACCCCCGCTCGTTCGCAAGTAGAGCCGCCGCCAGTTCACTGTACCTCAGTAAGTCACCAACACCCCAGCCAGTGCCTTGGCAAACCTTCTTCTGAACTCCACTGCAGACTACATCCACACAGACAGTCCTTCTAGAACTCCATTTCTAAAGCCACATGCATTTCTTTGTGCTTCTCTCTATTAAGTATGTCTCTTCTTCAAAATTACCCATACATTCAACTCTGAACTCACTTTTTTTTTTTTTAAATTCCCCAATTTTGCTTCCTCTCAGCCCAAGACCCTTCTCATCTTCCATTTAAATTTCCTGACCTTCCATTGCACCCTGTAATGTTTTTTTCCTCCAAAATTCCTTCATAGCCGCTTTACTATATCAACTCACAACTTTCTACTGTCTCCTCCACAGTCCTCCTTTGCATATCCCTTCTTTCTTCCATCCCAGCATTACGCTGCTAGAGTCAGACATGTGGAACTAGAAGAGAAAACATACGCTGCTCCTGGCACTGCTGATGCCTTGCATCCCAGCCAGGCCTCCCAAGCTCTGCAGAAGCTCAACTGGATGAGGCAGGATCCCAGCAAGAAAGGAAATTAATCCCTTAAACACCAGAACTACCCACACTGGTTTGTGCAAGAAGAAAACACGGTAACTCCTTTTTTGACAGGAGGGCCCTATTTCACCACATCCTGAGTTAAAGTACAAACTAAGCAGCTACAAACCAAGAAGAAAACTGATAGAAGATACAGTTAAAATTGTTGTGCCTCTTTTTCTATTGCTGTTCTTCACTTTCTCAACCACCTTATAAAGGCAGCCAAAGGGAAGGAAGGACTAGCTGTTTATCTTTATCATATAGTCGACAAAAGAGATGAATCCCAATTTCCTCTCAGTAATACGTCACACGCACACCCCTCCTTACCTTAAGGATGTTAAGGTAAGGTAAGGATGTTACTGTTGGGTAAACAGTGAGAAAAAACAGCAAAACCCCATGGTTCAGCACAAACAGAAGCAACACAAGCCCAGCCTACAGGACTGGACCCTGGAACACTAAATCCAGCTTCAGCATCATATCAGTAAACATATGAGTAGCCATGAGCAGTTATGAAAGGATTAAAAAAAACCAACTTACAATAAGAGGAAAAAACCCAACTTACAAGGATATAAAATGTAAGGACAATTTTACCTTTATCCAGCTCTATTATGACAGATACCGGAATATCATGTTCAGCTTTGTTATTGCCCATTTTGCAAAGGATGTTAGAAACAGTAAATGCATGACACGCACAGAGATTCGAAGGCTACGGGAAGTGCCTTACTGTGAGTTTTTTTTCAGCTCAGGTTATTTGTCCTACTTGATTACAACTTCTAAACACCTCTGCCAGGAAAAAATGGCAAAGCTAAAGTGTTATTTAATCTGGTACAGACGCTCACAAAATAAGCTATGACAAGAAACTGGAAAAATACAAATAGGAAATAAGATGTTTTTCTACTTTTTTCAAGTAGCTGGGGAAATCAACTCCTGAATTTATCAAAAAGTGGTGGAAGCTCCGAACTTTTCATACCTTCAAGAGGCTGCAAGAATTTCCCGAAGTTATGCTCTGACAAACAAGTAACGAACTCAAAACACAATAACCACATGGAAGTTTAACATTTCACAGTATACAGTAAAATAAGTTACACAAGCCAAAGGTCTTGGACTTTTTTTGTTACCTCCTATAACCCAAGCTACATTCATTTTAGAGGTTTCATACGTCAAATACTGAGCAAAACAGGCCAAGGAAAATGGTTCAAATGAATACCAAGGAAGTTCTCGGGATTGTGTGGCCTTTGGCAGTTACCCCATCCTCTACATTTCCATCTGTTAGTTGTCCGTTTCTAGTCACATTTTTTACAGAAACTAAAAAAAAAATAAGCTATTTGTTTCTGAAGCCTAACACCGGCATCAGGTCTGAAATGCTTATTAGTCAGTCTGGTTGTTCAGTCCTATCAAATTATTTAACTCATGTTCTACTCACTGAACTATTTTTTGGCCCATCAGTCAGCTGCTCTTGAGAAATAAACCTTTCCCCTCCAGTAATCTTCACAGTTCAAATTCACATCCATCTCACATTTTCCCAATGTAAGCATTTCAAAAGTCTTCAGAACTTGAAGGTCTGAATTTTGTGGCTCTCACTGCACGCTATACATCAATACAAGCTCTTCAAAAGCACGGCATTTTTCTGTGCAACAATTCATACAATACGAACAATACAGACATTTGCAAAACTCACCTCCTTCTCGGTATCCCTGGATATACAGGTCCACTGGTTTTCCTTCACACTATATGCCCAGAAGTCAGCCAGATCCTGAGTTCCATCCCAGCCACCAAACAAATAAACAGTTTCTATTTAAAAAAAAAAGTAAAAAGGAAGAACATCTTAATTTTATTTTAAGAGAATGCCTTTAAACAGGCTAATACCTACAAAACATCTGTGACAAACAGACAGACAATCAGAAGGGAAACTGAAACCAATTCTTACTTAACACAACACTCCTCTTTGAATGGAACCAGTCACCAGGACAAAGAGACATAGTTTGGTTTAGTAATGGAAATTTTCAGGATTGATCAATAGCTAATTCTCAATAAGCCATTTTCTTTTTCTACATACACAGAAGAGGAAATCAAATCCACAGCCTTCTGATTAAAATTCAAGCAAGACAAATGAACAATATTTAACACTTTGGATACTGTGCATTTTAGACTATCAAAGACATCACAGCTTGTATCCCATTTGGTCTGTAGACCAGAAAGACTTCTGAGATAGCAGCAGCAAAGATTAGTCCTTGCCTTAGAAAGAAAAAATTTACTTCGACGATGAGATTCCAGAAAGACTTCTGAGATAGCAGCAGCAGCAAAGATCTTCTGTTTAGTCCTTCCCTTAGAAAGAAAAAGTTTACTTTGACGATGAGATTGTCTTCAAGGGAAATGCCTTGCATAAAGTAACTCACCTGATGCCACAAAAGCAAGTAAGGAAGTGAGTTACAGATTTAAGTCAGTGTTTCAGGCCCATCTTTAGAGCCTGTTACCTTGAACCCACAACCACTCCGTGCACAGCAAGCTCAAAGGCTTCTCAGACTTGCTGATAAAACTAGATGAAGCCTCTGAACATGGGAAGCATTTAAGGAAGAAGTCTCTTTTCTGACATGGAGAGATAACTAAGCTGCTCCTATTATAGAAACATCACTATCTGGTCTCAAATGCTAAAAATACTTCATTTTTAGATTGCATTAAAACACAACACAAAGCCAAGTCCAAGAACAAGCCACTGAAGACTTGCAGAGCTTTGAAAAACTCCTTTAAAATCCACAAACCAGTTCTACTATGGAGGTAATGGCCAATTTTTAATCCAGCACCAATTAAAGAGCAGAGTTAGAAGCACGATTATAAAATGGGAATAGTCCCTGACCCTTACCTACCATCAGGATAGTGGTCATCACCATGGAAAGGTTACCTTGGTTCATTAACTTTAATTACCCTTCCTCCTGGACTCAGGGCTCCCTGTGTTCCCTGCAAAGAGCAGGTCCCTTTGTGCACATAAATTCTCACAGCTCACAAAACCCACATTACCACAACAGCTTCATTGATAGCCGAGAAAAATAAAAGATTTGGCACCAGCTAAGTATCCTATTGGGGCCTTGCCAAAACGTCATGCCTGCCTGTAAAGGCTTTGTGGTCTCAGATGAAATTTAATAGCAAACCTGAATGAATCTGATGAAAACTCAGATTTTGAAAGTTACCTAAATCAAGCTGACAGAATTAAATGGCATGTAAGCACTGAAAGAGGAGTACAATCATACAGCTAGCGTGAGCTGTGAGCATCCCCGGAGTCCAAGACCAACCGTGATAACACAAGTGTACACGAGCAGCGTGCCAAATTTATTTCTCATCTTGATGTAAAACAGTAGCTCAGATGAAAGAAAGGCTCCATCACTACCTAGGCTGAGAAGGGCTATCTTTTTTTTTTTTTTAAAGTCTTATTCAGAACTACACACATTTTTGTAGGAAGTTTCTGTATTTTTAAAGGAACATTTCTTAACACATAAATGTATCTGTTGCTGGTAAAGTCAAGAAAACATTTTTTTCTTCTAAAGTTTGCAATTGCTCTCCCATGATGTAAGGAAAAATAGTTTGGGGGTTTTGTTTTTTTGTTGTTGCTGGGGTTTTTTTTTGTTTGTTTTAAACAAGTTGAACTCCACGCTGTTCCCCAACCAGTACCACACTTTCTGCTCTATTTGTCAGTTCAAATTTTGTGGGGAGGATTATTGTTTCATCCTACGTGCAGGATAGACCCAAGATGCATGCCCAGCACTCCCAGACACTGTCACCTAAACAAGATACCAGAAAACACTCAAAGAAGAGGGCAGACACATAGAAGAGACCACAAACTTCCAGGCAGCAGGAGTGGGAAGCTTGAGGGGAGCACAGCAGTCTCGCATCGATATAACTATTTCTACTTTACTAGCACTAGGGAACTCAAGATGCAAGCAGGGCATCTTGCTCTGGCAGAGGGAAGGATTTTTCCTTTATATCTGAGCAATATGTAACACAGCAATATCGATGCTGCTTTATTTAAGCAAGTCTCTCTTCTGCTTTAGGGACAGAGCAGAAGAATTTTCAAACCTACCTGCAAGGCAACAAGGAAAGCATGAAAGGAGTTATATTTATCCAAAGCTTTTACCAGCCACATTTAGGAAGTCAAATTTGTCCTCCAGCATCTTAACCTTATCTCCTCTACATTTATTTTGAATACAAATTCAACACTTTGAATTAAATATGTTCTGCGAGTATTTCCAAACTGCTTGCTCAGTCAAAAATGTTTCTAAAATGTCTGAATTCTTTTCTTCGCTTACTCTCTGGAAGACTAGAAGGTGCCAGAGCATTCCTGAAAGTATTAGAGAACATATACTCCCAAAAATTACTGTTTCCTGTCAACCTCTCCTTAAGTTCTATTTTTCAGAGGACTACAGAAAGCAGCCTTTCCAATCCCTGTTAAATACCCCAAATCCTGGGGTAGTTTCAGTCTAGGTTCAGGTATGTTCTCAAAATCAGCTTTTCTAACTTCTTTTAACTCCCATCTTCTCTGTGTGGAGAAATCCTTGGTGGGATTCTTGGTGGTCTCCCTCATCTGATCAGGATGTTATGCTGCAAATTACTAAAGCCAGGTGAACAAAAGATGCTTGGTACGCCTGAGCATCCCTGTTTTTACCTTCTAATAAACAGGCACAATGAATATATTCCAATCCTGGTCACATATTTAACTAAACACATTGGTCAAATGGTATTTCCATGTCTCTGCTAGAACAGTTCTCCAGAGAATATGAAAGAATTACTGACCTAAAACACCTCTGCAAGTCATTCGGTCCATCAGTCCTCTGCCAAAACCTCACAGTACGGCTAACTTTAGTGACAGACCAGGTTGCACAAGCAAGTATTCTTATACATTTTCAGTATCACCAAAGATGGTTACTTTAGACTGTCTGGACCCTACTCCAATGACTGATCATCTTCATTACGATTTTATTTTTCCTAAAATCCAACTGGAATTTCCGTTGTTGCAATGTGTCCATTGCCCTTCATCCTCTCCCTCTGCACCCCCCAAAATGAGTCTGGCTATCTTCTTCATGCTCTCCCACCAGCTAGTTGAAGACAGCTCTAAGATCCCTCTACATGCCTTTTCTTCTGCAAACTGAACAAAACCAGCTCACTAAGCATCTCCTCATACACTATGTGCTCCAGCCCCCGACCACCTTGGTGGCCCTTCACAGGTCTTCAGATTGTCAGAGCGCCCAAACTGGGTACAGTACTCCAGATGTGGCCTCGAGTACCAAATAGAGGGGCACCATCACTCCCCTTAACCTGCTGGCTGTACTGCTAATACGGCCTAGCAGGAGGTTGGCCTTCATCGCCACAAGGACACACTGCTGACGCGCATTCAGCTGTCTACCACCTTGCAAATCTTCTTTCCACACAGTCAGTCCCCAGCCTATACTGTCGCACGCAGCTGTTACATCCCAGGTTCGGAGCTCTGCATTTGTCTTGGCTGAACCTCACAAGGCTCTCCCTGCAGCTTGTCAGTGTCCCTTTGACTCCTAGTCCTAATTCTCTAGTTCATCAACCACTGGCCTCCTACTTTGCTACCACCCCAAACTTACTGAGTGCATTTGAGAATCAGTGATCCTAGAATTAAGAAGGACTCATCTCAAAAGTAAAAATTCTAGGCCTAAGATACCTCAAAAGCTTTCTACAGAAGGACGTCACTTCCTTACACAGTAACCATAGATTTAGTTATCTGCAAGCAGCATTGTCCACTTCATAAGGACCACTTAGAGCACAATTATAAAGCCAGACCTTACATTATTCACGCCACTCAGTTTCTGAATCACAGCTCAGTGTACGTGGTGGCTGGCTGTAAGTTTGTTCAGGCTAGGGCTGGTCTGTTCTGGGTAGGCATACAGTCTTCCTCTCAAATGTGAAAGCACTGTGAAGTTGAGTAACCTCCAGAATTCAGCAGCTGTTTGTGTTTCAGAGCTTAGAAGCCATCTGTGTTTTGTTTCAGAGATCTCTTCATCTTGTACACAAGTCCTGTCTTTAAATATCTTATGGATAGCAATGTTTTCCTCAGGCAAAACAGCATCCTTCTTCATGTCTGCTGCTCTCACTCCATCTTTTTCGTCTTTCCGTGCTGCTTTTGAACCAGCCTTATCATTTCCACTGCATTGCCCACATATACTATGGGCACACTGTGCCTACTGCTCCGAATCTCCCACGGTACCCAACCTACAGTTTTGTTCTCACTTATCTAATAGAATGAAGTAAGTAGAATTCCTTTCCTACAAAAGGAAAAGCAAAATAACATACAACCAAAATTACAGAGTGGTTTCACTTCAGTGAGTGAACAGCGGTAACCCATCAATAAGGACCATTTCACTAATATTTTCCTTCAAAAAATGTTTCACTTCTCAAAGAGAAGACAAATGCAGAGGAAAAAAAAAATCATGCTGGTTGCTTAGCTATTTTTTCTAAATAGCTAAAAAACTATTAGAAAACTTCAGAAGGCTTTATCTAAATGAAATAAAAGATGAATGTTTAAACAAACAGGATGTATCAAGAAAATTTTTTTTTAAGAGAATTATTTTTATGTAGTCCATAATTCTGTTACCAAAATAAATTGCATGGCTTTACAGCTACACTGTCATACACATAAAATTGCGTCTGCCTTATAAGAGCAGAGGAGATCAATTCCACCTTAACTATGGAATTGTAAACCAAACCTCCAAAACACAGTACACACAATCCTCTAAAGCACCGACATTATTCCTTAACACTTGAATTTGGCAATCCACTTACCCATTCTCACTTTCTTCCAGAATAAGCATTGGCATTTCAAAATGCATGCCATATCTGCATTATAAAAAGGCCTGAGAGGGCATAATCAAAGTTATGTTAATGAAGGCAACAATGCCAGATGTCTACATCCTTATCCAAAACTGCATTAGGGCTTAACGCAAGCTTTCGTTTTACTGCTTGAGTATTTCACCAGGGCCCATGTAAATAGTAGTATAGCTTTTCATGACTGACATTCAGTGCACTTAACACAGTCCTTGTGTAATTTTGGGGTTGTTTTCACTATTGGTGTTTTGGGGATACTTTTGTTTAATATATGCACCTGGGTTGTGACTACCCAAATACTTCCCCTTCCTTCTACAAAAGTGCAGAAAACTCTCCAGCCTCCAATATGGAGAACTACATAAGACATGCACCTTGCAGGAAAAAGCAGAAATAACATAAGCCTTCTGTTTTCCTTTACAGTCTAAAGCTTTAAAGTACATAACAGTGTTTTCCAACTATAACCGGGAATGCCTCTTACTAAATATTTGTGCATATGGATGCCAAAACCAACTTCCTAAGTCTGCCATCCAGAGTCATTCCAGTACGAGTGTTAATATGATTAAAAGCATGGAAGACACTGTGAGAATCAGCAACTCCCAGATTTTTTCATATAGGAAGATATTAGACTGCATTCTCAGTTCTGTATCCCCATATGCCTGTGCTTTGGTTTCAAAAAGTTTTAAAAGTTTTTCAAAGCACCAAGAACACTACACTTATTCTAAGACAGCTGCAGCAGGTATTAAGAGTGGGAACATCAGATAGAAATAAGCTACAGTGCAAGTTACTGGTTGCCAGCAGAGATGCCAGAATGGCTTTCAGCCTACCCTAATTGGAAGATAAAACAGGCCAAAAGGCCGTTTAGACCAAGTTAAACTACATTCTACCTGAAACAGAGCATAAACAGAGCCTCAGTGAATCAACTCACCATCAGTAACTTCAGACCTAGCTCAACTACTCACCAACCCACATCCTCTATCCTGACACTAACGCATGCACGTCCAGCAGGCACAGTACTACTACAAAACCTAGTAACAATAAACTTACATTTTTGTAGTTAGTAATAACCAGTTGATATTTCCTTGAGGTTAATCAAAAAGCAAAACCATTTATAGTTCAGTTATAGCTACAGCAGGTCTGGATACTGGAGGTTAAAGTTTGCTTCCAAGTCCTATTCTATGTAATACGAAACTTCAGAACCTCCTATGTATACGATTTTGGTGTTTCACTTCTTTTCTAAAAGATTAAGTTTGAAGAAATTACTAATTTTTGAATGAATATTTTCACCTCTCTAACAAGGAATGCAAAGTGAGCTTATTTTTCTTTAGTTTTCAAAGACTTCTGAAAAAAACAACAAGTCCGTAAGGAAGGGAGGATGTCTTTGATGGAAAGAGTACGCTGCAGCTCCTTTTTCCATTAACACTAGATTTGCTCAAGGTTAGCCAAGGAGCTTTACAGCTCCAGTCTGTAAAACACGTGCTGACATAACTGCCCAAATTCCCACAGTCTCTTTAAACACTATCTGTATTCAGAGGGAAAACTCAAGCAACCAGCAACAGCTGGTTTTAAGAAGACAAGCACCAGGAACTTCCCCTGGCCTGTTCATCAGCCAAATTAAATGGCAAAACTGTTAATCTCAAAAACGTTTAGCCTCTCACAAGCCTCAGTGGGCCTGGAAGCAAAACTAAGGGCAACTTCCCAAATATGCCACAGAGAAAATTTCTGAAGGTATCCTTCCACCACTGGATAAAGCTGCAGCAAAAAAAAAGGGACGAGCATGGCAGAGGGAGATCCGGTTCTCCCACATTGGGAGAGCACCATAGGTGCTCTCCAGCCAGCTTTGTGTAAGTAAAAAAAGGTATTGACGCTTTTTACTGCCTTGTTAAAGCAGCATGAAAACTTAAGTCAAAGGAAGAGATAAACTTCCTAGAACTTAAGGCAGCCAACCAGAATGCAAACGAAGACTCACACTACCATAATTTTATTATTTTCAGGAGGTCTAAAGGGCTGTCATTTCCAAGTTGACAAGCCGTACGTTTCTTTGCCGTGCTTGTGAAACTTACTCCCTGTCTACTTACTCGCCGAGGCCACTAGGGAGCGTTCACAGCTTCTTTTGTAGGCAAACACCAGCAATCCTCCCGCAGCATTTTATTCTAATGAATCTCAAACCTCATCGACCAAAAAAAAGTTTGCTTTCATATACAAAATATCTCGAGTGCTTCCTCTACAGCAGTAACTACACTGAGTACAAGCCAGACTGTAGCTAGTGCAGTATTTTTGCTTGTTCACTATGACTTAGCAAATTACTCTTGAAGGTACTGTCCTGTCACATGCTTCAGTCCCCGTCCATATGACCACAACAGATACGGCGATGGTAATTTTTTTGCTGACTCCCCTCAATGCCACTCTATATTCCTCTCTGCAACTCACACCCTGATCTTGTTTCTCCTTTCCTAAGAACAAGTCTTTTGCTCATACAAATCATTTACTCAGCAAAGATGCAGTCAGATGCATTCCTTATTTTAGTAAGGAATGACGTACCACAGAAATCTGATTAAATAAAGCAAGACAAAGATATAGAAAATTAGAGAACAACAATCACCAGAACCGTTACTTATACCCTCCCCCTTCTCTTTTCTCAGCAGGCTCTTTGAAACAGAGGCTGAACCATTCTTTAAACTGCTATAGGAAACATTTTCATAAAAAAAAGTCTAACAAATTTTATTTAACAGGACTTTCTTGCACACTGGAAATTAGAAGCCATTCCAACCAAAATACAAAGAATGTTTCAACACCTAAGATCTACTGCTTGAACACTGTTCTAAAGAGCACAGTATGTAGCACATAAGGGAAATAATCACCCCTAATTTCTCTTCTCTTGTTTAAGCTCCTGTTTAAAAGAGGGTAGGAGGGACAAAATTAAAAACAATTGTTCTTGGTTTCTTAGTTAAGACAATGACTAAGGAAGGAGTAACACAGAACTAATAAGGAAGAAGCGGGGTGGGAAAAGCAGTTGGAGTATAGTTCCAGAGATTACGCAAAGTATTTAACCTGACTATTAAAAAATGAAATTTATTTCCTCAAAACCTGTGGTTAAGACTGTCTCTGAAGAAAAAAAAAAAAAAACATTTTAATATTTATCTGAACATATCTGATTAAATAATTTAGTTCAGAAATTTAGCACCTCCTCACCTGTCTGAACATCTATAACCATCTGATGGCCACCTCTCATCCCTGGTCGGCTGTCTTCCCCATCACCTTTAAAAAAAAAAAAGAAGAGGAGAGAGGGAAGAGTTTTCCTTTATAAGATTTTTAAACCAAAGAAAAATACAACCTCACATATGGCCTAAACACTATATGGAAGCAGAGCAACTTAGTTACTTACCGTTCTCTAAACAGTAGCACAACACTTTTTCCAGGTAGTATTCATCTATGCATTACAAAACTGTACAGATTTTTATATTGAATTATCTGGTGACTGATAGTACAGATAGCTAAAGTGAATACAGTACTCTACTGCAATTCTGAGAGCCTTGGAAAGGAGTTTGAGAGTTCCAGAAGCATGCAGGTCCACATAAATGAAGTCTGAGCTATCTTTGCAGCTCTCCAGCGGAGAAGACACAGACAACCTTTTGCTCCCCTTCCGCCTCTCCCCACCTGAGAGCTGCCTGAAGGCTGAGCAGTGAGAACAGATACTCAAATGACAGGGCAACGTACCCGTGGGATGGAAGCCAAGAGGCCATGGTACAGATACAGCATTGCTAGCTTTGCACCAATTACTTATTCACACACATAACAGAATTCCAACTGTCCAGTTAAAGCAGCTTTCCAACCACTTTAGATTTCTTAAGCATTCAGGACAGGTATCATCTACAGGAAGTAACGTTTAGAAAGATAACCCACATTCTGCTGGAAGAGAAATCTGCTTGTATTCATAGAGAATCCTTCCCAAGAGGTTTCGGTACAGTACTCCACGTTTGGCAATTATCACCTTGAATTCTACATTTGCTGTATGACAGTGATTTTTGTATTTTTTTAGTCAAGGCTGCCGCTACGAGTCTCCTCTCAAGGCAGGAAGTAACGGAAAAAGATTCTGCAGTTTATATTTACTGTATAACAGACCAAGACTTCAAAAGATGCACCTGAAATTTAAAATACTCCCTGTTAAGATAATGTCTTTATTTGCCAGTCTTTGCTGCACATTTGACTCCATGCACTAAATCCAGTCATACAGGTAACTGCTCTCATACTTACCCTATTTTCTGAGATTTGTTTCTAAACCAATTAGCTATCCTTGAAGTTACAGCTAGTGTTCCTGTAATGTTCCTTGCTCGACCAGAAACCCGGTTGCATTTCACTGACTTTGCAGACAAATGCAGATTTGTCAGTTGACAGAACAACTGTCCTAGAGGAAGCTTTCTTGCATCAGTTTCTTGCTCAATATCCTCAAAGGAACAACACAGAACTGGTAGCACATGGGTTATATCTTTAGAAATGTCCTTACCTTTGGAGCTTTTTGGGATGATCTGCCCCCAGCGAGGTTTGTATTCTTGTTGACTGATATACTGATTGAATAAGCCATCTGCAAAACAAAAATTTTGCTGTGTAAAACATTTCTACTTCCACTATAGCAGAATCACTTTTAATGCCGGTAACTTCAGCCTAGCACAACCCAGCGTGCTACTCCAAAGCCCTAACTTTAACTAAATTATCTATATATGTCAGTTAGTTTGTTAAACTCGTTAATGAACTAACTGTATAAGCACAAAAATAAAAAGAATACTTGTTACGAGATCAATCAAGAATTACCCAGTTTGCCTGCCAGGTCATGCCAACTGTCTATAAGTCTCCAGTGTGGTGTATTTAATTAAGAATAGAATCCCTCCCCCTTAGTTAAGCAAAAGGAAAGTTGCCAGTACATGTAAAATTCAACCATTTTAATACATGTTAAGTTAAAACTAGGTCAGGCAGCATCTCTAGAGCTTCATCTAAGAAGAAAAAGGAAGAAAAGCAGATTGTTTAAATGCTACGATATGGGACAACCAAGCACTGGATGGAAAACAAAATAATAGTTTACATTCTCTTCAGAGAGTTAAGCAAGAAGAGAAACAGAAGACGCATTAGGTCACTGGCCAGATATGCCAACTGCAGCATTTCTGTAAGAAGCATTAACTCCAGCACTCTATCCACATTCCTCTTGTGCCTTCCTCTCTCCCTCCACGTACCTACCACATTTCACCTCTTCAGCATCGAGAGGTCAGTTCCTAATTTTGGTTATGTGTTATCAGTCTATCACATAAATGTCAAATTTTTGAAAAGGAGATTCGTAACATCCACGCTTTCTGGGACTGCTCTTCAAGTCTGGGAAAGGCTTAGCAAGCATTTGGGGAACTTGTTGCTATTGCTCTTCAAATGTCTCCTCTATAAAACCTACCCTACCTTCTGGAGGCACAACAAACTGTCAGACCGCTACTGGCCAGCCTCTTGACCACTGCTCACCTGGCTACATCCCACCCATCACCCCACCATCTCAAGACACTAGCTCTTCCTGACAAGCATTTGTTCCGCATTTATGCATTACCTGAAAAAAAAATGGGAGTTCAGACACCCAGTTTACATCACTAGTACAGTAATAACTACCACAAGCAGATTGAGGACTGGAATGACAGATTTACACAGTTTTGTACTAAAACAGTACATTGCACATACACCACTCAGATGCAGGATGCATTCAGGGATCCATAACCACGTAACACTCAACAGCTATGCTCTTTGGTAGAATGGTACCCGGCAAACTTGCTCAGGAATCAGTTTTACATTCCCCAGCAGAGAAAGGAAAATTAAATTACTGAATTGCATCTAATAGTTTTTAGTTCTTCCAACCCCTGTAATTGTGGCTTTGAGGTAAGAACTTAACAAATTGTGAATGACTATTTATAGAAAATCCCTTGGTAGGCATACAGACAAAAAAAAAAGAATCCTTACTGCACATACCCTTATTTATTTACAAGAAGGTAAAATCTTTGTTACAGACGACACAATTTTCAGAGACTACTTTAAAGCATTTCCTGGCACCTTGTAGTTTGTCATGACTGAAATCCAGGTTTTAATTAAAACCCAAGCCAGCAAGTATTTCCTGGGAGAAGATGAATACTCTATTTAGAGACCATCTAATAGGAAAATAAGGGCACTCAAGAGCTCCTGAAAGGTGCTGAATTTGGTCTTAAAATACAAAACTGCTTTCAAATATCATAAACTCAGCTCTGCAAGTTTTTCAAATTAAATACTCTGTGAAAGCAGGGCAGAATTTACTGTCACATGTCTTAGAGCCAAAAACATCAGCTCTCTCTGAGGCATTAGGTAATTGAGGAAAGCCAAAAGTGTGCTCAACATATACAGAAAAGCATTTTATTTTGGTTTTAAGAGTAGGGTTCCTAATATCCATTTCTTTAGCCTTTATGAAGTTGGGACAAGACGCAAGAGGCTTTAAGCATGAGATTTCATTAATTCTGATTCAGAAAAGCCTACGTTCAACAGAACAAATGCATGCGCTGTAAGAAACCCATACTGACTCAGGCACATTTTTCTAGCCACAAACCTAGACAGAAATCCAGTCTTTTGGTTATCATTAGAGCATTTGGTCTTCAAGACAGAATGCAGAACCGTATTTATCCCTATGGCAGCCAATAGATAATTGGACATAAATAGCTCAAGAGGATGAATTACACCACATATGATCTGAAAGGGTGATTTAACCTCTCTCCCATGCTCAACACCCACAGGCTGCACTTGTCAAGATGTGACGCTTCTCCCCTACTGTGCCTTCAGCCTCTTTTAATAATGCTTCTTGTCTTCCATGGGACATTGGTTTGGAAATGCTCCAGCTTGCTTCCCAGAAATGTTTCTTTCTGCTGGGAGCAGTTCCACATTCATTCTACTTGCACTGCAAATCAGCAGCAGCTTGTTTTGAAAGCTGAATCACCACCTGTCTGACATCACCAGGGGAAAAAAAAGAGAGGATTTCTAGGTGGATTCTGTATCTGATGCCAGACCTATTCTAGCACACTCCTCCTGTTTCTTGCCAGGGTAGCACTGCTGACCAAAAGGTCTCCAAAGCTTCTGCAAGGCTCTGAAGATCAGATCTAGGCCTGCTCAGGTTTGTCAGCTGTTTCCAATGAACCAGTAGTTTAAAATAAATTTCAAGACTCCTGTAGAAAAAAAAGTGTTAAGTGCAAGTGTTTAAAAGAAGTCTTTTCCTTCATTCCAGAGGCCCCTCGTTTCAATGTCCATGTTTACTCTCTAAAATGGCGACCAAAACCAGTACTTTTATTTTGTACTATTTTCAAACCCTTCACAGCAAGTTGTGATGCATTTTGGATGTAACAACATGAAGTTCACAGTGGTTAAAGCCTAGCAAATTCTACCTTCCCGATAAGCAAAGCTTTTATTTTGTCAGCCAATTACAGGTTACCTAGAAAGGATTAGGACAAACATTGTGGACAAAAATATTTAACTTGCTGAAGCCAATCAGGAACTTGTAAAAGTTTCTTTCTAGACAACACACATCTCTTGACAGGATTACAAAAATCTACTCACTTCACTGCCAATAGCCGAAAAAACTTCAGAGTGGCATTTAGCCCATAATTTCTCAGTGTCGGGGTTTGTTTTTTTTAAGATTTTTCTTGAACCAAAGAAAAATACCCAAAACACCTAAACAGACTGAGGTTTTTGTAGTGACAAAAATCCTTCTAAAGAAAAGCTGAAGCAGAAAACAAAGATGACACCAGATAAAAACCCAGTCATTATTCGACAGTTTCCTTAAGACGTGGGAACAAGGTACCTCAGCCTCAAAGCTGTAATATTGTCTTGCGCTTTCTTCTTAACAAAAATGAAACAGGGTTTGCTTTCAAACAAGATATGAGTCTTCTACACAAACCCTACCATCTACTTACCATAGGCTTTGGATCCCTAGCAAGCCTCTCCCTTCCATATATCCCAGTACTACAGAACAGCAAGCCAGCGTCCATGCTTTCTCAGACCTGAATCCGAACATATTTGATGGTAAAATTAAGGTATACATATGTGTCTAGAGCTTCCAGGAGAATATAACTGTTCCTGTGCGTCCCGAGATTTGGGAGATGTTTAAGCCTGCAGGCTGTATATCACAACTTCTTGTTCGTCAGGGGCCAACTTGTCAACAGATAAACACGTATCACATACTGACAAGAGAACTGCCAGAAGGAACACCTCGGTCCCCAGAATACCAATACGAAGCTGGAAGATCTTCAATCCATTTCAAACAGCTCGCTACGTCTACAGTAGCTGCAAACAGTTCAGCTAAGTAATTTGCACTCTGCATACTCTCTGTAGGAATATTAAGCAGATTTTTTTCTTCGATTATATAGACCGTCTGAAAGCTATAGGAATGAATCCAAATGTGAAGCATTTGAACCAAGTCTGTGAACCAGCTGAGATTTAGGGAACCTTTTATTTTTGAGAGGAAGTCAGGCAGCTGCCAGAGTTTCCATTTGCCCATTTTCTAAGTGTAATGCACAAGTCAAAAGAATCTGCGGGAAAAGTGTGGCTGCCTGCCACTGAGCTCTCAAAAGAAATCATCTGGTGATGTGAGGTGGAAGACAGCGTTCATCATTAGCAATGCAAACGAACAAGAGTTTAGCTCTGCTAGCACTAATTCTTGACCACCTACTCTTTTTCTACATGACTAAGCCTATGGAAATAGCCTGCAAGAGATGCATTGCATTTCACTTTTTAAATGCTTACCACTGCAAACATTAGCCTCTACAGAAGACATTTCAGGCTGAACTGAGCGTGCAGTATCCCTGTCACCCTCATTGCACTTCTGTTTGTTCCTTTAAGGCAATGAACTCTCAGATCAGCGAGAGGTCAGAAGTTCACATATTCATGTCCAGTCTGTTACAGAACAGTTTGCTCTTTGAACGATTTCAGGGATAATTTAAGGATCTGTGTATCTCAATTAACTCTACACTTCAACTACACTACACGGACCATACACAGGACTAAAGTTAATCTGCTTTTATTCGGGAAAACAACAATTCAGAGAGGTGTTCGGTCATAAAAACACCCACACCTTAGAGACTAAGCAGCAAGCTGTGGAGACTTCACAACAAAGCTGCTAAGAAAGTAAATGGTAAAATCCTGGGTGCTAACAAGCCTCTTTCAACCAGAGGAGCTTGAAAGTGATGCAGAACTGAGGAAGGACAGGTAACTGTGGAGGACCACAGCGAGCAGATATTAACAATACTATAGCAGAACGTGCTGAAGGCTGAAAACATCTATTCCCACGCTACCAGAATAAAGATTCAGCTGTTAAATACCAGGTACATTCCACACCTTGACTTGACTGTCATCTTGTACAACTCTGGACAAACTATTCCAGCTGCAGTTTGAGGGATTTTGTGGCTATCAGAAGGGGTTTGTCCCATCCTTTTCCCCATCGTAGCTCTATTCGCTCCCTGACCTGGTTTGCCATGTGGCAGCACAGTCACCAGCGCCAGCAAGCAAGGGGCCGGGGGACACACTGTCCTGAGTAAGGGCAAGATTGACCCAGTTAGTGAAAACCAGTAGTTGTGGCAGTTTAAAGCAAATACAGGATACAGCCTCAGTGATTCAGGACAGATAGCACTTCTCTCTGGCAGGTGCTGGGAGGCAACAGAGCTTTAAATGGGTACAACAGCTGAAGACAGCATAAAGAATTGCAGGATGGGAGAAGGAAGGTTAATGTATTCAAAGACAAGCAAAATCATTAAGGATGAGCAACAGAGCAATGGGAGATGCGTACGCTGGCATTTGACTTCTGCTAGCTAGGTCCTGGATTAAAAGGAAGCAATATAAACATCCACACACATATTATTCTGTCCCTCAGACACGGTGACAAAACAATGATGCTGCTTGGAAGACTCTCCTGCTAAGTTATCCAGTGTCTGTTACTAGAAATACTTAGTTCTGTACTTGCTGGAACAAAAAAGGATTGATAAGACAAGCTACAGCATTTCTCTAGTTTGCTTAAGCGATATTGAGTTCCTCAGCCTCCAAAAAGCAACATTATTAAGAGAATCAGGGAAGCAAGATTACACACATCAAATTTGACAAGAAGCAAGTATCTGTTAGTCAGACAGTACAAGTCCTACAGTTTTCTACCAGGCAAGTCCTTTGCCAGTACTTCCACACCTGGAAAAGCTGAGCACTGCAGACAGCAACCCCAGTCTCAACGTACATGGGGAAACAGAAACACTATCTCAGCTCAAGTCCTAGGGGAAAATGCTGGATAGAATAAATGCAGTATGTTAAATATTAAGTAGTAAAAAAAATTAACATATAATAGCTCAAAAAAATGAGGCCACAAATATTCACTTTATTAATGCCCAAGAAAAAGAAGTCCATTTTTGAGGGAACTTTTTCAGCACATTCTAAACTTCTAGTGAAATTCTATTCAAGAAACCGCGTCTACTACAGCCTGCAATGAAGTGGAAAGAAGACGGCCTCTAGGCACTGATGAGATTAAGCCATAGCCAAGGCAGCAGACCAAGGCATTGATAAAATCATCACCATCAGCCCATAGCACCCCTCTGGCTCTCGGCAGATCCTGCCTCATATTGGTGGGCTCATCAGCTCCCCCCAGGCACTGGAGTCTTTGAGAAATACTGCAAAGACAGTTAACAGCCAGCCACAGCTCCCTGCTGCTTTCTCATCCTGCAGCCCTCACTCGCCCTTAAGATTCAGGAGGAAGCTGCCAGTTGCAAAATGCCCCTGCATTGCAGGAAGCTGTTCACACTCTCATCCCAGCCAACAACACTACATTGTCTCAGGAGGGCAAGGATGAACACTGGCAATTCTCAGCCTCAATGCTTGTAGCTGCTCAGGGAGCTCAACCCAGGGCAGAGCTCAGCTGTCCCGTCTATATAGTTGAGAAACCTTGAGCCAAAACCTGTAGAAAGCCATTTACTGCCTTTTTTGACAAACTGTTGCAATAAGTTCCCTAACACTGCACTTGGTTGAAGCTTCCTCACAAAGAAACGGTGATTTTCATGGAAGACAATACTTGATTTTAAAGCTATTGTTTCTACCATATCCTGAGAACCATTGCAACTTTAGTGGTACAAATCACACTGATGGAGCCAAGCAGGTTACTGGCATCTATCTAAAAGATATTACTAAATGACTGATTAGTCCAGAATTAGAACACACTTCTCTGGTGCCAGACATCCATGAAATTGGTCCACTAAGCCCCTAACTCTACTGCACCAGACAGAAGTTTCTCTTCTCATGCCAGTACAAGTTTCCTATGAAAAGCAACTGCATGTAGTCAAAAAAGCACTACACCCCCAGCCAAGAGTACCTCTGTTTATCGGATTGTGACCCAAAAACACTGCACGGGTATTCAAAGACGCAATAGCCCAATTCTTTCTGTATCCCATTCTATCAACAGAAAGTACATTTCCCCCATTTTAGGAGCTGAGAGCTGTTCACACACCGTGCTTTCAAGTTGAAAGTTACCAAGTAAAAAAAGTAATAGTAGTTACAATGAAAGCGGCTGTCAATGTCCTGCTCCACAAGGGAAGACAGGCTCTGCCTCCAGTCACTGTGACAACTTCTACACCATTCTCCAAGGACTACTTTCCATATAAGCAAAACAGCATTCTCATTCAAACACAGCTGAAAACTTCCACTGAAACAGCAACTAGGTGGCAAGCTCTAACCAGAAACCATGATATAGATCACTACTGAGAACTCAAGATCTATGCTTCCCTACTCACCACTCCTGTGACTTATCTGATAGTTAAGCCCACCTTCGCCTTGCCAGCCACTTACATGAAGAACTTATCTTTACGCATTCTTAAGTGCACCATATCATCATCACTGGGGAAAAGAGACTCCAAAAGTACCAGTGATAAGAGATTTCATGGCTGAATTTTTAGCCTTCATCATATACACGCTCACAAGTCCAAAAGCTGATGGTACACCACAGTAGATATGGAACAGCATATGGACTAGCCAATTCTACTACTAAATACATTAATATTCAAAGCAGTAACATTTCAATGCCTTTTTTTTTTTTTAATATACCAGACCCCTTTGATTCTCTTACCATTCACAGCTTTTTCTATCAGTTCTTCACAAGCATCAAAGTCTCCCTTCAACACCAGTTTGTCATGCAGGTCTGTCAGCATAGGGTGCTCCAGAGCAATCTTGGTTTTCTTCTGCAGCGACTCAAAAGCTTCGGTGTAGTTGTGCTGACGAAAATGCTTTAGGCAAAGGCGAATGGCTTCCTGTTCACGGTACTACTGGAACACAAGAAAACCTATGAGACATGTAGATTTTTCTTTTACCAGCACTGCTGGGAGCTACCTGTGAACCTGCCGGGAGACAGAAGCACAATCTCTTACACACACCGCACAAATTGCTCAAGAGCTTACAGAGGAGCACTGTAAGAAAGACGTTACAAGCTGTGCAGGCATTTAATTTCCAACAGTATAGAAATTATAAAACTTGATATCATCCAATTTAATAAGCATACAAGAAGAGAGTGCACAGCGTCCCAGATCTCTGGAGCGACCATTATTTCCCCCCCATCTGCTTGGCCCTGTCGTTCGAGGCCTAGGCGGAGGACAGAGCAGGAAAAAGCCTTCGCTATCAGCCTTACGTAATTTGATTGTATGACTCTTACATAACAAAATAATTTAGAAGAGTAAAGTAGGTCACAGCTTTTCTAGAAGCAGAAGGAAAAAAAAAAAAGCCACGAGAACAGGAATACTTGCAATGACCACTGCTCCTGCAACGGAAAGGCAGGAGGGCAGGGCTGACCCCAAATCCTGTGGTTTCAAGAGGGTTTCGGATCAACGGCGGCGAGGATTTACACACATGCCAAACTTTTGCCTTCAAATTATTCCCAGCAGAACCCCTGCTTTCATACCGCAGGTGAGCCAAACCTGCCTGTTTCCCACTCAGCTGTGGGAAGGGGTGAGAAAGGCACCCACGCTGGGTCAAACATCCAGGCACAGAAACGTGAGGAAATAGTGAACTCTGTGTAACAGCTACAGCTCCTGCTGTTAACCTACCAAATCATCCACTGCGTTTTCAGAGCCGCTAACAATATGCATAAGTAACACAGATTCTTAAGTTGGTAAGTAGCAGAACCACTTGTTTTAAAAAAAAGACTCTTCAAACCTGAATGCTAAGGCATTCAAGAAAAAAAAAATTAATCTCGATTTCCATCTTTAACACATATCTACTGTGGTAATAAACAAATGTAACTTAAACAGCTATAAGACTGGTCAAATCACAGACAAAAGACTTTACTCTTAAACGGATACCACTGCTAAAAATCAAGTTTATGGTATTAAATGAACGGAATCTTTCTAAAAACCTGGAACTAACACTAACATTCAACAAAAACTAGTACTCTCGAGATAATGGCTCCATAGCAAGAATCTCATAAACTGAAGCAGCTAAAAAGAAACACGGCCGTGTGCTATATTTTTAGTTCTTAATCCATCAGTATTTCGCAGCTGCAAATAGCCAGAACTATGCATTTTTAGAAAATCAGTTCCCAGCCCACATGAAAAAGGCCAAGGACATGTACCGATAAAAATGCAAGACTGTGGCAAAGGAATATTAAAGCTAAAACAGAGTTTTACAGCACAACAAAACAAAAAAAAAAAAAAAACCCCCCCCCCCCCCCCCCGAGATAACTAAAACACTGTCTTTAAGCAAATGTTCACTTACATCAGTCAAGGCCAAACCCACATTAGATTTTTTGTGATCAAAGGGATAGCCAGCAAAATGATAGCTGCACACCAGTAATAACCAGCTTCGGCACTTTCAGCTCCTCCAGTTTAGATGTTAGACAAAATTACGACTTGGTGCATTTCCATTGAGCCTCTCATGACTGACAGACTTGGCTTACAGACTGTTGGATGCAGGTTGGCCACTCAGTGCAATATAAAAGTTTGCATTAAAGTGACACCATAGCATAAGTAACGAGGTTAAATGTAAAAACCTTTTCTATGCAAAAAGTGTATAAAAAGTAGAGAGAAGGCTCCTTTTTAAATGCTGTCGTACAGGTTTAAAAAGATGGCAACCCAAATAACAGCTTTGCTCTGAAGCTGTAAATAATTCCTATGGTTAAAAACATAGCATGAACACGAGACTAAGATATTAACACTGTCAAATATACTAGTATATTTAAGTACTTATTATCAAAACCAAAAGGGATAGCCACTGATAAACTGCCACTTCTTAGTTGCTGAAGTATGCCCACTTTTCCGTAAAAGCAAAGTGGTAAGGCTTTCAGGAGGCAGTAGGCTGAGCAGGATGGCAAGGAGAAAGCAGTAGGGAGAGAACTGAGGAACACGCCTGCTGCTTTGAGTCCTTATCTGTTACCCCCAACTCCACTCCCTTCGAGAAAGGGACGCTCTGTTGGTTGAAGCACACACTACAAAAAGGATGGGCAGCTTCATGTAGAACCTTCTTCTCATCTGACGTTTTAGGCAGTGAAGAACTATTAGATTTCAAAGCCGTTGAGACTTTCAAGAACATGCATGGAAATATTCATACCATCTCAAAGAACTAGAATAAACAGGTCAACCTTTCTGCCTTTCCCCAAATATGGGTCAACACATATCCTCCTATGTGGATCCAGCAACAGTGGCCTCTCAGGACTGTGAGAGAGAAGAACATCAGTGAGACATGTGCTCATCACCAAAAACTTGGCAACTGATCCTAGTAGAGCCCAAACAATCATGACTAAGTCTCTGCCTTGCTGCTTTAGGGCTCTAAGCTTTAGAAAAACAATACTGGCACCCCTTAAAGAAGCTGTCACTACATACACACTGACCATGAAAAGTGTCTATTCCATGGGATAAGACTGAACAAAGCAGATGCTGACATCATCATCAGACAGCTGCTAACCAAAAAAAAAAACCAAAAATCAGAGCTTCCTGGTTGCAACAACTGGTCAAAAATGCCAGAGACACCACCATGTGCAGAGACTGCAGAAGGGAGCACAGAAAACTACTCAGCAGCCTCTATCAACCGGACTTTTCAGAATTGGACATCAGTAATCAGCAGACTAATGACCACAATACCACTTTAATCATAAAGCAGCTACAGACAGCTTCCACTGTAACTGTTACTGCTGTCTTTAAATCCTCCATGAAGAAGCTTGTGAAGTTGGTATAAACACGTATGAGCCAGGTAGCACGGCCACCAAGTTTCTTTACCGTTCTGGCAGAAATATAAACTGTTGAGAGAGTCTTGGTACTACCACGCACAACCTTTATCCCCTTTTAAGTTTTTCCTTCTGGAAGCAGAGATATGCTCCTCCGCTACTCAGTCTTATTCAGCTAGGAAGGATATGTTCTCTGTAACATGATATGAATTTCATAAATTGTTCCAGAAGATCTATGCATAAAAACCAGCAACAAAATTAATTTGGCTTGTCAATGTGCACTTCTCTCCCACAGGAGAGGCATCTGTTGTACCCAATTAAATACAGTTTATACAAATAGTGCTTAGAACCCTTTGAACTTTCTGTCTATCAAAGTGACAAATGGCATAAATCATTTCATCGTCCAGTGGCATCAGCTCCCCTCTATTCCACAGTGTTCAGCAAAAAGACAGTAAGAGGGAAACATCAGAAGTGCAAGGAGCTGCAACAGGAAAGATACCAAGGTGGATTCTCTTTAAAACAAGCTCATTTTTATACCCTGTAACAAAAGCTGCATATGTAACCCAAAAGGCTCTAGGCTTACATACAGCTCTACAGAAGGATGGGTATAGTAAAAGAATGACTAATCAAAAGGCAAGAAGAGGGAAAAATGGAATCTGGTTTTGTTAAGATTCATTTCCCTTCCAATACAAATACTATTTTACTAGTATTGTCCCCTTTGACTCAGTGTTCCTTTCTTTTATGTCTTTCTTGTGATGTCTACCTAGCAGGGCTTTTTTGCAGGTTCTATTATCTTTTTGTGGTGGTGGTTTTGGGGGTTTTTTTGGATGTTTTCTTGGGTTGTGTGTGTTTGTTGGTTTTTTTTAAGAGAACAAGCAGATACAATTCAAAAAGATTCACGCAGAGTCTAAGTCAGCCATGTGGTTTGAGTTTTAACCATGCATGTTTGTTGTTTTAATAGCTGATATTCAAGGAATGAAAAGGTCACGTAATTCCAGCAAGAGAAGTTTCACAAGATTCTGAGACTACAAATCTTCAAGCAAACAGGCACCTAAAATGCAGGCCTACCTTGCTGTACCAGTTGAGGCACGGTTGGACCACATCTGGATCATCAATGCCATTAAGTTCAACATACCAGATACTAAAATTGAAGCTAGGTCCCCAGGATAAGAGTGGAACTGGAGAAGAAAGGAAAAGGAGAAAACGGATGCATAAACATCAAACAACCACTGCATTAGTCTTATCAGGCTATGCATAGTACTATTTCAACAGAATGCTTTTGACCATTAAACCAAATTCAGTATTTCTGATCTGACATAAGTTCTAGTTCAGTTAAGTAAGCTTAGGAAAATTACCAACTACGTCATGTTAAAGTAGTCATTTAAAGCAACGTGTGCCAAGCGACATTAACACAGCAGATCATTACAAAGCAGAAGCTTGCTTTAAAGCAAAAGAGCAAAAATACTATCATTTAAAACAGCTCAAAGAGGCAACAAGCTTTGACATGGATGGGAATCACGAGCATACTAGCGACAGTATTTGCTCCTCATGGTACATTTATTTCCACATTTGTCAGCAACAATTATTTTCCCTAATGGTGAAGACAAGAAGCTTGGGTATTTTAACTGTTACAAAATTAGTAACATCTGCAAGTTGTGGAGGAGGGGAGGGAGGGAAACTGTCAGTTTTCAATTTAAAAACTGTATCTAATTTTTTTTTTTTTTTTAAAGTTTAACTCTATGCAGCTTTTTGGCTAATACAGCTTTATCTGTGTATTGGAACAAACATACTTAAAATATTAAATGACCTGTGAAACACTCCATAGCCTCTCACCTAAGGTTTCTCTACCACTCTGCGTTAACATCTATAGTCTTGCACTGATCTATTGATTAACCTGCAGGTTAAAACTTGGTTTTGCTTTTCAGAGCAACCCAAATCCCCAGAAAACCATGTGAACTCCGACTCCTTAAAACTGAAGTGAAATCGAGTGGTTTCATTTCAAATACTTCTGTTTCCTTTTTATTTGACCGTAACTGATGATAAACAGGAAAAGATAATATTAGAGATGAATGAGTAGTTACCAGCAATAGCATGCAGTCCACTACTTCCTCCCTTCCACAGAAACTATTTTTGCCACAGAGAAATTGCTTGTTGTCTTCCAAACCACTATAAAATACCACTGAGATTAACTTGTTGAACTAAGGGTTTTCCGACCTACTCCTTGAGGTAATAAAAACCAAAATTTGTCTTAAAGTTGTTCCTGAGCTCTTAGAGGTTCTTAAGTATTTACACGTCAAACAAACTAGATCTATTATTTTCTGCAATGTGTTTGGGCACTAAGCGTATTTTCAAATGCACGACTCTCTGAATTTTAAAGAGTGTTTCTACGAACCTATTGGTAAAGACTTGTGACAACTTCAGAGAACTCTCACAGGGAGAAAAGATTTTCAGAAAAGATTCAAAGAGACTTTGAATACACATTTCTTCACTGCTTTTAATATCCGTAAGTAGGTACTTCATATGTTACAGCTCTGAAATCATCCTGTTCAAACAGTTTCTTTCTACTTGATCGTTCAGCATACAAAGCAAGATGCTTTCAGGGCGGTTCCTAGCAGGTGCATGTTTGTGGAGAAAGCAGAGAAGTGACCTGGTCAGAAAAACCAAGAGTCACCTGTCTTCCATTCACATTGCATACACTCTGCCCAAGAAACTTCTTTCTTGCTTAGTTTTGTCCTCTGCACAAGATGACTGCTGCCAATACGGTACCTTAACACCCTAAAACATTACTACTTTTAAATCCACGTACACAGACGAGTTTAATCCTGGGTCCTATTAAGGCAGCAGACTGACAAAATACCACATGTAAGGGTAACACCTTTGATCTGTCTTCAGACCTTAACTCACAGACCAAGACCAAACTGAAGTTAAATTTGGTATTTGCTCAGCTATAAAGAATCAAAGTCTATCCATTAGCTTCTTGTACTAAAACACTGAACAAAACCACAGACCACCTCAAATGGACCGAGACCATAAGTTTCCTGATGGTGAACTTGAGGCCAATTTCATAACATTGAGTTTACTGGGTGAAAAACTAAACCCAAGTATTATCACCTTCCCACCTCATTCCAGAAAAACAGCAGAGGTGTCCACCTCTTTTTTTTTGAGCAGTTATTCTCAGAACTTATACCAACTTCTCCTGGAAAAATTTAACAATTAACCCTCTTATCTTGGTAGCCAACTAAAGCCCAAAAGACCTATCAGGATGTGCACAAGAGTTCTGTGTAACTATCACCGCAAAAAAATGCAAAGCTATCAACTTGCTAACACTTCCCTCCCTCCCAAGTTAACTCAGAGCTTTCAACAGTCCTGTTTACAAAAAGGAAACAAAACACCCGAAATGGTGATTTTACCATCAAGATTCTCATGGTACAATCATCTACTTTAAGGAAAGCACAGATATTAAATTGTATAGGGAATGCAAAGTAAATGCTACCCCAGCATTGCACAGGTAGAGAAAACCGAATCTTATCTTTTTAAACTACTCCACAGGAGTAGGAAAAGAAACAAAGCAGAGGGGTTGAAACTGTAACGTGGTTTCTATTCCAGTTAGGAAAGATCAAGTGTCTCACTGGAACATCTCCCCATTTGTGAATCTCTTCCCTGGCTCCCAGGCTACACAAAGGAGACCCCTCTCATCCTTTCCTCTGCCCTCTCCTTTTTGAGGTCTCCACAGGTGGGCTTAGCTCTTCAGACAAAACTCCTCTTAGAGCAGCCACAATTAAACTTAGACCTGGAAGGAGGAGACACTAAGTGCAGCAATGAGTCACGCAGCCGCACAAACAGCAACAAGCATTACTTATCACTGTGACACACAAATCTTATTTTTACTTTTGCACAAAGTTTGAAGGTAACAGCAGTCTAGGATCGCAGATGCAACTCTTTCTTTTCTCACATCTCTCAGTGGCTGGTTTTTTTATTTGTCCTCCCCTTCACTCACTTCAGATTTCACACCGCAGCCTAGGTAGACACAAACCTACTAGAGCCTCTGCAAGAGCTGAGAAACATCCCCCTCTAAAAACCAGTGTATATCCTGTCCAGCAATAAAGTTGCAGAGGCCACACCTTATGCTATCCGCTCTTTGCTATGTTGCTTCCCACCCCTCACCCCCCCATCTTTGAGGTGGAAAACACTACGATTGAAGGTGTTGAATCTGAAGCCTAAAGCTACAGTATTCCTCCAGATTTTACTATAAAGACAGGTTAGCATGGTTTTTTGCTGCATGTATTATGGCAATCCATCCTGAAACACACATAACTGTTCAGACCAGCTGAAGTGTCACTCCACAGTGAGAGGTGCCCAGCAGAGGGGGGAAAAAAAAGTTTAAAAAAAAAAATAATATCCCTTTAATAGAAGAGGAGAGTATTTAGGTCACTTAAATAGTTCTTTACCCACACAAGGATGTTTTCAGGGGATATTTCTCAATAATCAGAAGCTATGCCTACGCAAGGACTGCAACCCTGTGTACTAGAGAGGACAGCAGCAGAGGCATTAAACACAACACCATAATTTCAAATACCTCTCTCAAGCTAATTTCCGTGTCCCTCATCTACAGGCAGTATACACACAAACAGCGTATGTTTGGAAAAATACAGAAAACATCTGTAAATAAAGTACTGTTCATTTCTATTACACCAAAGCTTAAAAATGTTGAAGCCTAGTTAGGAACTCCCATGCTACTAACAAACTGGCATGCGAATTACACCCAGCATTTCTTCAAGCTCTCTCATGGCAATCAGTCTTTACAACACCTTCTGCTTTCAAGGACACAGTACGAAGAAAAATCTCTGCTTGGAGCAACCACAAAAACAGAGCCAGAAACAAAGCTCACAGACATAAAAACCACTGTTCTTCGATATTTTGTCCGGATAAATATCTTCTTTCCCCTCCCAGGTTCTTTAATGAGGTGCTACGAGAAATGTAAAAATTACTTGTCAAGTAGGTCAAAAGCCTGTACAACTGGGCATTTCAGTGCTAAGGAACTGAAGTTGAACTAATTAAACTGAAAGAAGTGCAAGTCTTCTCTTGATAAAAGGGGAAAGAAGTTATTTCTTCTGTTTTCTGAGTCTGAAACTTCCTCTAATATGTCAGCAATGGAAGTTGTAGGACGTATTTTCCCCTCTCACAGATCTACCCATGTCATGTTCCTCCTACCCTGTCCTTCCATATGCACCTCCCTGTTGTGTTATTAACAGTGGTGTACAGGTCAGAATGTTTATTTGCCAAATTATAAAGCAAATGCCTAATGGAAGTCACTGCCGAACAAACTAATGCCTTCTCCGAATACGCAAACCCCACTGATAACAGTAACTTCTGCGGTGTCAGTCTCTAACAGTCCAAAAGGGCAGATTTTGGCCTCATGTTTACTGGAAGCATTACAAGGAACACAGCACCGTATTTCGAATTTTGAGTTACTTTGGCTAGCAGCTTGGAAATTTTAACAAACTGAAAACATTCAAGCTGTGAATCTGAAAAATAACAGAATTTCGTAACATTATTTTACAGTTGTTTCATCGAAAAAAAACATTCTCACAACTTCATAAACAAAATTACGCTAGTAATCAACTACAGCTTATTAGGTCTTGGGGAAAAGATTTAATTTTAATTTCTGTCCTAGCATGGGAATTTCTTCATAGAATATAGCTTAAAGAAACAAAAGGCTAAAAAGGAAAACTTATCTCAAACCATAACTAGTGAGCAAACAATAGTTAAATAAAATCTAATATTAATGTATATAACAGAATGCTTCTTGCTACCTGAGCAACCCATCCCAATAAAATGAGCCATATACCTGTTAATACAACTCATGTCATGTCAGAGGGGAAAAAAAAAAAAAAACAAAACCAAAAAAACAGTAGTAGAAATTAATCAGCATTTCACTTTCCTAACAAGTTTCAACTTGCTGCTACACTTCATAACATCAGAACAGATTTTGCTGGAATACGGTTTACACATCAGAGAAATAGCTAGTGATCTTTCCATTCACCCCTTTAGCCCTCCAGTAACTACTTGCTGTTTTTTTGTCACTGAAAAATAACATTTTCCAAAAACCTAATACAGGAAGCTTCAGAAGACATTAAAAAAGAAGTCAATTTAACTTTCCTGATGTAGTCAACCTTTAACTCTTTAATTATTCCTCTGTTCCTTTTGAGGTTTCCTACAGTCAAGTGTTACAGACACTTCTGAAAGAAATAGCTAAAAAACAAAACCAATGAGCTGAACAACCATTTTCTCCCCTTCTCTAAGAATGGGAAACACCATCGTTTACGGCATACAAATGATTACTAGATTCCCAGCCCAAAGCTTTCGATTCATCAGGCAAACACGAGAGGAGATTCAGAAAGCTGACTAGAAGGTATTAGAGCAAAGGGCTCAAATGGGAGCCCCTAAACAGCCACTGTCATCCACGTCCTGGCAAAAGAGAAAATTACTCAACACTTCAAAACACTCCTAAATTCACCTAAATTAGTCAACAGGATCTTATCTCATTTTCCAGCAACTACCTCCTTGCTCTGTCTTTGACCTTAAACATCTGGTTTAAAACCAGTCATTCTTTTACTATCTCAATAGGTAGGAAGGGGAAGATAAATGTACTGAGCTTTGAAAAGCTGAAAGGCTCTAAGTTCTTGGATTAAATCTAAGCAGTACCACTGACAGCCACTGTAAGACACTTGTTCTCTCTGGCCTGCATGAAGCAAGGAAGAGAGATCCTCACCTGCTCCCATCACAAGTCACAGTAATCGGCCTTGGTTAGCACCCCCTTCAGCAAGCTTCACCAGAGAAACAAGACTGGACATCACAGGGCATAATTCTTCTTTGCCCCTGGATGTCATCTTTAGCCAGAGATGAGACTTCACGATTAGAGTAGCAGGAAGGGAACAAGGAAGGCTATTGCTGTTGCTCTATGTGCTGTGAGGGTGTTCGACAATAAGGCTTGAACCTTTTTCAAACTCTAAGGTTGCAACACTCAAACTTTTACTGGTATTTAACTTAATGATTTTTATTTTTTTCTTTAAAACTCTATATTGCAATTTATAGTAGAACAGTGAGCAGCTTCTCCAGCAATTAATTGACTCAACATCTGTATTTCTGAAAATGACTTTATTGCACTTTTATTCCCCACGATTTAAATTATGAGGCTATTATTTCTTAGTAACAGGACTTCACTGTGTTCCAATCTAACCAGCCTAAAAGATCATGAAATGGAACAGCTATTGTGGATACTTTGCCTGAGTACAATGAAGTCACAAGTGCCAAGATTGGCACAAGTATAAGAAGAGATTATTTTCTACTCAGAATGCTGAAAAAATGCATTTACCTATCTTAATGAATCGACAGGGGAACATCTGTTCATCAATTTTATGCTTCAAGGTGAATGTTTCTTTGTTATAATCATTCTTTAAGCCACTGTGGGAAAAAATAAATAAGGTTACTAAATCTTACCTTGTATTTTAGGACTAGCTAATAAACGCAATCTAGGTCATGTCTGAAATGCGAAGCTTGTTTCATATTACTATGAATCATAAGTACGCATGCTGGACCAATGCCTGGACTGCTACCCACCATGTTATCTCCCTGGGAGGCAGCACTGGCTCATGAACTGACATCAGATCAATGCTGCTGGTCTGCGCCTGTAACCCCGCAACTTCAGCAAGTGATCTGCCTGAACCACACTTCTGTTTTCAAGAGGGAGATGGACCAGCTCCCAGAATTATCACATTGCCAAAGTGCTTTCTGACCCATTTATGGACATTACTTTATAAATTATATTAACAGTTTGAGATTTTTATCAAAAATCTTAAGTCCGTTTTTACCGAAGATGCAAGTACAGGTCCCAAAATAAGGACTGTTATTAAACTTCAATACAATTGAATTGACGTTAGATATTATTTCTATGCTACTAAGACCTCTTCCCCCATCATTGTAGCAGCAATAAAGTCAAATTGCAAGATTGGTCTATCTGAAGAGGGCAAAAGGGTGGGAAGGGTTGTGGCTAGTTTCTATCTGGTCTTCAAGGATACCTGCAACAAAGAACTTCCCATGTTTCTCCATAGCTATTCTGCTTGAGTACAGATGATGTACACCCATACATTCCCCGGAGGTGGACTTTGCTTCTGCAGGCCTCCAAAAATAGGCTAGTTCTTGCTACTCATTTCTCTTGTACTCCTAGATATTTAAATATCATTTCCCTTTCTGAAACAGAAGACTCCTTAAAAGGCCCTTGCAAATTTACATTAGCAACTACTCAGAAGCTCTGGATAGCTTGAATAGCCAAAAGGCTCTCTCTTTACTCCCTATCAGTACTACTACCAAATCAAACTAAACAAAGGAAGACACAGGTTTATTTATACATTTGAACAAAGTCTGAGCAGCTGACAAGTTCAGCTGCAACAAGGTTCTTGACATAGGCAGGTTACTTGGGCTTTTAAAAGCTACTTTAAAGTTACCCACACCTGGGGAATCATTTCTCTTGTGCCTCAAGCACACAGAAGGAATCGCAATCCAACAACACTGCCCTCTGCCTTCAACTCTTCCACATCTCCAACAGTTCGCTCTCCACAAATCCTCTGTGGTTAGAGCAGAATAAGGAAGGCTTCCTGGAGCGAGTGTTGGGATTGCTGCTCTCTGACCTGACCATAAACACAAGGGCAGCTAATTGCAGGATCACAACCACAGCTCTATTACACTGTTAGCCTGCTTGGGAGCGAAGGGGAAGAGCACTTTGGTCCAGCCTTTATGATTACCATAGCTGATGAAATCGCATCTTACCTGGATAAGAGATCTGTCATGTTTTCCTCATTCATCCCACCAAAGACTTTAAACTTCTTTAAATTGCAGACATGTGTTTTCTCATATTTGCCAAATGTGATACTCTGGACTATGGCAGGTCTTTCAAGTTTCAGAATCAAATACTGCAGAAGAGAGAACAGTGAATTTTAATATTAACGCCAAGGCTGCAAAACACGCTAAGTAAGAAGCACTACAGCCTTCAAAAATTCAGTTTACAGAGCCAGAGAATGAAAGTTAAGATGATCCCTCCCCATTATTATATTTTCTCCTTCGTTCCTGGAATGAAGCAAAGGGTTTCAGGAATATTACTTTAAAAGCAGTTTTATCCAGGAAAAAAATTTGGTTGAACTACCTATTCCTAGCATTTCTATTCAGGGCTTCATACATTCCTTCAAGTTGGATGCAAGACTTCCTGAAATCTGGCAAATAGGATCAAACTACAGAGAGCGATGATTCAAACGCCCACTACAGCCTGAAACGAAACCTAAACTGAATACCCAATTAGATAAATACAGTACGTTCCACATACTAAGAGAACATCAAATTACTTTTCCTCTCTGGGCTGACACTATTTAACCACTGAACACAGCCTAAGTTTAATGTGTGGCTAACATTAAGAACCAACTGCTTATTAACCATACCAAATAAACCCAAGCCACTTAACTGAAAATAAAGGGGCTTTACACATAAAACGATGAAAATATTTTCCCTTGTGAACACATGCTCCCTTCTTAAATGTGACCCCCGTGGTGTACGAAGAGTCAGATTATTTATATTCAGGCCCCAGCTACCAGCTTCACCAGCACTGATGAAGGAATGGGTCTATTCCACTTGAAAAGCATACGCAGAAGCACTTGCACCATTTATCGGGGACCATCGACCACCAAGTTTATTTAAACTTCCCTTAAAAAACAGGTCTTGGAGGGATCCTGGAGACATCCTGTTCTGCAGAATACGTCAAGTTTTATACCTGAAAACAATGTGTTTCATTCCCTTCCCTAACTTCTCAGAAATAAGCAGTACACAACAGAGAAATGAGACGAAGTGCAGAATCACAATTACTCATTGTGCTGGATTTTGTTACAAAACCCTGTGATCAAGGCTACAGCACAAGTAGAATCAGCAAGGCGTTGTAGTGGACACCTCCCACTGCAGGCAGTTCTGGTGGCCCTTTCCTCCAAGAAGCAGCACTGCCAAACCAGACATGATGCAGTATTTTGAGACTTGCATTGACATCAAGTAGAAGATTTGCATGCATGTGGCTGCTTTCTGTGGCTCCCGTGTAGAGACTAGTATCTCCCCATAAAGCATCGTGGGCACCACTCTGCTTGTCCTACACAGCTCTATCTATGGGACAATCTTACCCTAGAACTGCATCTTTTGGGTGAGAAGCAGAACAAATTTTCCCATCCATTTAGTTCTCAATCTTTCTGTCATGGCCCTACAAAGCAACTAATTCTGAATCTAGAACAATGTCAGCACTGCTCCTAGAAAGCGTCAGGATAAATGTATGATCTCAACAGCTGGTTCTCACTACATTTATAAAAAGCTTAGCTTAGAAGAAATTCTCATACATACAGCCTTTACAGACGATAATGGAGACTGGATAGGTACCTAATAGAACAAGAGATTTACTGCCAAAGATGTTTCCAGCAACTCAAAAATTTTCAGAATGAAGAAAATAAACCAGTATCAGCACTGCTACGGTACAGAAGCATGCTTTGGTGGGTTTCCAATTTTTATTTTTTAAGAAAAAAAAAAATATATATTTTGTGAATAACAGCAGCCACCTAAACATCAGAACCCACTGTTAGTTTAACTAGCAGTAAGCCATGCTTTTGCCTCAAAGTACTTCCCAAACTTTAGAAAAAACAAAGTTCTATACAGAAAACAAGATTTTCTAAAACAGAGAAAAGGAAAGGATGAGCAAAAGGATGGTCCTGTAATGAGCAAGGCAGTACTTGATACATGGCACAGCCTGCTGCCAAAATTCCCATGCAGAACAGACAGTACGCAACAATGTCTAAGAACTCCTCCTACACCATCATATCATCCCTGCAGCTTTCTCCCGAAACTGAAAAAGTGAAGCTAGCACTACCACCATTAGCAACTGCAATTCTTAAATCTTGCTGGAGTCACAAACCTAATGCTGGGGTGATAAAGACATACTTTCTCAAGTACCACGCAAGATTTGCAAAAGTTTGGCACAAACTTCACCCTTCATTACTCAATTCTTAACCTAAATTAAGGGAGACAAATCCAGAACTGCAGTTAAGTCTTTTTTCTCGGCATACATGCCTAGAAGGGAGCAAGGCATGGCAATTACGCCACGTGGCTAGCAGTGATCTCTTAAACTTACAGACAGGGAAGGAACTCTGCAGCCTTCCTTCCTGCTTCCACACACCTGCTGACTCAGGCAGACGTTACAGAAAATAAGCACAAAAGCTAAAGAAAACCCTTTTGTGAATTAACCTTCTGACGGAAACTAAAGACAGGTTTGCTTTAAAGCCTGTGGCTCAACACCTGTACCTATGTATACTTTTTTATTTTTTGTTTAATACATATACACAGACACACATATATATAAATACATAGATGTACTTTTTGTTTTTATGTAGAAACACACACCACTGCAACTGTGGGTACAGGCTACAAATCACACTGATGTCAAAAAAATACATTGTTTCAAGAGCTGCAAACAGCTGACTGCATGGATATTTTTGGACTGCTACAAGGATTTTAGATGTGAGAGACTATTCTCCATAGCTTTGAAAGATGTGGTAAGTGTACATAAGATCAAGTCATTTGTTAAACCTGGAGAGAACAAGTCTATGAGATTTCAGACAAATAAATACACCAAGTATTTGATGCTTTTCCATCCTGTTGCTATAAGCAACATCAGTACATTTAATGTCCAAGTATTCACAAAGTATTAAAAAAATTCAAATTATAATCTGAATTGTTTGTTCATTAGAAGCATGGCACACAGACACTAATTGCAGTAACTGCAAAAACCTCAGCCTAATTGTAAAGCCTCAAATTACAACACTTCCAAAAAAGATGCTACAAAACCTTAGAAAAGCGAAACCTCTGGTTTACAATTCAAGACATTTGTACGTGAGGATGTACAAAGAGCAGAGTAGAGTAAACGGCACTTCAGCACCTCAACAGCATGTTACTATACACCCCCAAAAAATAAGCAAATCCAGACCTGTCACACTGGGAGCTGCAGCAAATTCCAAGCTTTTTTGAAGCACTGGTCTGTGCTACCATTTGATGACAACCATATGCATGCTTCTGCATCACCCAACTGAGTGTAAATTTTATTAATGTACTTTAAATTAGTTCCTGATACGATCTACACAGCAGGACGGAAATCAAGAGAGGAAAACTGGTCTTCTCAGACGCAAAGCTGAAACCAATTGTTTGGACAGTGCCACTAACTTTATACATATGCTCTTTTAACTGCTCAAAATTTACATCTCCACATCAAATACGGACCAGATTCCAAACTGCACTACGCAAGCTGCCTGTGCAATTAGAGTCACACTGTATTTTATTAATTTCTTTCTCTTTAACCATTTCTGCTCAAATTTTTTTTATTAGAGCGTAGTGAAAATTGTACTGCAGGTAAAAATAAAAACACAAAATATCCAAGAAACTTGACAGGGAATGCACTTCTCCACCTACCCATTGCTTTTGCAATTAAGCTTGTGGCTAAATAAAAATCTATCCTTTTGTTCTTTATATTAATCAAGCTACTCAGGGGAATGAAATATTATTCTGCACACGGTCTTCCAAGTCATACCATCACTGGAGCCATTAGGATGAGCATTTATGACAGGGCCGTGGTCTCCAGCATTACCAGCCTTATAGCTTCACACTTCCTATGTAAGCCTAGAACTAGTTTAAAAATAGAACGATCAGCCTTCTTCTGCCTGAATAGGTTACTACATAACAGGTTTGTTATTGAATATATAATTTCTGGGTCATCTTTCTTGAGTCTTGAAATAGAATATCTAGTTTAATAAACAGAAAAACAGCTGTCATATGTATTTCCTTTCACTGGCACTCATTCATAACCAACTGGTGGCTTTCATGGACACAAGAACTGTTTAACTCTACTATACCCATAAAGCTAGGAAAACCCTTTACTAAATATAGTCACACGTGGCAGCACTCCAAGTGCCTACACTTCCACTTTCATTTTCTTTCCCTTTTCAAAAAGGTTTAATACAGACTCCAGCATATTTACTGCAAAGCATGGATCTTCGTTGAGCTACTGACCACATCCTCAGATTTTTAGCTATGTTCTTGATTCATGCTCATCCTAGGCAAGAGGAACACTCTGGAAGAAAAGGTGCCTGGAGAGGTTTTATTTCACTCAACAAGGGAAGGGAATAATTCAATGCTTAGGGATTCACACATTTTTACCTCTAAGCCAGCACAGCACCGTCACGCTGGGAGAGAATTACTAAACCCTTACATTCAGGTGAGATGCTCTGATGAGACAAACACTAGCGATTAGGGTTGCAGAGCTTATTAAACATCTCATGGCACGTTCCAGTGAGCATGACTGACGTTAGTCCTTGTGTCAGGCCTAGCTAACAAAGTTGGAAACAAGGAAAGCTTTATTTTACTGAGTTTTGGTTCACTTCCTGTCCCGGACTACTATGGCCGCCCACACAGTTTAACAAGTGCGTCACCGCAAAAGTGACCAATTTTTAAATGAAGTGATGCCAACACACAAGCCATAGAATGTTTTACAACTTCATTTTCCATAAGATACATGGTATTTTTTCTAGGGATTAAAAGTGATGTGTGCATATAATTTTTTTTATATGAAATATCCAAATTCTAACATAAAGCAACTAATTTCCCCCTCAACTTCTTTCCTTACCACACTTATAATTCAGTCAACCACTATTTCAACTGAAGTTTTCCAAGCTAAGAATCTGCCTTAAGAACTTCAGCCATCTGCAAGAATGAGGAAGCAGAAAACTTGTATATAAGTTTTATCAGCATTAAAATGTAGCAGTCTTTCAATTGGCAAGGTACAAGAACTAGCTATTTTGAGCAAAATGCAATGAAATCTGAAGTTCTTTTGTCAAGTATGAGATGACACAATTTGGAACTGTTTCTCTGTATACACACAGAAATAACAATAACTGCATTCTTTGCACACAGGTCTCTTCTGGAAATTTTTATTTTCCATTCCGTCTTTCCGGTTAATTTTTCAACAGAGAAGTTACACTGTAAAAAAATGCTTTACATGAATAATTAAACACTCAGGTTAGAAGCATAAGAATTAGCTAAAGTACATATTAGAGACACTGCAAATACATCATCTCTCAGCGCTCAGGATTCAGCTTGCTGAATACACGAGCAACTATGCAGCGCTTTATAATACTGGATACAGGGATCCAAGTAGGAGGAATCCAGCAGGATGGCCTTTTCCACTTAAGCAGCCAGCTCTTCTCTTGGTTTTGTCTTTAAATAACACTGAATAAAACTCAAATACTGTCTTGTCAGTCTCAGTTGCCACTACAAAGACTAACTTTTTGCAAGTCAGATTGAAGGACCTCAAATCTGGATACCTCATACAGGTATAGTGATACATATATATATGACATAGATAGGTAAACAGAGATGGGATATATATGTGTATATATATCAACACATGAGATATATAGGTACATATATGATAACATTAATTCATCTTTATCCTACTACAAAGTTTGGCTTAAATGACTTGCTTATCATGCAGGGCAGTGCCCAGTCCTCCAGGATTGGATTCAGTAGTTGTGCAACAGCATCTTCATTCAGGCCATGACCAAAGCACGTAAAAATGCCGGAAGACATCTCTAACACGTTCACATGGTTCATACAGAAGTCACTCTAATTACTCCCTGCTTAATCTACATGCCTGAACATAACTTGTATCCCTGCTTGTCAGCTTTAAGCATAGGTTGAGAATGAGAATATTCTAAATATTCATAAGAATATTCGAGAACATCCAGCTACAACAGACGTATTCCCATTCCAGAATCAGGTTTTTAAAAGCACAAAATACTCAGGATGGCTCAGAAAATGAAAGAGCAGCTTCTAGCAACAACTAAGAGCACCTCAGGTGCAAAACCCAGTCCAAAGCTATGCCACAAGCCAACCTTGCCTTATGAACATGAGAGCCCGAAGAAAAACATGTGCTTCCTGCATGAAAGGAAGCAAAGGATGGCACAGACTGGGATACAATATATGCACAATACTCATTACCCTGCAGTCGATAGTTCCTAGATAGACTAAAACTGCTTCAGGCTATAGATTAAATTTCTATGCTGTTTATCAAAATATTTATATGTAAAAAAACCCAAATTAAAAGAGCAGTAGGCACACAGAGTTGTCAAGAGGATGAAAATCATTATTCACAAGCAGGCTTATGAAACATCTGAATGGAATGAACAGGGTAGTTCTCCCTCTCCTCCTAAAAAAACCACTTTCACGGACACAACAGCATAGAACATTATCATGAAAATCAAGTTTTTCAGCTGGATGAGATGAGCTGCTGCTATAGGGAGCTGCTAGTCTAGACTGTAGATCTTTAACACACCTTCAAAGCAAAGTAGCAAGATTTACCTAGACAAAAATTCTGTGAGACTTAACTCATGAGGAATACTTCGATTAAATAAGTAGATAAGCAGAACTTTGCACGAGAGAGATACTGCACAACGCTACTGTGCATCAGTATTTTAAACAAAAGAGTTTTGAACAACCAGTGTAAGAGACAGACATAGAAGCTGATCAAACAGTACCAGAGTAATAAGGTATAAATCTAGCATAAAGAGAAGGATAATACGTTTATTGGAGGGAAAAAAGTTAAGTAAAGAGATAAGCATATTTTTTCTGGATAATCAAACAACATCATTAATAGTGAAAAAGCAAATTAGATGCTAAAATCAATACAAATCTTATTTTAATAAGGTGCTTCACCAACAGAAGAGGTGACATTCATGTCCCTTTAAACAGAGTCCTCATTTCTAACTGCACTATTAGGAAAAACAAATACAAGCTCCTCAGATCTAGGATTCAAGGCCAGCAATCTACAACAGTTTCCAGTAGTGCTGACAAAGGGGGACCTGCATGCCTCATTAGCAGTTTAATCTACCCATAAGGTTAAATTATTTCCAGTACGACCACGATTGTCAAGGATGAAATGCAAAACTTCCCCTGCTGAAAAGCATTTCTTGAAAGATCAGAAATAAATTGATGGAAACGTAAATACCTAATGTACAAACAAGCTCTATTTTATTGCGAGAAGGTAGCCTATAAAGGCTGTCAATATAAATAATAGCAGCCTACATTTAAAGTAAAAACTCCAGTATATATTAAGTTGTACAACACGGCTATACAGTTGCAGAGATTCAGATGCTTACCTGGGGAGGATAATTGCTTTCTGAAGACCATCTTGAGGACTGATCATTGGGCTTGTCCACCAAGATATTCCTAAAAAAAGAGAAGCAAGAAGTAATTGAAATAACAGCCCCGTCACATTTTGCATCTCCAATAAAATCTGTCATACGTGCAGATCGGTAACATGCTCATGCAACTACCTAAATCGCTAGGCAGAGACTAAGGTTCTCCCTCTCTTTTATTAAAAATTTTCTACATTGCTATTTTACAGGACCCATCAAAATACGCCTCCAAGACTTGTGGTTGTGAAATAGAGCTCCAAGTTGTGAAATAAAAAGGTCCAAAATTGTGAAATAAATGTAAAACAGATGAATTTATGTAGGCCCAAGTCCACAATGAAGTGGAAAAAAACGTCTCATTCACCTCAGTGGGGCAAGAACTTTTCATTAAGGTTAAAATGATGAGCAGTAAAACAGTTAGAGAGCCAAGAACTGTCCTTTACTAGACAGGCGATACTGGAACAGAGAAGCAAGCTGCTAACCTACTTAAGCTTTCTTGGAGTGTGGATGATGACCATCTAACTCATGCCAAACTTTAACATGTATTTTTCATATGAGCTACAAGCCTAGAACAACACACAGGAAAGCAGAAGTTCAACTCTTTAACCAGCAAAATTACCTCCGAGTTGCTTTCTTACAGTTTGGAATAGCACAGCATTTAGGAAATTAACATAAATTCAGAATAGTTTTTTGGCTAAAATGAAACAGATTCATCATTATAGTCATACGAAGGATTTGCCTTCCCCTCTCCTATAAAACCATGTGGTAAAGTTCACCTCCCAGATTAAATTGAAAAAAAAAAAATCCCTAAAATATATATAAATATTGGCGAGGTAACAATGCACCACCTGCTGGACAAGGCTTACGGGCTCTACCACATCCAACTACCGAACTCGCCAGCTCGTAAAACTTATGTAAAAAGAAGGAAGCAGTCATCAAAAGGCTTATGCCATCTCCATCTGCTGTGTAGGAGGAAAAGAACACAAGCATCTGGATTACTACAA